>NC_092695.1:6064482-6388414 GCF_964275005.1 Diadema setosum | reverse complement strand
ACAAATTTAAATCAATATATACAAGACTCACTAACTATACTGTATATATTGACAAGAAAGAACGGAGGTAAAATTTTATTGAATGCTAAAAACAGAATACCCCATCATTCATAAATCAGTATGTCATTCACATAACATTCATTAACCCTAATCAGGCCGTGCTTTTTTGGCTATGCTATAACCGGAGGAGGGTGAGATCTCAGCCATCCGTGGTGTGATCGCAACGAAATTTCATTTAAGTACGGAGGAGTGGAACCATCACAAGAAGAACATGTGTCTCACCTTATTATCCACTGGCTTGGTCTCCTTCATGACTGGGTAGAACCTCGGCGACATCTGCGCCTTGCCGCGAGGCGTCTTGGGTGCCCTCAATGCTTCCCTCAGCTGGGGACCCTCTGGAATTGCCGTGGGCAACGACCTCGCCACTGTGGGTTCCGCTTTGATGGAGCGAACTGCATGGTGTCAAACAAGTCATTGACATTAAAACAGCACTTCTCAGACGTAGCAAAGTGAAAGGTACAAACTACATTTTAATGTCTGCATCTCAGGTCAATCTCAGAAGAAAGTTGCTTGTAAATAAATAGCCGTAGTCACACTGGCAAAAGATCGAAAATTTTAAGATCACAAAGTCTTTACAACCTTTTGTTGTCCGTTCACACTGGCAGCCAAACTGCTCCATCTTTAGATTGAGAAGTTTGGATTATTGGTGTATGTGCACAAAAAAAAAAAGAAAGAAAGAAGAAAGAGTATACAGTCTGATAGCTAGTGATTGCGACGAACAATGAACATCTGTCCATCACGATGGCGTGTGCTTTGGAGGCACCTTCTGAAGCAGATGGTGGATTGGTTACGTGGCAAACTTTGCAAAGTTTCAGTTTCTAGCGTTCACAATAGCAAAAGATTGCCAAGTTTGGTGGGGATGAGGAAATATCCCTAGATTGAGTGGGAAGTTTTGCAAGTTTCGCAGAAAGTTTGCGGACACACTGGCAAAAGATTGAGATCTTAACTTCGTGATCTTTAGCCTGTGTGACCGCGGCTCTGCCCCCCCCCCCACGGAAGAAAGCAGTAACTGCATAGCTGCTGAGCTGAGATAAATGCGATTTTGTGTTTTTTGCAGATTCTTTAAAAACACAGAAACATTCAAAAATAATTTTGTGGTATGATTATGCACCATACCTAGTTGTCTAACAATACCTAGGAAAAAATTATGTTTCCATTATTTTTTAAATGTTATTTAGGAAAATGCAGTTACTGCGGTGGCTCACCCTTGATTCTGGGTAGTTTCCCCACGGAAAAAAGCAGTAACTGCAGACGGCCAGGAGTCTGCTGTTTTCCCCATGGAAAAAAGCAGTAACTGCACATGTCACATGACCATAGGAGGAGAATTGTTACCACCACCAGGTTATAATGTTCTTCTACTTTCTGGTTAGTCTAGATCTATAAGATCTAGGACCTATCGCTCGACCTAGACTAGGTCTTGTCGATTGAATGGCATTCTGTGTAAAAATAAGGTAGACACCTATGTAGGGCCTACCCTAATTGAACTTTGGAGTGCCCGGCCTGGCCCCTGACACATGACCCTGGACTAGACAATAAAGTCAAGTCTCTTCGTCTTAGATCCTAGTCGAACTCTGACGTTACACTTAAGCTAGACGACAGATCTAGATCTAGATCTACAGTGCTAGACCTAGGTCTATTACGTTAGATTAGGCCTACTGACATTTTGTCTAACACGAAACAGTTAACAATAGATTAGAATCTAGATCTAACTGTTACTCTGTAACGTTAGATCTGGTAGACCTATTTTAAACTTTAGGGCCTACATCTAACATTAGACTAACGTTAGTGCATTAATACTAGTGCTCATCTCCCTTCAATATATTTTCAGCTCACCTAGATTTTCTGGTTCTGGACAAAGCCATGGCTACCATGACTTTTCCTCTGCAATTCAAGATAGATTTACAGGCATGCCTGGACCGCAGAAACTGTGTGACAGCATGGTTAGCACTGGCATGATCACTCAGACTGTACCAGACCTGCAATCACTGTGCATGCAAGTGATGAGTGTGATGTGATGCAATGTTTAGCTAGTTACTGTATGCTGCAGAATTTATGCGCATGCAGCTGCTGCACGCGTATTCTGCACTCTGAGCGCGCTGAGTCTGCCAGGTTTGCTAGTCTCCAGAAAGAAGCTTTTTCTACAACTTGTCATATGATTCCCTGCGGGCAGAGTCAAGTTACTGGTGAAACAATCTTTTTATATCTACTCTCCTAAATTATGGGAGAAACTACTGTTTACATTGTTTAAAAAAAATAGTAGAAAAAATAAATGGTATTAGGGAAAAAAATATACAGGAAGGACTATACAGAGTCTGAATGATAAAGACTAAATTGTTAGTTACTGCTTTCTTCCGTGGGCTTTGTTAGTTACTGCTTTTTTCCGTGGGGAAACTTGCAAAGTTGAATCAACTGGATGCAGTTACTGCTTTTTGCAAAAGTGAAAAATTGTATTTTTGGTCACTTTCATTTTTCTTTTTGCAAAACTGACCTATTAACATTGGAGAGCATTGGGTAAACTATTCATTTTTGCAAAAAAGTAGACATTCATAAAAATGTCAGTTACTGCTTTTTTCCGTGGGGGGGGGGGGGGGGCTAATGACATTGGACCAAATGTTTTGGAGCCAAATTGAAAATGACAACATGGCTGAGTAGAGTACTCACCAGCACTCTTCAGGATAGGAATGCCACCTTCCTCCACATCCTTGGACACCTCCTCCGAGGCATCGCCCTTGGGCGGGGCAGGGGGCACCTGTTGCCTGGTGTGAGGCTTCTCCGGGGTCAGGTTGGAAAACTCTTCCTTCGTGATGGTCTGGATCTTGCTGAATGCCATGGCGGCTATGGGCCCGGCGCCGAACCCACCAGGAGCCATCGCAGCAAGTTCAGCCTGCGAGAGAAGCGTATAAACTTATCACTATTTTCGCTCTTCATGTACCCTGGGCACTCCAGCAGGCCAGCTTCAGTAGAATACAAATTTAACATTACAAATGTTTCCAGATTACCTGCTTTTGTGCAAAGACAGACATCGAGAATTGTACACACTGTGATATGCAATAATACATTATAACTTAAAGTGTGAGTGTGATATTGGTTGAGAAATGGATAGGGTAAGTTTTCTTCTTTTTTTTTTTTCATTCGGAGACTGGAAAAAAGGGTGTAAACAGAGGGGCATTACGCTCTGCAATGGTGTACATCATCCTACCACCTATGAACATTTTGTGGTTCTTGATTGCTAAGATGCTGGTCTCCTACCCATTCTAGTCTGAACTTTTATGCATTCAACAAGATGTCCTTCTTATTGGAATATCATTTCACATTAACTTTTACATATTTGAAAGACAAATCATATGAATGTGGAGTAAGTTGTGTGCTCAGTAAATGATCTTCAAATTCTTCTCTTCCACTAAATCTAAATCTAAATCTTTATCTCTTTCTATTCAACATTTCTAAAGTGGTAATACTGTAAAAGTGGAAATTTTCGAGGTGTTGAAATTTTTGCGCATTTCGCGCAACCCGAAACTAGCGTGAAAATAAAAGCATGCGAATATTTTTGCATGTCATATGTTCCAGTAGTTGAAGTCTTGATTCCACGGAATTAAAAACATGCGAAACTGTTCTTTCCCCGCCGAGCGCGAAAAATTAGTCGCGCAAAAATATCCACTTTTACAGTATAGTTGCATGATGTAACTGGTTTTGCTAAAATAGGCCTTTCTAACATTCCCAGATTCTCTTCTCCTGAGTGGCACTATAATCTATGAAGACTAGCTGAGATTATCTGATCTAATCTAATCTAATCTAATCCAATCTCATCTAATCTACGAATGATCAAGGGAGAGCAGAGCAAAGAGCGAGTCCGCGCCATAGAGGGGCATTCCTCCTCCCAGAAGTCCATCTAATCTAATCTAATCTAATCTAATCTAATCTAATCTAATCTAATCTAATCTAAGCTGAGCAGAGCACAGCAGAGCAAAGAGCTAGTGCGCACCATAGAGGGGCATTCCTCCTCCCAGAGGTCCATCTCATAGTAGTAGAGGCCATCGTTGATGATCTTGGCTAGCTCGGCCGTCATCTTGGAGCGGGACATGTGGTAGCCAGTCCTGTCGCCCCCGGGGTGCTTCTTCAGACAGGGCGGGGTCTGCGTCACGATGATGATCTTGTTAATCTCGTTATCAGAGATCTCGTAGTCCTCATCGTCATCGTCAGACCTACGAATGTTTAACAAAAAAAAAAAAAAATTGCATTACATATGTACTAAAAGCAATTTTTTATACCTCGTGGGTTCACTGTAACTTACACTGATGTATATGAAAGCAGATGCAGTGTTACATTCTTTCTCAAGACAAGTGGCTCTGAGTATATTTGTGTAGATATGCAAACATTAATGTCAGACGGGCCAGTATGTCAATCATTTTCCAAAGTTGCACATGTTTCTTGCCTACTTAGATACAGTAACACTCAATTCATTAAAGCCCTTATCACCAATATTGCAACATCTAGAGTTAACACAGACTGGATATAATCAAATAACTTGCTTGTTGTATATCATGCTTGCTTTCTTTTTTGCCACCTGGCTTCTTATTTTTTCATTTAAGTATTAAAAGAAATGGTTTCCAGTGTAATCCACTAAATTGACTAACAAGTGGGAAATATACATTTCGTGATCCAACTGCAAATATGCAAAAATTTAGTCAGCACACCCAATTAATCAATATACTTGGATATATAAATTGTTATTCAGCAAACTCATGACACAAACACAAAAGTCTGTTACCATTCAGAAAATGTGTTCTTCCTCCCTGTGATCTCAGTCAACTCCTCGTCGAACTGAAAGTCTAATTCCTCCTTGGCCCCCTCGGGGTCACGGAAGTCGGGCTGGGGCGACGTCGCTCGCTGGTGGGGAAGGAAATTGCACGAGAGATAGAGAGAGTGAGTGCATTGTGAGAGAGGTAAGAGCTAATCAGCTATAATAATGCTTAGTCTATAAGACTGCTCATACAAGTTGTCCTGTAAGGGAGATTGCAACGTCCATTAAGAGCCTTGCATCATCACCGAGGTCACCCACGAGGGTGCATGACTTCGCCCTTGGTGACTCATCACAAAGGCAGAACTCTTTGCTTGCATCATGAGGAGGAGGGAAGCATCGGAACATTATACACAGACACAACCAGGCCGCTCATGGAAGACATCCCGACAAAAACAACTGTAGATCACAACCAATACAGTTATCAAAATTAATTGCAGTGACCATGTAATAACAAGAATGCCAATAAATAACTGGTAGCTGCCTACCTCTTAGAATGGACTCTGAAATTATTAAATGCTGTAACTGCTGTATGCTGATGATGTACCGGATCTCATATATTCTTCTGTCAGGTTTTGATACTCATATGACCAGCCTGCAGCAATTGGGATCAAGTCTGCACAGGTCATGGTCTTGAATTACAGATCTTCTTAATTTTGAGCAAATACAAATGACACATTTCCTCACCTTGTCTTTGGGGGTCGGGGCCTTGTGTCTCCTCTTGACCTCCGTCCAGTTTCCTGGCTCCTTCTCCGGCAAGCTTGTGGACAGCCCAGGGGTCCTGGGCGTCTGTAGGGTGGACTGTCCGCTGGCGGGCACCCCGTTCTCTGGTACCCTCTCATGCACATTATTCTCCCCTGGAGTGGGGGAGACTGGGGCTGATTCTGAAATGTAAGGGCGGACGGGGGATTGGCATTGGTAAAACAGGGAGAAGAATGATATTTTAATCTAGCTTTCAAACATACTAGTGAGAGCTTGTCGTAGAATCAATCCTTCTATCAGGATGATATTATCTATGAGATAAGATAGCAGTCTTGTAAATCACAACAGTTTAGTCTTCGCAATCTTTGCAGAAAAACTGTGCTTCCAAATTTCAATCATTAACAAAAGATAGACAAATCATCTCTGACTTAAAGACCTGACATTAAATTGCTAAAAAGTTGCATTGACAGATTTCAATCATAAACACTAACTACATATATCATCACTGAATTGTTGTCCTGACATACATGAACAAATCCCAAATATTGAATGAATTTCTTTTCAATGGGAACAGGGCATAGTGACTTCATACATTTGGATTTGGGTTTTTTCTACAAAGCGACAGGGCCGTTGTCACTTAATTGCAGAATGTGAACAGCACCTTGGTATAATCATCAGTCACAATGCCACTGTTCACATCTTCCTTTCTTTTCTTTTTTTTCTTTTATCTTGATTTCTCTTTCTTTTTGCCCTTTGAACAACTTCTTGCTGGCAAAGAGCAAGCTACTACACCATTATGAAATATTTTTTTAAATTATTATTAACTGTGTGACGCTACGAAAATTGACATGACACAATCAGTGAGATTCCACAGAGCAACCAGGGAGACATTTGAGTAAGATATGAATTGAATTTCATTTAATTTAATTCATATGCATCTCACCGGGCAAAAGGGTTCCTGAATCGGGGGGTTAATATTCTGTTATCTACACATAGAGATATATTGACTCTCTTGGTATCACTGCATTAGGTGCACTATGATAACCAAGTTATGTGTACATCTCATTCTACCATCTCTATGTATCCCTGTTGAATACTATTTCATACCAAAAGATGGCTGTATGCTTCATATTTTCTATCACATTTGAAAAGAAGACTGAATTATATACATATCAGATCACGACTGTGCTATCCTACACAGCAATATTCCCCTAAATTTTACGATAAAATTAAACAGGGGTCTGGTCTCCCGGGGGATCCAAACACTCCCCTCCTCACCTGTGTCATTGTGGTAGGGGTACGGCTTGCCGGGGACAAACTCGGGGCTGTCGTAGGAGAGCTCAAACTTTGTGGTGGAGCTCTGGTCCCGGATGACCCACTGCTCAGGGGACTGGATACAGCGGATCTTGGTCTGGTCGGGTGACAGCTCCACCTCCGTACTGTCACTGAGGGCCTGTCCAGCCAAACAGAATCGAGTATGGAAAAGAGGAATAGACCGTTTTGGTAACGTATTCAAATTCTATGCATGCTTTGCTCACAGAAGTTGCCCTTAACAACTACAAAGCACGCCATAGGCTTGCTATACTCTTACAGCAACCAAGAGAATTCCTGCCTAAGGAACTTAATTGGGGGAAACAGGTGAATGAAAATGCTTTGTTACTAAGCTGCAGCAAAAGAAACATCTATGAAAAAGTGTATTCTACAAAATGTTCAAATCTGCTTAAATAAATAAAGTAATATCAAACAAAAATTTAATAAAAATCTCATTGGAAATGAATTGCTAAAAGGAGGGAGGAGGTAGAGGAAAAAGTCCTAGAATGTCGAGATTGATGTGCTCTTACAAAAAAGTGCTGAGTAGCAACCACATGACTGACATGTACACAAAGATATAGGCATCATCAGACAAAATCCAGCAAAGATATGTAAGTCAATTTGTTGCCTAATCTTTTGAGGAACAAGGGAACCACTAAATAGCATAAAAAATTACTGCACCAACAATGCAGAGCTCCATAACTTACCCTGGTGATGAGGGAGTAGTCACTGGTCAGAGCCTTGACCCGATGGAAGCTGGCGATCAGACTGACCGGCAGGTAACCCTCACTGTCCATCTGTAGGGAGGAGGATGGTCAGATAAACAGGAAACATGAATTTACACTCCTCACAAGATTGAACGGTTGTGTGAATTGCGCCAAACTGTCAGGCACTGCCAGCCAAAATTTAACCATCACCACTAGCCGCTCTTCACATTTCTAAACATTGCAGAACTTTCAAAGCACAGAGTCACTTACATTAGATCATGTGAGAGAACCTAGGACACTATATTTCAAATTTCTCAGAGCACTTCACAAAAGGCCTATTTCATAACACTAAGAAAGACAGATTACGATGCCGACAATATAAAACTTCAACCCACAGGTTGGAAACAACAAAACTGTACATAGCGCAGGATAATTCCTTGCTATCAACAAAAGCTGAAATCACCATGCCCCCTTCAACCAATATGGGGAGGGGGGGGGGGGGGGTGCTAGATCTGTCAATAACACAAATCATCTTACCTTATTTCTCAGGAATATATCCTTCACAAGGTTTGCAACACTGAAGTAGTATTCACTGCAATGAGGTAATAAGAAATAGGACATCAACATGCAAAATATCATCAATTAAAGGACAAGTTCACCTTCATAAACGTAAAGATTTAGAGAATGCAGCAATATTAGTAGAACACATCAGTGAAAGTTTGAGGAAAATTGGACAATCGATGCAAAAGTAATGAATTTTTAAAATTTTTGTGTTGGAACCGCTGGATGAGGAGACTACTAAGGCTCGTGATGTCATATGAGTACAACAGTATAAAGAAAATGTAAAGAAAATTCAACATATTTTCACTTTTTTCGCATAATAAAAAGAGCACTTAACTTGCCTCTTTCTAAAGGCAATGGGAATAATATTACCAAAAACATATGTCAGTAACGAGTCAAGGGAATGTGTACTTTTTTCAAAAGATGAAATTTTGTGAAATTCTTTTTATATTTTCCTTATATCGTTGTACGCATGTGACATCATACACTGCAGCAGTCTTCTCATCCAGCGGTGACTGCACAAAAACTTCAAAAATTCATAACTTTTGAACGGATTGTCCGATTTTCCTCAAACTTTCAATGATGTGTTCTACTAATGTTGCTACATTCTATCAATCCTTATGTTAATGAAGGTGAACTTGTCCTTTAAGCTTTGCCTGTAGCACATCACTGGATGAACCACCGTCAGTAGGACAGTAAGTGTCAAAACACATGGGTCCCTGTATGAACAATCTTTTAATCCACAGGGATCTGGCCAGAATTAGGGTTTTTTCACAATAAACTTTGCTCTTTGGCAAGAAAACAAACGTCAATATGCCTGTCTCAACAAATGTCATAAATTATTCATAAAGATGGGGAAAATCAATGAAACTTGAGTATAAAATGTAAAACAAAACCTTGAAAAGTTAATGACTGCCTACACAAGTATGCCAATACTCAAGTACAACATGTGTGAAGGTAGCATGACATATGCATATTACAACATTTTCAAAACAAGCAAAAACCACACATGACAGTCACTTAGACCAAAGTAAATAATTAAACTCCTTTCGCCATCACATAATCATACAAGCATGATGCCACGATTGCTTACACACAAAATCAATCAACAATCTTTTCAATGTGAACCTAGACCTACATTTGCTTCTTGACGTAGTCCTTCAACGTGTTCTCGTCGAGCGAGAATCCCAGTCCAGCATTCCTGGGTGTGAACACCGGTGTGGAGCCGTCATAGAACACCGGGCTGGTGTACTGGGGCGTCACAAACTGCGGAGTGTCGAAGTCGAACTCGGCGCCCAGGCCGCTGCCGCCGTCGGCGCCGAGATCATAGTACTGCCGCCCGTAGTCCGGGAATAATTCAGATTCAGGCGATGCTGGATGAGGACAAACGATACATGTTACAAATCTGGTTCGTGCTTTCAATATATATAATCAGAAAATATGGATACAGACTGACTCAAGCTGTTTAACTCTCTGTCTGCCAGATTATTCTGAGACCACAACGCATTCGTGTCTCTGGAAAACATTCTGTGTTTCAAAGTCATGTCAATTTTTATAAAAAAACACTTAGAAATGCAGATGGCAAAGTTGTTGAGCAAATTCCAAGTTTTGCTGTGATGTAATGACGAAGTTATGGCTATGACGCTTTTCAGATACTGTGGCATACTACGATTTATGGATTTGTTTTTTGCGTGGTTGTGCATTTGAGCAAAATACGCTAAGTTGGCAAGATGTCAATTGGCACAGGCTTTGCAAGGTAGGCAGAAGGTTCTCTTTTCTATATTGACTAATTCAGCGAGAAAATCTATACTCCTTTTACCGATTTATCGTGGATTATGTGGCTTATATAATTTTCACATGCATGATTAACATTTTCAGTTCCGTGGAAAACAATGTTTACAAACATGGCCAAGTTTAGCATGAAGGATCTGAGGGAGTTAAAGGTTATTCAATTTCTCCACTTTGCATTTTTAAAGTACTCGTTGGTACGGATGATCCGTCATAAACTCATATTGTCTAGTGCTTCCATGTTGGTTATGCTTCCACTAGAGGTGCTCATACCCCAACTCTTTCCCATAGGCTCACTCTGTTCGTGGTTGGTCGCTGGCGAGTCCAGGCTGTTGCTCTGCCAAAAGTCCCTGGAGTAGCCACCGCGCCCGCCCCTCCCTCGGCCGCCGCCTCCGCCCCTGCCCCTGCCCCGCCCTCGCCCTCGGTACGCCCGCTGGTTCTGCCAACTGCGGCTGTCCACGCTGGAAGCACTGGGGCTGCGGCTCCGCTCCTCCTTGGGTGGGGCGAACCCAGCAGCTGGAGGAGGAATGATGTTCATGTCTTCAAAAGTTTGCCAAGTACTCAGGACACTACGGCAATTCTAACACCTAACCTTGAGTTTTGTCAAATCGATAATGTTTATGTTGGTATGGTATATAACCAAGCATTAAATACCGGGGCACATGTTTTAAATTATATGCCAAAATCACATTGGTACAATAACCACAGTCTTCCTTGCTATGATCAAATAAAATATGATTTGCAAATGAGGGCCATAAACTTTTGAGACGCATTTTAAGTTCTATTAGATCCATGTAATATAACTACAGGTCATTAGTATATCAATTGCGCACCTAACAGCTTAAAACTAGCAGGTAGATGTAGTTTCATGCTCATTTATACATTATATAACAAATTAAATTTGATAGGTCGAGATTGAGAGAAATGTGTCATCACTTTAGGACATCATTGATCTGTCTTGTCCATACCTAACTCAAGTAAATCCTGAAAGAAAAATGAAGTATTTTAGGCATTTACCACAGGTTTCCAAATTGCAAGTCACCACACCAGAATAGTAGAGAGATGCATGAAAAAAAAAAACTTGAGTTTTTCCATGTAGTAATTATGTGACAATTATATCAAACTTTGAGCAGGCACAAAGAAGGGGTCAGAAATGTTTTGTTTTGTTTTGGTTTGGATTTTTGTTGTTGTTGTTGTTGCTGTTTGTTTGTTTAAATTTCAAACAGCCGAACAGGTAACTGGCACAAGCAAAACACATGCTGTCTTGGTACAAGAGCACTGAAAGGTCCAGTTTACCTTTGGAAACAGTGATTTAAAAAATGTTCAAGATATGACATTTAATGCATATGTGTAGGTCTGTTGTACCACAAAACATTCTATCATATAAAGTGTTTGCGATAAAGCCTAAAACATAAGGAGATATTTGTATTTTTCTCAATAAACCGTAACTGTAGACAGTTTAGTTTGGAAACATTTTTTATTATAACTATGGTTCACATTTTGTATATTTAACAACACTTAACATCGATTTTACCCATTCAAATTATTACAGTAGTTGTTTCTATCCCTAACTCACATTTTAGAACTATTTTAGAGCACTAATACTGGGTTTTTGTTTCTTCTACAAATGGTAAATCATGCCTTTAAGATGCATCATGGGAGGTTTACATACCTTTGGTAAGAGTCTCTCTACTCGTTCTGCCTTCTCCGTAAGCCCTTCCTGGCCTCTTGGCAGTGGTTGGGTCGCCGGTGGAGCGAGGTGCCTCCCTCCAGTTCGTATCCCTGTCGCTGTCCCTCATCGGCCTCTCGCGCATCCTGCCGTCGCTTTTGGGGTTGCGTCCTCGAGGGTCGCGACCCTTGCTGCGCGGCTCTGGCGGGTCGAGCGGAAGAGGAATCCACTTCTGTTTTTTGTCTGCAAAGGAAGATGCATGAACACAAGCTACAAAATGAGCCTCTTCATTTTGGTTCACTGAATATGTACAATCATATTCTTATTCTTGAACTGTTTTCCATGATTTGAATCTTTAGATACCATTATGTCACCATATTCAGCCTCCAGTTGTAATTTTGAAATTCCAATGTGTGTTGCAATTCATTTTTTTTTCTATGAGATAGTGACAACAAATTACAGTCAAACCTGTCTTAGCGACCATCTGTCTATAGCGGCCACCTGCCATATACGACCAGTGAAAACAATTACCTCCAAGAGAAAATAAAGAACCTGTCTCAAACGGCCACTTTTTTCTTCTTGCGTGGCCACTATAGAGAGATTTGACTGTATATGCAGGTCACTTGACTTTGTTCTGTAAAGTGCTTTCAAGAACACAAACTACTACAGCTACAGCTTGATGGCAATTAATCAGCTTTAAACTTGAACACCATCACTACAAAGACAGCAATCAGTCATATTGTCTAAATCTAAGTCTCTACATGATGGCTCTCAAATCTCAACATCACCAAGACTGTACATCAAATGAACGTTTCTGCAATCTATACCTTTACCACGATTTTTCTTGTTCTGTTTTTGCCCCTCCTGCCCACTCTCATGACGCTCCTTCTTGGACGAGGCGTTGGCGGCAGGCGGAGCAGCGGGCGGAGTTGACGAACCTGCTAGCGACTTCACGTCCTTGGTCTCCTGTGGGGCTGCCACTGCTGACTCCGAGGGCGTCACAGGGGGAGACGCAGCACCAGCCGCGGCAGCGTTGGTGTTGGGGGTTTTCGTAGAAGAGACAGTTTCAGTCTGGTGGGATGCCTGCTGTGGGGAGGGGCTGGGTGTGGCCGGACCGGTGAGTGGGGGCGTCTTAGCCCCTCCCTGAGAACTAGCTTCTTTCTTGCGCCTGGGAGACTGAGGGTCCTGTCAAAAAGTAGTAACAACAATAAATTTAAACAACAATCACTGAACATATCAAACACGATTGGACGAGGGATGATACGATAAGCTCTCGTGCAAAAGATTCCTCTAGCCTCACTTCATACTCTGAGTAATAATACTGTAGGAACCAGTCTGTCATAAGTTCTTGCCACAACTCATTTAATGTCTATAAAACCCTAATTTTAAGACCAATACTGGTATACTATACATTCAATATAATGGCAACGGAACAAATGCTTTCACAAGTACATTGTAATTGAAATTGGTATGCAAATGACCTTTGGGGAATCTTTGGCTTGTTTTATTAAGATCTCTGCATCAGACTTGCTGTGTTCCCTGTTTCATCATATATCACAACGATTATGCAAAATGCTCCCTAAAGACCTGCAGACATTTACAAATCTTCAGATTCAAAATCCCAATGCTCTGCATTTAATGCTAACACCGATGAAAAGTTGTGACACAACTGTCAATAGTATACATTTCTGCAAGGTTGGGGGAAAGTGACGAAGAGGTTTAGCACAATTACATACATATGTATCTACGTGTATTTGTGTGTGTGTGTGTGTATTTGCATGTATAAGTGTGCATGTATTCTTGTTATATCGGGGTATGTGCTTGTGTGTATGTAATGTGTGTAAGTGTGCGTTCATGCTTGAAATCTTTGATCTCTACTCACCGTTCCTTCCTTGACTGCAGCGCCCAAAGACGGCCAGCTGTTCAGGTCATTGAAATCACTCGCCTGCATCAGGAGACCACATATGACGTCACAATCATGATTAAAATATCCATAGAAACCACTCACCTCCCAAGCACAGAATGAAAATTCCTCAAAGTTCAGCAGTAACAACTCTTTTCAATCTAGGCAGTGGCTCTATATTCACTTTTTTTTTGTTTTGTTTTTTTTGACAGCAAGTTCAATTTCACCCTTTAAATCTTCACTCTTCCTTTTCCTTTCAATAAGCCGTGGCCATTAAAAACGAAGACTTTCCACTGAGTGAGCTGGTAAAATAAGTGTCATTATCCATTACACAGTCACTATAAATAGCTGAACAGACTCTACTCACAAGCAATACAACGGGCAGAGGGGATAATATTGTGTTCCCTATACTCAACTAGCACAATAAAAAGTAAGAGCACAGTGTAACAGAAGTCAAAGCATATGACTGAAACACGAAGACTGCTAACACAACAACAGGAAACTATTCCAATTCTCTCGATACCCTTCAACTCCATCGAATTTTCCCTGTTTGTAAATCTGTCCCCTTTAGTTTGATGAGATCATTCATAGTAAGCATCTCACAGTGACAGAAAACTTTTGCTTTCATAGAAAGTTGACACAAGAGAAAGTTGTCTTGGATCACAGCAGGGAGGAAGGGGAAAAACATAAATAAAGACACATGCATGAGCACTTGACTGCCTGTTTATCTGTCTAGGTAATCCTCAAAAACCTTAAACTTGCAAGTCCTATATCTGTATTGGTCATGTGACTACTGCCTACATTGTATGATATATAAAAGCCTCTTGCTAGTAATTATTATTATTATATTTTTTTCTTTTCTTTTTTTGCTTCAGAGAGCTCGATGTCCTCTTTATGTTCCCTTTGCTAAAGTACGGAATAATGTGCCTCTTTTTACAACAATTCAGCAATAAATCCATGTGCGAATATCATTTTTTTTTTTTTCATGCAACAAGCTAACATTTAAGTTTTGACTCGACCAACCTGAGATAAAAGTGTGTACACATGTCATGGAAGGTCAATTTTTGAAACTGCTTTACACCGACTTTAATTTCAAGGTGAGAAGCAGTCTACATCATTTCTATATCTGTCTTCCCTCCTCAACCAATCTTATCGATCCATGTATATTATATCACTGATTCATCTTTCCACTTATCTACCCACACATTTATTTAGCTACTAGTACATTCAAATCAATCCCCTCTCTCTCAGGAAAATTTTCCTGTCACCGACAAAGTTGGTTTTCATCCCTTTCCATCCGTCTACTATACCTGTAGCAATATCTATCTATCTACTATTATAAACAGATGAATATAAAAACTGGAAAATTAGAAGGAAAAAAAAAAGGAGAAAGAGAGAAAGGGGGAGGGAGAGCAGAGTCTGTTATTTTTACCAGCTGGTAGATGATTCACACAAATTGGAAGTTTAACACCCCATTATTCATCAAATCACTTGTGGGAATTATTGTAAATCAGCTGCACTTTATCTCACATCTATGGCTCAACACATGATGACATAAATGGTATCCTGGGGTACCAAATAAAAATCAGCCATTTTGTTGAACTATTTTTTTTTTCTTTTAAGGTTGTACCCTGGGTGCCAAAAAGTGGGAAATTATTTTGGTGCTGGAGCCAGCACGCGCTAGCCACTGCACTGCATTACACTGCATTGCACTGAAGCACACGCTATTGCTAGCACAGCATACCATGCATGCATAGTACTGTACGAGCTGAAATTTTCGCGTAGAGATATTTTCGCGAATTGCTACTTGGAGGACATTTGCGCGTGTTGTTAATTTCGCGGTTGCAACGGTCTAACTGAACGTAACTATTTGCACGTTGTTATTTTCGCGTGTTGTTATTTTCGCGGTTCAAAGGCGATTCGCGAAATTCGCGAAAATAAAACCACCGCGAAAATTTCAGCTCGTACAGTATAACATGCAGTGGCATAGGAATGCCTATTTACACGCACACACAGTGCATGCATTTCTCTGAGGCTGTCCTCGAGTGGATGTGAGGTGGCGCTACACAACGTGGTACCCCGGGGTAACGCGTGATGCATCACATGATGCTCAGCAGAAGGAATACTCACAAGTTGATATACACTCCCCTTCCCCCACCCCACCCTCTCGATGAGCAAGACAGGCTACTCACCACTGCATTGCTGACTTTCGACGCAGCCTTGACAACAGATGGTGCAGAAGTTGCTGGTACCGATGCAGTCACAGTTGCCGAGGTTTCCTTGTGCTCTGATAGTAGCAAAAAAATAAAAGACCCTCCATTAAGAAATATAATGTAACGATAGAACAAGAGACAAAATATACATCAATAGTAGAGCACCAAAGGCACACTGCTGAGAAATGACCATGATTTCTAATTCACTTGTTAAATGTATCATCACTTGACAAAGTTCAAATGAGGGCAAATAAAATTGATATCTACATTTCAACATCAGATTTTTTTTAATATAGTTATTTATGTATCACATCTATTTCAATATCATCAAGATCTGTTGATCACTGTAAAGGATATTCAAGTGATATGTAGGCCACCTATTCCCAGAAGAGTGACCACAAATTTATATACAGGACTTAATGGTAAGCATTAATACGAGCATTTACAATCTGCTTTTTCTATTATTGTAAATATAACCTCTACAACAGTTACAGTTTAACTATTTCAACGTGTTTGAAACTATTCCATGCCATGATTACCCTTGTACTTCCACTACTGCAGACACTGCACATGTTTGTGATGCAATCATGACTACCCTGACTCTCACATCAAACTTCAAAGGAACTTTCCAATAAGATATTACATACATTCCCTAGCATATTGGTATTATGTACAGATGTATTTTCCTATGATTTTACCTTCATGAAAAAGATCAATTCATACTTGGAATAGAACAGATTAATGAAAATTAAAAGGGCTGATCCACTTTTAATACACCTAAAAATCCACAGATCTGTTTCACAATGCGTCTGTGACACAGGTATGTGTACACGGTATTCTGTGCACACAGAGCGGGTGCTATAATACTCTTGTGGTGCAGCAGTAACTCTACGTGCAGTCTTGGATTAAGACTACACGTAGGTGACTGCTGGTGCACGTGTATTTTAATGAAGCTGCCAAAAATGAGAACACAGCTGGAGAAATATCGCTCTTGTGCTAACGCCACGCCACACTCCAGTGATCACGTTAGACGGAAGGAAAAAGTGCTTCTCCTCAAATTTGGGTGAAAGCGTTTTAAAAAAAAAAGAAAGAGGAGGTGGGGCAAGACATCACAAAATTAAAATCTTGGTCACCAGCCTGAAATTTGAGACATTGACGCCCACTCAGTGGGGATTTGTCCTTGAGACCCATCATGGCTACCATTCAGCCATCTTCCGTCGTGTGGTTGGGACATCATGATTTTCACGGGCTACCGAGCAGAATTGCGCCCTCTTAATTTACAGCCGGTGACGCATTAGGTCACCACGTCGCGGGACAGCCACTAGCCTGGGCTCAAAAGCCTGCCGCTCAGGCCCGATCTGTGATCCTCTGCTTCTCAGTCAATTTCAGCAGACTGCAATGTCTGATACTAGTACCATAGTTTATCCTACCTACATGGTTCACGTTACGATGAAGCACAGCATGGTCCAAGCAGGGAGGAATTAATTTATTTTATATAACGTCTAAAGAGATTCTTGTCATTTAATTGGTTGTTTAACATTGATCATTCTGCCCATTTCACTATGACGTCATCATCTGTGCAATTGTGGCTCCATTTACTGTGCAATTTTGGATCCATACGATTTGCTCCATTGCACGGTCACTTGGGAGCCCAGCACACTATGCGTGTATAACGCTTGCGTTTGCAGTGTGTGTATGCGACAGCGCGCTAGCGTATCAGGCGCTCAGTGAGCACTCTCCCAATCTCAGATTCTCTCTTGTTTCTAAATTAACAAAATATCAAATGAAAAGGATCTATTTCAGGCATTATGTAAAACAAATAATAAATGTTTTTCATTCGTGAAAAGGACAGAATATTTCATTCGGTGAAAGATGAAATGTTTGATCCATTTAACTTGGCTGTGCCTCTTGAATGGATCCTTTCATCTTTCACCTCATGAAATATTCTGTCCATTGCACTCATATTTACATTCATTATTTGTATACTGTGTACTGTGGCACGGAACATTGGTGAATTGAAGCAAATGGCCTTTTTTGTAGTATGAAACAAATTGCCACTGGCATTCAACGCACTGTGTAAAAAACACTCCTGCACACATTTTACTTTCGTGAATCTTGGCTCCTTGCAACATTTGCAACAAGTTTCATGCACATGAACATTTCTGGTTTTGCAGTAGTCTTCCACTGCTACTGGGTCTTAAAATATGCAAATTTCCAGAGAGAGTGTAATCCGAAGCTACTGTACACTAAATCTGGTTTCTGATCAGATGCTAAAGATAGTTTGAAGTACATGACAATGCAAATCATGGTTCTTATCATGACATTTCATATACTAGCACACATGGAAACTGATGATGGGAATTTAGAAAATTATCACTAAACAGAAACATATGTTACAGCCAGTGCACCTTGAAAATACACAAAAAGGAAACAGAAAATCTAGAGGCTTTGACTAAATATCTCCCTTCAGTTCATCCCCATAAGAAAGGAAATAAACTAGCAGTTGATTTATTTAACAAATGCCATAAATGGATTTACAAATTGCATAATTCAAGATGGAGGTGCTCCTTTATTTTTTTTTTTTATATTATTCTAATGGCATGATACACTAGACCTCTTTTCAAATGTCAAATTCACAGCGCATGACACCAGACCTCGTGGCAATCCAGTTCCTAAAATGGCATAGTACAGTATAAAATCTGAAGTATCTGAAGAACCTACACATCGTACAGCACTACAACAGAAAGATAACTACTATACGAAGGCCTATCATGGTTTTTGTTATGTAGGACAGTATTCATCTCTTCCAATATCACACCATTTGCAAGGCACATGCAGCCCAACTTGCAGGCTAAACCGTAACAGCTGTCTCTTCACAGCTCATTGGCAATGCAGCCACCATTCTCACCCAGGTGAGGAACGCCGACTCCTGACCCACATTGTGCCGTGCAGAAAGCCTGCCTGCACTCACTTCTTACATTTCAACAACTATGAAGACGAGAGGAAACAGACTGCAAGAAGTATGTATCATGTTTGAACTATTTTTGATGGGAAAAAAAAATACAGATTTTCTTTAAGAAACTATACAATTACAGGCAAAAGTCAGTGTATGTCAATAACATATGCTTACAAAAATACATACATTATACACTACGGAGCAATATGAAAATTCTACACTGTTAAAGAGCAGATTAATAATTTGAAATTAACACAACTAAATTTTCACCCAAAAACAAACAAACTATAAAACAAGTTGTCATTTTGATATTAATAGAACTATTCATAACAAATAGCTATATAATGATTAAAGAACAATCAGTTATTTTGGCAAACAAAATTTCAGCATACTAGTCTCTCTATTTGTTAATCAATATGGACATTAAGCACTAGTGATACTCTTTTATGAAAGAGTTATTGCAAGTTCTGTACGTATTCTCTTCACCATTTACAACCTTGATGTACTTCAGTTTGATTTCAGACATCACAAAACAGTATACTTACCAAGAAGACTGGCTTTGGTAAAATTCCATACATTTCCTGATAAGGCCATTATTGATTGATGCACAAATATTCCCACAGCTGCAGCTCTACCTTCCTTTGGGTTTTTCCACTTGCGACACTTTCACAATATCAACAGCTCAACCACAATAAGGCCATGATCTTTTATAGTCTACCACTCAAAGCGACAACGGCAAAAGTTCCACATGTAACATTTAGACAAGGGCACATGTGTGGTTGCAACAAGACTGTTATATTACCGAAAAAAAAAAAAAATGCTCATTCCAAAACTTGTAACTCAAAACTATGAAGCTCTAAATAAGACAGTGCGGGCTAATGCCATAAATGCGCCTTTCCAGAAGCTGTGAACGAGCTGCGCAGCAAAAAAAAAAGCAGGGCTCCTGGTGCCACCAACCACACCACACGTCACAATGTCCCTTCTGCGCCGCAGACGAGCACCACTAGAGCAGCGCACTCGACCCCCTAATGATGACACGGCCCGCAGGCACAAACGAGATAGCTCAGACAACGTGGTGAGCTACCAGGGCACAGATTACTGCATCATTATCATATCCACGGCCGACAACAGCCACACACCACACACCCATGCCTAGGGTGAGACTTGTAACACCTGTTCCCATCATATCTATACCTCTGACAAAACTGTGCCGGCAAACAAGCGCCAATATTTGGGCGTTGAATTGATAGTTCACATCTGTCCATCACTTTGTGTATTGTGCGAGTGAGCAGAGGGTTAGTTAGTTAGAATGATAGTTGGTAATGACAGCCAAAAGACAATTCCTACAAATTTTGCTGATCTATGATGAGAACTTATGAGCAACAAATTAATAAAGCTGTTGCTAAGTATATTTTCAGGACTCGACACTAACATGTTTCTCTGGTGGCCCGTTCATGCTACTTAAATCTTTGAATCTGAAATTTTGGCAGTCCAAAAAAAGAGATGTACAATGTATTAGCCCAAAATAAAAGGAAACATAATAAATCTGGAATCTTCATTGCCCAATTGGGCTACCAAAAGATCTAACCTTTTTTGGAAATTTGATGGCCTGGCATCAATTTCTAGTGGCCCTGTGCCACCATTAACATCGAGCCTTGATATGTATTTTTTAATGCTTGTTTATCACAGTTTGCCAAGTTTTTTCTAAAGTACTGTACTTTCATGACCAGGTGTAACCATGCATTACTTGATTCGATGTTGCTACATTTTTTTTTTCTTTTTGCATGTCACGTCATCACATAAGGAAATAGATTAAATGTGACAATACAGTGCAAATTTACCAGCATCAGAAACTGTGATACATTATTCCCTACTCATGCAATGTTACATTAGATCAAAAGCTACTACCATTTTGCATTCTAAGATTTAATGTGGCATAAAAATCAAGGGGAAACATGATTACACAGGTTACACAAGGCAAGTGACTACTTAATTAATACTATTTTCATTTGCATAATAATTATTTCTTTAATAAGGTCCTAGTTGATTGATTCACTTCATTTCACATGTAGCTAAATACTTCTTGATCCTTATTTCATAGTTTGTGCTCAACAGTTTTTGCAAGGTCATGCAAACCCTGCACTAGCGTCTTAATAAATATTTGAATAAGTCAATAAACTGTTCTGGCATATCCATCATATTAAAGAGATGAACTATAATGTCAGTACATTGTACTACAATATTTCATTATACCTACCAAATCAGCCCAGTTTATGTTCATTATTTTCACAAGCTTATTATAATCATCAAAATTGCCAAGAGAAAATCACCTCAGAAACTGACAAAACGAACTATATAGAGGAAGATGGACTGCAAATCTGTATTTCACTTGCATTACCTATCCCCCCCCCCCCCACCAAAAAGAAGAAAAAAAAAAGAGAATGAATAGCACAAAGTACACCGGCCACGTGAGTCACTCATACCATATTGTCGGACCAAAGATGCTTGACACCATCTATTGGTCTAACTAGCAGGCAGCTTAAGATGCTGAAAACATGAAGTAGGACCAAAGGCAGGTAAAAAAACTAAAATCAGCAAGAGAAAATTTTTACAAGCCCTCCCATAGCCAACTTGTGAAGGACAGCAGAAGCATACATGTATCAGGGATGGACAGACCAAATTACAAAGGGGCATGATCTCTAGCTTCCATACACTCAAAACGTGGCAGTGTGTTACTAGTAAATCTGCCCATTCACAAACACAATGGCACTGCCTTTTCCACTATGTGTACATAGATGTACAATGTACATGGGTACACAAATATGTGTTGCAACAAAGCATGCGTCCATGTGTGTGTGAGAGCATGCATTCCACGTGTGAACAATCTCTGCAGCAAATGTATGAGAAGGTAGCACAGTGGGTTTTTTTTTTTTTGTTTTTTTTTTTTTTTTTCATTGGCCCTATTACCATGAAAAGTGAAACGCTCCATTCCCCTCACACATGTGCTTCGTATCAACATTTCTGCAACACTGTATCCAAAACTAAATTCATAGGCTTATTAGATAAAATGCAAGTACTGTGCAACCGGGAAGTATTGTATCATACTATATCCAAACACACAAGAAGATGAATGTCTCTGTCACCGGACTGCATATATCTTGCATCGACATACTTGTGGCCAAGACATTACACAGGCTAGCGCTTTGCTGCAGTTTCATACAGCTATTTATTACTTTTTACAACCACACAGTTGATCCTACAATGAGCAGAGCGTATTTACTGGTAATACCACAGATTGCAAGTGCCTGACCTGGTGCACCCATAACTCTCCACTAGGTGTTTTGATTTTGAATAATGTAATATTGATTTTTGTAACTGAAATCTGAATAAATAATAACAATAATAACAATAATAATAATAATAATAATAATAATAATAATAATAATAATAATAATAATAATAATAATAATGATAATAATAATAAAAACCTGGGCCTTGAGTGAAATCTGTCTCAGACCCATTTTCTTGCCTTTGAGTGCCCCAAATGTTTAGTTTTTAAATCTATTTCTTTTGAAAGTTGGGTTTGTTTGTTGTTTTTTTTACTTAATAAATTCTGCCCCTAATCCAAGACTTCCAGTGTAGGTACATTTAATATTAGTAAACTGCCTTTGTTCAATAACAAATTTCAGATCAATATTCAAATGAAATTTGTTTGAATCAGAGCAGCAATAATATGAACAAAATGCAAGCTACAGCACATGTACATGTACCTTTGGCTGTTGCATCATATTATAGCTTGCCTCTGTTGACATCAATTAATCTTCTACCAGATGCCAACAGACTGGAATGCCCGGGATTACTTGATGATGTTACAAAGGCGAGCCTCTGATTACATTCTTTCGGTATTCCTTACAGTGTGTTTACATCAGGAGGTCCTAATGGGCTGTACAGCAGGCACTGACTACACCACCCTATGTAGTTGGTTCATTCCACTGCCACAGTCCCATGGGTGGGAATCTGTGTCATGTTTAGCATATGGCTATTTCATGTCCTGTTATGAGAGGGTCAGATGCAGAATGACCTAGACATGCATGGTTTTGAATTTCCACAATGGAAACACAATAACACATGAAATTGGCACTACTCTGTTAGGTGGCAAATGTATAAATACATAAATAATATACTATATATAAAGAACATGGAAGGGGAAAAATCATAATATGAAAGGAAAAAAAATAATGCCAGGCTAATGAAGGAATATAAGACAAATGAATATCCAATGCATTGTGAGTCTATGTGAGCATTTATGCACAAATTTCAAAGTGTGTGTCTCTGCATTACACTGATTTTTATTCCTGTGTTACTTCAGACACATTTCACATAAGTTACAACATAAAGATGACTCACTTACAGTTGTAGGCCTACATGTATTAGCACTGCATAAAACATTCTGTAAGTTTTCTCTCATTTCCAACTATGAAGACACAATGGGGAAGTCAGTGTTATTTCTCACAATTCTTATGCTTATGTGTACATTTTAGAGCAAAAATAAAGATTTTGTCAACATAAAGATTTTGTCAACATAACATGGCCAGAGAAGAGCCAGTCATGTGCGTGCTGCAATGCAAGACTATGTTTTGTCTCCATCTTCACTCCCATTGACCTCTCAGCAAATCTGAATGACTGACTGACTGGGTAGGAATCACGAGTGTTTATTGGAAGGCTGCCAAAACTTTCTTTACTTACTTCTCATCTTGTGGGAATGAACAGGACTCAGTTGTTGTTTTTTTTAATCTTTTTTTATTGGGGGGGGGTGTGACTGGGCTGTACGTATACAATGTAAGTACACATCAGTTTCATATTTGCATAATGTGCTCGTTAGAGTACTTGAGTACTGGTCTTTTCACTAGTGACTCAAATAAGACTGGGTTTGAAGCTTGCCACTTCAGTTATCATTAGTGGGAAAAATTGACACTGATTGAAGTTTGGACTCACATCAGTCTTATGGTTGCAACATGCAAATGTAGCTCAAGTGATAAACCCATCAATTCCCCAATGATCAGTTGTTACTGCCATCTCATTATTTTTTCCAAATGTGAAATAAGTGCGAGAAAATAAGAACCCTTACAAGTATAAGTACAGTGTAAGTTTGAATTTGAAATTAATGTCAAAAATCATCTTTTTTAGACTCACACATTTTGTTATTCAGATTGAGCAAAAAGCATACTTGTGTGTATAAGCACATGACAGAGGGAGACAGGGAGAGGAAGAGAGATATCTAGTACTGTACATGTATGCATCACAGTGTGCATATTGTGTGAAACTGAAAACTTGTGGTGCTTGATGATTAATAAGAAAACTGACTGAAACAAGAGACTATCTGTATTTCCATATCAGTCAAAAGATTAGCTGTGCAAACACCCTAACAGACAGCCCATTACCCTGTAGTTTCCACAATAGGGCATTATAACAATAGCTTTAATGACCATTCCCCTGGGCAAATTCCCATCTCTGATAGAGTTAGCTCTGACCTTTGCACTTCCAGAAGCAAAGCTCTAGTCCACCTAGTATGTCTTCACAAGAGTGTAAGCAGTAACCCTATGGACTGAAATCTCACTCCAGTGCACGCTACCAACACTGCCACATTGCATGGTATGGCTCTAGCATCAGAGAAGGTCTGCCATTACGAATCTACTCGGCCGTCAAAGCCTCACACACAATGCACACTGTGGGGCCCCTACACCATGACCTTCAGCTTCAATGCACACATAATCAATGGGCAGCATGCTTGCTCCGGTCAGGTGTAAAATTGCATTGTGGCTGCAATGTTGCTTTGTACAACAGTGTCAGCATAAATTACAGTATTTTCCTACACCGTGTATGTGCTACACAATGTACACGAAACATGGTGAGGATCATAGCAGTTTCGACTCAGACTCGTGTTCACGTCTCTGACAAAGTTACCATATGGTAGGCAAAAGTGTATAAAGGCCTCACAGAAAGATGATCCAACTATTGCTGTTTACCGTCAATACATCAAACTCAACAATACCTATAGAGTTAGCACCTTTTTGCGTTGTCCCAAATCCTGCACTTTCAAGGCAAGTGTGCCACAAATGAAGATGTGTATGCCTTGTAGTATACGCTTAGAACCTGAAAATGGTGACACACCTAGGAAACTTATACCGAGTCAGTTTTGGACTTCAGTCAAACCTGTCTATAGCAGCAACCCACAAGAGACGAATAGAGTGGCTGTTATAGACAGGTGGTCACTATAAAAAGGTTATATGACCTTTGAGTGCATTGCCTACATGTACGGTGTATCATCGTTGTATACATCTACAAGTACTCACATGTATGTGCATACGCATGCACACATGTGTTTCGTGCATTGAACAATGCCAGTATTGATCAAGTTGTTGCACAGTAGCATGTATACAATCGTGAAGAAAGCCTTACACACTTGTCCATTATCATGACTGAATGAGTGATGAATGTAGGGGTGGTGATCACTGAACGTTACCCATGAATGACTGGCATGGCTACAGAGCAGAAAACACAAGGAATTGTCGGCTTGGCTGCAGCAGCGGCTCCTTTGTGGGTCTGTTGCTGCTCCCGGTGGCCACTATAGACAGGTTAGAATGTACCGTGGGAGTCAAAATTTGTGGCTGCTGGCCACGTTAGACAGGTATTCGCTATACACAGGGTCTCTAACAGGGCTTTTCTCTCGGATTTTTCAGTGGCTGCATACCGCAGGTGGCCACTATAGACAGTGGCCGCTAAGGCAGGTTCGACTGTATATACAAAATATTTTTCCGCCGAGTGCTCTCAACGGAACAGCTTACAAATTATAAACTGAAGTCCGCGCAGGTCTTCGTCCTCCTAGACTGACATCAAATAGATAAAGGAACGTAATCTCAAATTTAACTCAATAAACTGCAATAAGGCCTTTGCTTTGAGAAGAAAAAAAAAGAAGACATACATTGTATATCAAATGCAGGAAATGAATGAACACACTTAGTGCATCTGACAAGGAAAACAAAGAGAGTTTCACTTTAAACAACATAAGCAGTACAATGTAGTTGTTGAAAATTAGGCATATTTGATGGCTACCTCCACTTCTGAAAGACATGTACCTTCAATGTCCTTTATCAATACAGCAGAATCATTTTTTCTTTTTTCATTTCAAACATAATATGTGACACCATTTCATATTAGGTCAGCCAAGTTGTGGTCAGATGTCCTTCTTCCTCTGGCCAGTAACAAAAGCTAATGGCTGGTTTTACCTTCTGGGATTAATCATCAAAATCTTCCTATGCGTGACACTGTTGACACTTGCCAAATACACACATTTGTATGCTCTATCATTTTATATCTATCTTCTTTTTTTTTGTGAGTGTATGTGGGAACACTCACACAACAGCTGTTCATTTTCAGTAAAGAAGGCCAGTAGATAATTCCAACAACACGTATAATGAACCTCACTCTCACTGATTGCACATATCACAAATGCTTCGCTAGATGGCAGCATTCTAATCACTAACTATTAGGATCACCGTTCCCTATAATATAACAAGAGAAATTTTCAGCAACATAACTCACGTACAGAGAACTCTTCTGTTCTCAGATTCATGTCACTTGGAATGCAGGAACTTAATTTCTTGTTAGTTGTTGTTCTTGTTTATCTGGTTGGCAGGTCTATATTGTGCATTTTAATGCATGCATCAATGGCAGGTTATGTCATCTGATTTTCTTAAGGTGTAAAAAAAGTACTGTAACACGAGGAAGGTTTGTGTGCATTTTAATTTTGCGAATTTCACGAGCACCAACATTCGCGAAATCAAAATGCGCGTGGAAAGTTCTTGCCCAGATAACATGCATTGGATGCCAGTGGTAATTCGCGAAAATTTCATGCTGCGAGAAAGGCCATCGGCTCCAATTCGCAAAATTTTCATGCCGCGAGTGAATATATTGTTTTACAGTACTGCGTTCAGACATGTATACATGTAACTCACAATGTGGTCCTGTGATGCTATATTGTGTATGCACTATCAAGGTATAGTAGCGTCAAACCTGCCTCAGCGTCAAACCTGCCTTAGCAGCCACCTGTCTATAGCGGTCACCTGCTGTATGTGGCAACTGAAAAATCCCACCAAAAGAAAAGCCCTGTTAAAGACCCTGTGTATAGCGGCCACCTGTCTAACACGGCCAACGGCCACAAATTTTGTTTCCTGCGGTAGATTTTAACCCGTCTATAGCGGCCACAGACCCACATGGAGATGTACCAGAGCCAGTAATTCAGCAAGTTTTTCTGCTTTGTTGCATGTCAGTCATTCACGGGCAATGTTCAGTGATCGCCACTGCTGCATTCATCGCTCATTCAGTCATAATAATGCACTCGGGTAAAGCTTTCTTCACGACTGTACACATGCTACTGTGCAACAACTTGATAAACATCGGCATTGTTCAACGCAAGAAACACATGTGTGCATACATATTTATGTGTACTTGTAGATGTATGCAACGATGATACATGTACATGTAGGCAATGCACATAAAAGTCGAATAACCTGTCTACAGCGGCCACTTGTCTATAACAGTCACTTTTTTTGTCTCCTTTGGGTGACCGCTAAACAGTACTTTGTATGTAATGTCTACAGTAAGGGATATCATAAATGCCCACTATTCTAATTAGGCAGTGAATTTTCGCTCCTCTGTGTTTAACGAGATTTGTTACAACTTTTGATTTGTAAGTTGATAGCAATCTGACACTTTTCCTTCAAAAATCTGAAGTCAATAGCATCAGTAAACCTGCATTTTGTATCAATGCTCATATCACAAATCTCATTGATAAGTATTGGACGAGTCATGTGGGCTGACATGGGTCAATGGACGCATTGTATGAGGTTTGGCTGTCCACAGTTGCTTCCACTAAACAGAGCAAGAGCGTGCAATTGTCTTCCACTCTTTCTGAGAGTGAAACAATTTCATGTGAGGAAAGTTTGGTTTTTCACACTCATAACTAAAATCTAGCTTTACAGACACACAATTGACTAGAAATGTCGCTATGGTGACTGGTATGCCTCCGCCATAATTTATGATTCTCCTAATAGGTCAATAGTACGTCTTGACAATGTGTGATGACAGTTTTAACATATTTAGCAAAATGTGTTGAATGTTCACTTTCCTTGAACTAGCTTTATTTGGATGAATGGCTATATTTTCTAAGAGAGTATGTATTTGGGAATGAGGATTTTCACTTGACATCTGACTCTTTTATAAATTTTAAAATGCATTGAGTAATTTTCAAGGTATGGAGAAAAAGTATAATTTCAGTATTAAACAGTAAATTGTTAGAATTTTAACCTGACCTTTGACCCTATGACCCTAATATTCCCAAGAGAATCACTGTCAGGCAGAACATGCAAAAAATGTACTAAGTTTCATGATGATACCTTGAGCCACTTCCTAGATATGGAAGAATTGAAATGTACCACTTTCATGTGACCTTTGGCATTTTGACCTTTGACCTTTTAAGCAAAAGACTTCCCAGAGAATCTCTTTAGTGTAATACATGTATACACGAAGTTTCAAGAAAAATCCAGCAGGTATTGCATAAACATGAGGGGAAAAGGTGAAATTTTGAGGAGTTAATCTTGACCTCTGACCCTTGACCTTTGACCCCATGATCTCAAAATTCCCTAGATAATCACTGCCAGTCACTACATGCATATGTACTAAGTTCCACGAAGATACCTCAAACCACTTCCGAGATGTGAGGAAAAAAAGAAAAAAGACATTTTAACACATTCACTTGACCTTTGAACTTTGACCTCATGACCTAATACTCTGTCTAGAAAATCTTCATTTGGTAGTACATGCATACACTAAGTTTGAAGAAAATAACTTTAGGCATTGCATAGATATGGGGGAAATAGTGAAATTTTGAGCAGTTGACCTTGACCTTTGACCTCGAGCATGTGCGCCCAAAAGTTGGCACAACTTTGCCCACTTATACATACACACACCAAGTTTCATTAGGATACCTCAAACGGTGTTTTAGTTACGCTGTCCATAAAATCGATTATGGACAGATGGACAGAAGGACGGACAACCCAAAAACATAATGGCCCGAATTCACGAAGGTGGTACAAATGAAACCATGGTTTAAACCATGGACAAAAACCATGGAGTGTCAAGTGTTGCAGGGAATATTTCTTTACGAAATAAGTCATTTTGTCGATGAAATGATTATTTTGTAACGAAATGACAACATTTTGTAACTAAATGAACATTTCGTCCACGAAATGATAATTTTGTTAACGAAACGGTCATTTTTTTTTCGACGAAATGACCAATTTCGTAACGAAATATTCCTTGCGACACTTGGCGCTCCATAGTTTTTGTCCATGGTTTAAACCATGGTTTCATTTGTACCACCTTCGTGAATTCGGGCCAATGCCTCCGGCGACACTTCGTGACGGAGACATAAAAAAAAAAAGGGGAGGGACTAACTCAGGATAGCATGTAAACAAACAAACATAAACATATCCTATACTGTGTATATAAGTTCCTTTATGCCAAACAGAAGAAAAGCAAATCAAAATGTATGCAAGCGCAAGAAGGGCTAAGTCTACACCATAGAAATCAAATGTCCTATTGCACTGACCTACCTGGCAGAAGCACTGGTCTGTGGGAAGAAAAGGTGATTACTGCAGTACTGTATGTGACACAAAGGAATACTCACCATTGACCTTAGCAACCGGGGCAGCAGCAGCAGCAGCAGCAGCAGATGTAGTAGTAGTAAGTGCCGGACTTGAACTACCAGCAGCATTTGCTGTGGGTGCCACGACAGGATTAATGGGTGCTTTGGTCCATGCATTGACTTTAGGCGGTGGTGCCGGCGTGGCATCCACTTTTTTCTTGGCCATCATTTCCTTCTTGGCCTCCTCGGTTTCCTTGGGGTCCCTGGCACTCTTGTCTGTCCTTGGGCTCTTTTGCTTGTCACGGGGCCCGTTGGGCTGTCTGGAGTTAGTCCTACCCCCACCAGACTTGGCTGCCTGATAGGCCTTGCTACTTTGAGATTGCTTTTGATTGGAGTTTGGCGGTGGTCGTGAGGCCGCTGAAACTGCGGCCGGCTGAGGCTGCGAAAGAGACGGAGGCGGCGGTGACGTCACGCTGTTTTGAACACTTGGCACCACAGGTGGTGTCACCTCCTTGTTCCGATGCCATGCATTCACTTTAGGCGGGGGAGCTGGAACAAATTTCTTTTTCTCCACCGCTTTCTCGGGCGTCTTGCCATCCTTCTCCTGCGCTTCTTCCTGCTTTCCGTCCTTGGACACAGGGGGTGCTGTCGCTGGATTCACATTTTCCTTCGACTCGGACGAATTCTGCGCCGCCTGATGGTTCTCCGTTGTGATGGGGTCCTGCTGAACTTTCTCCGGTGGCCCTAAAACAGCGCTGCTGTAGCTCGGCTGTTTCGCCACTTCAGCAGCCATGGCAACCTGGATCTTGCACCACTCTCAAAACACTTTCACACGACTCGTTGCTGCAGAAATATTGGTTCTCGCTGATGTATGCTCAGTGTTTTTGGCTAGGTGCAGCATGTGTTCTTCAAACTGCCATGGCTGGGAACAAAGTTCCTCGTAAATCTGTCAAAGATGCAACACTCTTCAGACTATGCTTTCGAGGATGGTCTGCGTCAGGAAGCTCCCTGAAATCAAAACAGAACCATCATCAATCATCATTGTTACTTCTATGTGAATTTAAAAATAACGCTTCTAGCAGCCTTCAGGTGGAGGCATAAAAAGCCATTGTGAAGTTTATAAAGTTAACAGAATGAAGTCACACAAAATTTAAGTAATCTATCTTCATAGTATCATTTCTGCTTCTCTTCTTTTTTTTTTCTTTTTTTTTTTCCTTTTTTAAAAACTTTTTTTTCTTACACTGCCATGTTTCAAGTGTCTTTTCTGGCATGATACACTTCTCTGAATACTGTACTTAGCACCACTAGTTTTGGCCACTATTTTTTTCTCGAAATGATCCTTCCAAACATGTCCTATTAAACCAAACTTCCGGATGCAATAAAGCAAACAAACCAAGTTCTTCTTGGCTCTCTGTCATGCCAATATCTAGACTGGAAGGTCCAGTAAACCATGTCTTGTTTCAAACCATGAAAAATTAACTATTAACAAATTAATGAATATTGTCATATATTTAGCAATTCTAAATTTTTGTGAATCAGCACTACCCAACGATTTTGGGAGCGGCTAAATTTGGGATCGTGGAGTACAGTACAGAGCAATGTATATGTGCACATCACATTCACATCGGAATAAGAGTCAATATTTTTGTGTGTCTTTACATTCGTAAATAGCACCCGACTCGCTAAATTCGCAAAAATTGAAACATCGCAAAATATTTGGCGTATACAGTAATGACTTCTCACCCAGTCTACAGCCATCATTTTGGTCTATTTCCTTTCCTTTATCTGTCAAAATTTTGGTATACAAGGCATTGTAGCATGTCACAATAAAATACTGGATTTGTATTTGTGTGTGTGTGTGTGTGTGTGTGTGTGATAAACTGAACATTTATGTTGTTCAGCATGTGCTTTTACCTTTTTTCATATGTGGCTGATTGATGTTTATGCCATGCATGTATTTATTGTTCTATCCTAATATGCCTTTTCAATTGCTTAAATACAATCATCGTTATTTTGTTATAATTTTGTATTATTTTGGATATGAAAATGAATGAAATGAATATGAAACATGGAATATTCGAAATGTCACAGTAATTATTAATGCTGAAAATTAGTCACATGAGTCAAACTTACAACTAGAAACATATTCTGCCTAAAGACTTATCTTTTGATTATGACTTGTGGCAAAATGCAGCCAAGATAGAACTGGAAAACAACTATAACCCTGAAGACCACTGGATCAAACAAATGCATCCTTCTGACCTTGGACCCCCTTGAATGTAGGCAAAATGGCACATCTTCCAGTCGTACTGGTGCTTTTTTTTTTGGGGGGGGGGGGGTTACTGTATAAAAGAATGGATTTGGTCTTTACCTTGCTTATAAATAGACAAAATCATAAGAAAAGCATTTTGTAGTATCCAAGCTAGTTTTAAAATTCAAACTCATTGGGCATGTCTGCCTGTCAAAAAATAGTGGCAGTGCGAAACCTAGGCTGAATAACCTGTAATTATGGTTAATCATGAAAATAAAGCTACAAAATATACATTTTCTTAGTGCTCGCTACTTTTTTTTTTTTTTTTTTGGGGGGGGGGGGGTTAAATTCCATTGCTTTGTAACCCAAGGGCATATGATGTTAACATAAATTGTGAATCATAAGATGTGAATGACTCTGTCTCACTTACATTGTAATATCACATGGCCTTGTCTAGCCCAAGCACACTGTGCTTGCTGCTTGGAAATACAAGTTAGGCCAAGTTAAAGGGTGTGTACAGTTCTGGTTGAGGTGAGGATTTAGCTTTTAAGGTTTTGCGAGATATTCAGAAACCACTCTATGAGATGTCAAAGAGCATGCAATTCTAAGGGGTATCAAAAGTTTATTTGATGAAAATCGGTTTTGAAATGGCCGAGATATCCAAAAACAAGGTGAAACAAAAAGATCCTAATAAAAGGGGTGGCATGTCGCCTTTTATTATTATCACTTTTTTGGATATCTCAGCCATTTGAAAACCGATTTTCATCAAATAAAACTTTTGATACCCCTTAGAATTGCATGCTCTTTGACATCTCATAGAGTGGTTTCTCATTATCTCACTTAGGAATGTTATAAACCTGAATCCCCACCTCAACCGGTACTGTACAATCCCTTTAAAAACAAGAAAGCACTGTAAAAGTGGATATTTTCGCGCGACTATTTTTTCGCGCTCAGCGGGGGAACAAGAGTTTCGCGTGTTTTTAATTCCGTGGAATCAAGACCTCTACTACTGGAACATATGGCAGGCAAAAATATTCGCGTGCTTTTACTTTCGCGCTAGTTTCTGGTTGCACGAAATGCGCAAAAATTTCAACTTTTACAGTAGTTTCTTATTTTTTGAGAGTGGTGATGCAGGAGGTCCTTACTGTTTTGGTGGCTGCCCAAAAGTGGTAAATATTTTAAAAAAAAAAAAAAAAAGGCGCAACTCAAAAAAAGATGCAAACAAGAACAGTGATCACAAATTTTTGATACTTCAATCACCATTTTGAATAAAAAAGAAATATGGCACCCGTACGAAGGTTCGACCTCCCATGCCAAGGTTTAATCATGCACAAGAGCGTATAGGCCTAGACTATTGACCGATTCTGTGACGCGCTATGTGTATTTTTGGCATGGGCAGCGCCATTACGCGGTGTCTCAGCCGACCCCCCCTTCCCACTCCCCACCCCTCTCCCTACATTAGCACGCCCGCAGAATGAAAAACTGATGCATGGTTGCTTTAGCCAATGGGCTTCTCGCATTGAGTGCGCGAATGCTTGCTTAGTGCGCGAACCTTTGTTACAAGTGCGCGATAAACATGTTGCCCGTGGGGTGGGGGAGAGCAGGGGGGGGGTCGGCTGAGACACCGCAATTTGAGCTCATGGCTGCGCCCAGTGCCATAAAATGTCTGCTGCCCTCAACGAACCCGAATCGGTCAATAGGTTTCTACACATAGCAAATGGTCAAATTATGGACGCTGTTGACAGTGTGGTCAAATTATGGGCAGCTTGCATAAAATAGTACGAAAAAAAAATTTGATGTGATGACAAAATTGGGATGCGCATGAGGACTAGGAACTACTTTTTTTACTTGGCTTTATGTTACAACCAAGTTGTGATGACTCCACCACTGGATCCAGACCATCCCGGCCCGGCACAGCCACACAATGCAGGAGGGGATTTAAATGCAAGTCATGTTCCATTTCTATCACATTCAACTTTGAAATTAAATTCCCCTCTATGGGTGTTTTTGATGTTTTAAATCATCTCATTTTTTTTTTGGAATAATAATATAATAATAATATATATTCTGTAATTTACGTATTACTAAATATTTTCCACTCGAGTTGTCTCCTACTGACAAAAATGGTGGCGGTAATTTCATACTGGGGAATACCATTTCATTCTGATACTCTAGTACCATTCCTCTCTCTCTTGAACCAGCTCCTCCGGCAGGAGCGGCGCGCTGCATTTGGCCATTGGCGCGCACATGCATGTAGAAAATAGTCCGTAGGGTACACACAGTTTGTACGTACGTGCGGTGGCTGCATGCATGCAGTCGGCCCATATCGGAAACTCACGTACAGTGCCTGCACACAGGCACAAGCCTGAGTGATATTATAGTCGGGCAGGGTACGACTATGGACAATGTAATCACAATCTCTAAAGTAGCTGGTGTATTCAAGATGAAATTGGTAATCTTAACTCTGCACACGCACATTACTGCATCTTCAGCACGCTCAATTACTGTAAAAAGACAAGATCTCGTGGTAGTGTCTTGCACTGCAGTCCCGATCCCGTGCGCACACAGACAAGCTATCGAGTATCGTTCCCACCTCTGAACCATACGTGTACTTACCTACACTCCTCCTGCTCCTTCCAGTTGTTTCACGGCGAACTATAGAATGCTAAATTTTAAGAAAATGTCTCTCTTTGTGCAACCTGTGACCAAAACTCAGTCTTCCTCTTCCAGAATAAAACAATAAATTATAGAAGCTCTTGCTGGCAGACATCCGAGGCACTCGAAATCATAGAAATTCCGTTCGCTATGCTCTCAAGCCCATGCACATGTCGCCATTCCGCAGAAAGAGGGTACCTTGCAGCTCGCGCATGCGTGAATGCGAACGAGCCTCCGAAGTGCGTAAATGACGTCACGCACACAGACCATGCTGTTTCATGCTTTCGGGACCTCGCTGTTTTTCACGCATGGCGCTACACATTATTTTTTTCCCCATTTTTTTTTTAACAGATACTGTACTGTCCTGTAAAAGTGGATATTTGTTAGTATTTTTTTCGCGCTTGACTGGGTTAGATGAATTTTGCATGTTCTTGATTCCGCGGAATCAGGACATTAATTACAAGAACGTATTGCATGCAAAAATATTCGCGTGCTTTTATTTTCGTGTTACCTTCTGGAAGCGTGAAATGTGCGAAAATTTCCACTTTTGCCATATGTTGAACTGGTCTGTGTTCCGCTTGTTTTCTTGTCTTCTTCAGTGCGGACCACTGCCGTTTTTCAAAGTGAGGGTCTGAGGGTTAGACATTTTGCTGCCACTGCCCTCCCAAAATCAAAAAAAAAAAAAAAAAATGTCTTTGACACAGCTTTGGCTGCACAGAACTCTTGTAAGAGTTCTGTGTTTGGCTGGCACTGCTTTACCAAAATCGACTGACGAGCGAAAAAAAAAAAAAGAAGAAATAGACTAAACTAGAAATGTCGCTTTGGCGACTGGTATGCCTCCGCCATAATGCATGATTTTCCCAATAGGTCTAGATAGTACATGTGGACAATGTGTGATTACATTTTCACAAAATTGGCAAAATATTGAAATGACAAGTTTGTCACAAATGTGTTGAATGTTCACCTTCCTTGACCTAGGTTTAATTGGATGAATAGGAGAGCATGTATCTAGGGATTTAAGGACTTTAACTCGACTTTGACCCATTCATACATTTAGGCATTGAGTAATTTTCAAGGTACAGGTGTGGAGAAAAAGTGCAATTTCTGAATTGAATAGTAAATTGTTACCATTTTCATCTGGCCCTTGACTCTAAAATTCATAAGATAATCACTTTCAGGTAGAACATGCATAATATGTACTAAGTTTCAAGATAACTTGAGCCACTTCCGAGATATGGAGGAAAAAGTTAGTTCAGCACTTTCACTTGATCTTTGACCTTTTGACCTTTGAGGCAAAAAAAGAAGAAAAAAAAACTTTCCAGAGAATTTCTATTAGGTTACACACGTATGCATACACCAAGTGTAAAAAAAATAAATAACCCTGCTGGCATTGCATGATAGGAGGGAAATAGTAAAATTTTGAAGTGTTGCACTTGGCCTTTGACCCCATGAACCCTACATTCTCTAGATAATCACTTCCAGTCAGTATATGCATATACTATGTTCCATGAAGATACCTTGAACAATTTTCCAAGGTATGGAGAAAAAAAAAGAAGTTTTAATATTTTTACTTGACCTTTTGACCTTTGACCTCATGACCCAAACTTTCACCAGAGAATCTTAATTGGGTAATACATGTATACACTAAGTTTCAAGAAAATATCTTCAGGCATTCAATAGATATGGTGGAAATAGTGAAATTTTATGTATTTGACCCTGACCTTTTGACCTTTGACCTTTGACCTCATGACCCAAACTTTCACCAGAGAATCTTAAAGGCATAATTTACCATTTGCAGATGAAACAAAAACCCAACATTAGTGCTTTAAAATAGTTCTAAAATGAGAGTTAGGGATAGAAACAACCACTGTAAAAATTTGAATCCGTATAATCGATGTTAAGTATTGTTAAATACACAAAATGTGAACAATAGTTATAATAAGAATGCTTTCAGACTAAACCGTATACAGTTATGGTTTATTGAGAAAAATGCTGATATCTCCTCATATTTTAGGCTTTATTGCAAAAATTTTATGTGGTAGGATGTTTTGTGATACAACAGACCTACACATATGCATCAAATGTGATATCTTGAACATTTCTGAAATCACTGCTCCCAAAGGTAAACTGGACCTTTAATTGGATAATACATGTATACACTAAGTTTCAAGAAAATGTCTTCAGGCATTCAATAGATATGGTGGAAATAGTGAAATTTTATGTATTTGACCTTGACCTTTTGACCTTTGACCTTGAGCATGTGCACCCAAAAGTTGATAGGCACAACTTCACCCCCTAATACACATACATGCCAAGTTTCATTAGGATACCTCAACGGGTTTTGATAGTTACCTTGTCCACAATATTCATTACGGACGCACGGACGGAAGGACGGACGGAAGGACGGACGGACGGAAGGACGGACGGACGGACGGACGGACGGACGGACGGACGGACGGACAACCCGAAAACATAATGCCTCCGGCACCACTTCGTGGCGGAGGCATAAAAAGAAATAAAAAGATAGAGGTCGTCAGTATAATCTCAATAAAAATAAGCTAACAAACAAAGATAAGCAATACGAAATTCACATTTTCGCCTGCCACTTCTCTCCTGAAGAAAAACAAAACAAAACAAAAAACAGAAACAAAACAAAAAATCAGACCCTACAATTTCTGCCACTAAGAGGGAGGAGTTGCCAACCCTATTCTTTTTTCATCTTTTTATCCAGAGATATGTCCACAATATTACTGTTTATATGCATCAGCTTCTCTGTCTGTCTGTCTGTCTGTCTGTCTGTCTGTCTATCTATCTATCTATCTATCTATCTATCTATCTATCTATCTATCTATCTATCGATAGTTTACCTATCTAAAATATATCTCTTCAATCTACAGTATATAAAATTATCCATATTCAATACTCATTAAGTATGTATCTCTAACAAGAAGTGCGATTACGTTCAATACGATAAAACCTGTTTTGATGCAGATGTAGACAAGACTGGAAGCAGGGCCTACGTATGAATTCGAAAATAGGGTGCCTAATGACAAGGAACAACCTCTCACTCTCAATATGATGAAATTTGCGTGATGGTAGCTGTATGTGAGCACCTCAGTGAAGCTCCAAAGAAGCTCCGAAAAAGTCCTACTACTTGAGCGATACTAAACCTCAGTATTGTGGGAAATTGTGGGCCAATAATGTTGATAATGTGGTATTGGGGAAATGTGTTATATATGTATATATATATATATATATAATATATATATATATACATACATTCAGCAAAAAAAAAGAAGTAAACACTTTTTCAAGTTTATATTTCTCATAGAATATTTGGCTAAAAGTTAATGTTTTATATACCATATTAAAGGTTATTTAATTGGCTATCAGCCTGGTAGGTCAATAAAATGGAAAACTTTACACATGAGTGAACACCTTTGTTTTTCTCTTCCAAGGCACAAATGCAAAAATTGCAAAAATTTGCAAAAATTTGCAAAAAAAATTTGCAAAAAAAAAAATTGCAAAAATTGCAAAAATTGCAAAAATTTGAAAAGATTGCACATGAACGTTTGTATAAGTTTCTGGTTGATAACCACATTTTAAATCCTAACCAATTTGGTTTTCGAAAAGGTTTTTCTACAGATTTTGCAATCATTCAAACTTGTGACAAAATTATCGATTCTATTGCGAACAAACAGCACGTGATAGGAGTTTTTATGGACCTGAGCAAGGCCTTTGATACAATAGACCATGGAATTTTATTAAAAAAGCTACATAATTATGGCATAAGAGGAATAGTTCTTTCCTGGTTCCGAGATTATTTATCCCAACGTCAGCAATACGTAGCATTTCATTCAAGTACCTCGTTTAAGTCATATATTACTTGCGGTGTACCACAGGGATCCATTTTAGGACCTCTACTTTTTCTTATATATATTAACGATATTATAAATTCCTCAACCCTTCTCACCTATGTATTATTCGCGGACGATACCAGTGTCTTCTACTCTCACAACTGTTTAAACACACTAGTGGATATACTTAATTCTGAGCTTGCAAAAATTTCTACATGGTTTAAATGCAATAAATTATCATTAAATATAGATAAAACGTGTTTCATAAACTTCAATACCTCACATTTGCAACCGATAATGCCTAATAACATTATTATTGATGATATGCCCATTATTGGAAAAAAATCAACCAAGTTCTTAGGGGTAACCCTTGACTCCAACTTAAATTGGAATAACCATATTGATAATATAACCACATTAATATCTAAAGTCATTGGAATACTTCGGAGATTAAAATATTTGGTAACGGAAAAAGTACTCATTATGTTATACAATGCATTAATCTTACCGTATATTAATTATTGTAATGTTGTCTGGGGAAACTGTAATAAAACCAAAGTAAATGTTATTTTTCTTTTACAGAAAAAGGCAATAAGAATATGTACTAACTCACATTATTTAGAACATACTGATCCATTATTCCTTAGACTAAAAGTTCTTAAAGTTGATGATATACACAAATTTCAAACAGCAATATTTATGTTCAAATACACGCAAAATCTACTCCCACTCTTCCACAACGCATTTTCCCTTAACAGGGATGTCCATGCTTACCCCACGCGCCATCGTAATGATTTCCATTTGAATAACCCTAAACTCCTATTAGCTCAAAAATCAATTCGGCATAACGGGCCTGATATTTGGAATTCACTCCCTCTCCACATAAAACAGTGCACATCTCTTTATTCCTTTAAGGCAAATACAAAGAAATATTTCTTGGCACAATATCATACTGTACAGTAATCATTAAACATGTATACCGTGTGTCATAAGTATTGTCACCCCCTGTGTCAGGCTCTTTTGGCCTCTCTCCTTAGTGGAGTAGTGATATGAAGTCAAACACACAAACAGGGGGATTCCTGGGTCAATAAACTTTCATGCAATGTATAGCTCTGCACAATCTGTTTTGTGTAGGCCGAGCTACAGCGTGTTGTGTGAGTGGGGGCAAATTTGAATGCCTGGAACCTCAGAGCCTTTTAAAAATGGCGGCCAGCCATAGCGACAATGGGAATGTGCGGGGAGAAAAGAAGGGGAAGGAAAGTACCGAAATGGGGAGGAAGATGGTTATCTGTTGGAGAAAGGATGGGAAAACTAATAAAGAAATTGCAAAACTTCTTAGGAGTGTCAGATGGGTGTAACGTTGGTGCAATAGAAATCCTGGACTTGGACAGAAAACCAGGAGATGGTCAGATAGGCCCTGTAAACTTGGTCAGGCGGATAAACCACTAATTACAGCAATGATGAAAGAGAAACAATTTTAAGTAGGAAAGTGCTGTCAAAGGTAAATTACTAATTACTTACTATTGAAAAATCATTGAAAGTAAATATAAGCAATAAATCTTTCAAAAATTCAAATCAGGAGATGAGTAATAACATGATGAAGATTTTTCTGCGTCAGGGGGTGACAATACTTCTGACACACGGTATACCTCTTATACTCAACAACAAGGCAATATTTTGGTCCACCCCCTTTTCCTTTTCTTTTACTTTGCTGCTTGACCCGTCGCCCATATTATAACATATTCAATCATTTTCTTAGAAGTGCTGACCATCAACACTTTCGCGCTTCATCACCTGCACACGCACTCACAGGCACCTCTCCTGTTTACCAAGTAATTGTATAAAACTGGATTTACACGCATTTTAACATGGCCCATCCGTATTAGTGTTCAAGTACTACAATAAAAAATGGTAATTTAACTCTGGCTGTCCGTCTGTTCAAGCACGGCTTATAACGGCGGCCCTCTGCATCATATGTATATATTATATATTGTACTGTGAATCAAGTCATTATTGGCCATATAAACATTTTGTATGTTATTTAACGTTTCATTTGTCTTTACATACAAAATATGACTTATTATGTAATATGTCAATAATTTTCAGAATTGAATTTGTGTAATTGAACCTGCCTTTGTTATTTTTGTATTCTGAAAGAAAATATGAAATGCAGAAAATAAAATCTTTTCAATCAATCAAAAATGAACAAGTTATCATTCATGCGCAAGTGCTCCTCCAGATAACAATAAGAACAAAAGACAAATTTAACACAATTAGATACATGAATTGAGTTGCAAAAATGAACCTTGGATCTGTATAATAGCTTTGAAGCCCAAAATATTGATAAAGGCAAAAAAAAAAAAGGCAGAAAAATGAAGAATCTTGGGTCAAGCCCAATTTCAAATGAAATAAGAGACGAAGCAATGTTAATCAAAATGGTAGAAATTTCAATTTGTTTTCAAATTAGGAGAATTGTAAATAATATTTGCTTCTTAAATCTCATGAATCCTTAATTGACTTGCAAAATAAAAAGAGAAAAATAAAGAAATTCTGTTTATTTAATCATTTTATGTAATTACTTTGGTACTCCCTACGTCGTTTGAAGTTTAAGCTGATAGGAAATTCTTAGTGCATTATTTTCCCCCTTTAGTCTCCCATTTGGTTTTGTTTGAGGTTATACAGAAATAAAATCTAGAGAACAAAAACTTGTTTATGCTATTTGCTCTCATTGTGTTAAACTGGCTTTTTGTTGTCATTGTTATTTTGAAGGGCATTGCCAAATGAAAGACAACTTGTCAAATTTTGCAATTTTTACTTTTGTGTCTTGGCGGGCAAGAATGAATGTGTTCACTAGCCAATTATATATGTATATATATATATATATATATATATATATATATATATATATATATATATATATATATACACTATACATATTGACAATTATTATTGTGCATGATGCGTAATCTTATCGAAGTCTCTTCCGACGTCCTTTTTATATACGGACTTTCGCAGATCAGCGACGACAGCAATGAACCTATACTGTAGTTGTGTTTCATTCCTGAAAAAATATTTGGTCCTGCAATTTCGCCCAGTATTAACAGGTCAATTTACTATCATACACGTCAGCACATGGATTACATCAGATGATTCGTCAGTCAACTGATTTAATGCCAAGACTCATTCGATTCCTGAGCACGTGGCAGTGTAATAGCAGCGGAGTTGGACTTCGATACGGGCCTCCTCCAACCCCCCCCCCCCCCCCCCACCCATGGGGATGTAGTGGAGCGCCCTCGTTTGTTGAATTCCGAGCGTTGAAACTCCTCAAGAAACATTGACTCCATTAATTGATCAGCTATTGTCCCTCTGAGTGAGCTGTTATAATAGGGCCTGTAAATCAAGCATTTGCGAGTTTCATTATCTTTAGAGAGTACATTTCATAGTCTCAAATATTTAACCATTTCCCCCCTAAAGTACCATGGCCAGCGCCACACGTGTGTAGTTTGCAGGCACAAACCCTTGTTGGTCGTATAGGAGTCTGCATGCGCCAAGACTAATACACGCACCACTACACTGCAGCCTCTCCCAACAACGGAGAAGCTTCAACACAGGGCCTATGGGACAGTCCCAAAGTGGTGCAAGTAGTAGTCTTGGCGCAGACTCCTTTACGACTAACAAGGGTTTGTGCCTGCAAACTAACACGTGTGTGTGTGGGGGGGGGGGGGGGGGAGCTTAATTTATGCCACATTCGGGTTTCATCAGCTGACAAGTAACAACAACAAAAAAAAAAGAGGCTCTCAGCGCAACTTTCTGCAGCTACTTCCGGGTTTCTTCAGCAGACAAGAAAAAACAAACAAACTAACAAACAAAACAAAACAAAACTTCCGAGGTGCCACTTTCGGGGTGAAAAAAAAGTGGGGGCCCCCAAGTGGTTAGACCCTATCGTATTCCTATATGTATTATCCCCAAAAAGTGCCCCCCCCCCCCCCTGCTCCGCCGGCCCTGCCATATAGTCCAGCCATTAAACAAAACAAACAGTTGACAAAAATACGCAAACTCATTCTGTTTTTCTAGTCGTTGTCAAAGGTGCATGTGCGGTTTCACAATTGTGAATGCGTTAAAAATCTCTATAGAATTTGTGATATCACCAAACTCATAACTGTAATTCCCAGGCTGGTGGACAAATGTAAAGAGCTGTCAATGGCTTTCTGAAATTTGCGTGTAGGCCCTACACGACTGTATGACAGTGTGAGGAGGCGGGGCTCTTGCATTTTGGTGTGTTCGAATATAAGTAAGTACTGTATAAAACGGCTATCCGCGGACAAAACATTTTACCTCTACGTTGTCATTGGGCCTATACAGAAATATGTTTAACTGTTGTACCTGCTATCACTCGATATGAAACCAACCTGTTCAACAACTGCTGGAGTCAGTGTGACACAAAAGTAATGTTGGTCCATTGTGCACGCTGTCGCTGAGATAGGGCATGTGTGGTGCACGTGCAGGTTTTTAGGTTTTATCTGGGCTGGCAAATCAATGTTGCTAGATGGCGCTAGTTTACTCGACAGTATGATAAAGTTCTGAATACTCATGCTGTCCGCGTCTTTTTATTTACATGTACTGACCATCTGTTTTGAAGAGAAGACCTTACGTGTGGAAAATTGGTTGGAAAACGTACAAACTGATTAGGCTGCTAACATCTCTGATTCTAAGAAAGAGGAAGAAAATAATTGTGAAAAAAAATCATTAACAGATGATAATTAGAAGGAAGCTTAGTATTGGAAGATCCTTCCGAACATAGGAAACAGGAGTCATAAAGGGCTCACACCCATAAATATTTCCCCATAGGGATGTGTGTTAAAAATCAAATTTCAAAAAATTCTGTAAAACAGCTGGGAGAAATGAGGTGTTTCAGCTTCACTAACCTGGATAAGTTAGATATACCCTTTCATCCATCAAATTCTCAGGGTGGATAATTCAGTTCAAATTCTGTCCAGGGGTCCGCAAAGCCAGACTACGAGTTCTTATCACTCAAAAAATCACCCATTTTCCATACACGTACCCAATGAAATATAGTCCCCTCAAATTCCACCAGAAAAGCTTTCATCTTCCAACCAAAATGCAACTTGTAGAGGAATTCATACTCAATATCTACAGCTATTCAGTTTTTTGCCAAACTACATCATTGATTTTTAATCAATTTTTTTCTTCATTTATTTTGGTATCTTTGGTACGAATTTGTGAAGGGGCCTGGGGCATTCCCTTGTATTTACGGGTGTGAGCCCTATAGCTATTTTTCTTGTCAGCCAGTTATGATCTGACACGTCATCAATTGTTATTCATGATAATTACAACACATCCTGTCGTCAAAACTCAACTTACCATGCAATGATCTGTGGAAAGCAGATTAGTCAAGCAAAATACTTGTTATTGCATTTTTACAGCATATCCTCCTGACCTCCTCACAGGCAGATCCAGGGGAGCACATCAGGCGTGTGCCCCCCCCCCCCCTTTATTATTATTATTATTTTTTGCCAAAACAAAAGAAATTTCAAAAAAATGGAGGGGAGGGGGGTGGGCGTGTGCCCCCTCTTTACAGAATTCCTTGATCTGCCCCATGCTCCTTTTGTGATTCAAATGCATGTCTTTATCTTGAGATGACCACTTCAATTTTCCTTGACCCAATGTTCCTTCATGGACATCGACAACCCCCAAATTAGTGTTTATCTTAAATGGGTGAATATAATATCCTTTAATACAGAAAACAAACTCGATATTCAAAGGGATGATCTAGCCTATAAAAAAAAAAAAAATCATGGCAACGATATCTATTAGGGCTTACAAATTGATTATTGCAAGTATCGCATATTTCGAGTGAATGCACAAAATATGCATTACCCGAAATGCAATTATCATTTTTATCTTACCGAGGCTAAAAGCTGAAGTGGAGTAGAATTGAAGGGCAGATCCAGGAATTCCATAGAGGGGATCGTACCTTTGCAAAATTAAAGGGAGGCGCACGCACCCATCCACCAATTTTTTCTTTTTATTTCTTTTGTTTCGACCAAAAATAAAGAGGGGGTGTGCGCCTGGTGCGCACCCCTCTGGATCCGCCACTGAAATTGGGTGAGAGCTGCCCAAAGTGCATAAAGGTCAATACACGACAGAGCATTCATCTAGGCAAATGAATTCTCATTAACAGACTTGCAATAAGATCGCACAATGGTTGCTTAATAGTGTACAAATTACCGCACATTCATGCTCGATTTGCCACTTTACAATAATCACTATATCTGAGCTTGTGTTCGATCTGTCTTTATGAAATCCAATGAACAGAATTCAGTCAGCCATGCGACTACATGTATTAGGGCTACACACTCACACCCACATTCACACATATCTATCTTTCTATTTATTTTTTCTCTCTCTACATATATATAATTATATATAATTATATATAATTACTTTCTCTCTCTCTCTCTCTCTCTCTCTCTCTATATATATATATATATATATATATATATGAAGAGTTTGTTTGCAAAAACCGATAAGTCCATATTTGCCAAATGGAGATATTTGCGATTAAAGGTCAAGAAAAATAAAGAGAATAATAAGAAAATTTTTGCTTCTTTTGACCATAACTTCGAAAATGTACCTTTATATGTAGTGACCAATATATCATTTAAAAGGTATGATTTTGTACTTTATGACAAAGACCGTACTTCAAAATCTTCAAAAATGGACTTATCGGTTTTTGCAAACAAACTCTTCATATATATATATAGGACCTGAGCTGTATTACACTGTATAGCTGAATGGTCCAGGGCAGTTTAGAAATTGATGTCAGCTATAAAATTGTCCAAAAAGGCCATCTTTTGATGGCTTGATCTGGCACTTATTGGATTGTTATGTTTTACTTTCATTTTTAGCCACTATATTTCTTTTTCAAGCCACCAATATTTCAGATTTCAAGAATTTAGTGGCCCGAATGGACCACCAGAGGAAAAAAAAGTTATGTATAGTGTATATACAGGGCTTGACATTGGAAGTGGCCCGGGGCCACAAAAAAAAAAAAATGTTAGGCCACCAAACTTTCAAAAAGCATATCTTTTGGTGGCCCGATTGGGTAACTAAGATTCAAAATAGATTGATGCTTTCTTATATCTATTGAGTGCCTCTACATTTCCTTTTTGAACCACAAATATTTCTAATTCAATTATTTCAGTGTTTTGTGTGGGCTACCTGAGAAAAAGTTTTGAGTATCAAGCTCTGAGATTAAATACATATTGAATTCTGTATATCATAGAATTCAATATTCTATATTCTACATTATATGATATAACATAAAAACCCAAGTTTCCTCCAGGATTAAGCAGGAGACAAAAGGTGCATGAAAAATAAATGTAGTGGCCTAAAATAAAAGGAAACATAACAATCCATTTAGAATCTTAGTTGCCCAATCGGGCCATCCAAAGGTATCCTTTATGGAAGTTTGGTGGCATGACATAAATTTCTAGTGGCCTCGAGCCACGTCACCGTGCCATTACTAATGTCAAGCCCTGTGCGATAATATAGGTACAGTTCGCTTTGCAAGTCACTGTTGGGCTGTAGTATCATAGAGGGCTTGGTAGAAGTACACATGTAGGTGACATGGAGATCTAATGTTGCTCTCTCCGATCATTGAAAGAAACCAAAACCCAAAGAGCAATGTGGATTGAGTGAAAGCAGCAAAATTAGTAGAACACATCAGTGAAAGTTTGAGGAAAATCGGACAATACATGCAAAAGTGATGAACATGTTAAGTTTTGGTGTTGTAATGACTGGATAAGGAGACTACTAGAGTTCATGACATCATGTGTATATGATAATAATGAAAATAAAAGAATTCCACAAAAATGCATTTATCATAAAAATTGTGCATTCCACCAACTTGTTACCGACACAATTTATGTTAAGGGTATTATCATTCCCTCTGCTTTCTGAAAGAGGTTAAACAAGTGCTCTTTCATTAAACTAGAAAAAAGAAAATATGTTGAATTTTCATTTACATTTTCTTTATATTGTTGTCCACATAACTATGATGTCATAAACTGAAGTAGTCTCCATATCCAGTCATTACAACACCAAATCTTCGTATTAAAAATTCATAACTTTCGCATCGATTGCCCGATTTTCCTCAAACTTTCACTGATGTGTTCTAATAATGTTGCTGCTTTCACACAATCCACAATGTTCTTTGGGTTTTGATTTCCTTTAATATCTACTAGAGCTTTTGGTCAGCTTGGTCTGTGTCCGACTGGTTGAGTGTGTGTGTGTGTGCGTGTGTGTGTGTCTGTGTGTGTGTGTGTGCGTCTGCCTGGTGGTGGCCATTTCAACTTCTTCAGTGATGAGCGACACACCCAAACAATAAAAGAAATAGTTAAACGATAGCTCTGCCTTACTCAAAAAAGTTTATTTGTCAGAATGATCAAACTAATCATAAACTTCAACTTGAAAATAAAGTTCATCATAGTTTGCAATCAGTGAAAAACCTGATGCCATTAACGTTTATAGTAATCATCACAACAGTCAACAGAAATGAAGCCACCACAGTGGTCCGAATTCACGAAGGTGGTACAAATGAAACCGTGGTTTAAACCATGGACAAAAACCATGGAGCACCAAGTATTACATGAAAAATTTCGTTACGAAATCAGTCATTTCGTCAATGAAATGATTATTTTGTAACGAAATGACATTTTGTAACTAAATGAACATTTCGTCCACGAAATGATAATTTCGCTAACGAAACAGTCATTTTGTTGACAAAATGACCAATTTTACAAAGAAATATTCCGTGCGACACTTGGCGTTCCATGGTTTTTGTCCATGGTTTAAACCATGGTTTCATTTGTACCACCTTTGTGACTTCGGGCCAGTGTGTTTGACAAAAGTATTGAAATCATAACTGCATACAAACCTGGTTACACTGAAGTCGTGTTTTTACGGCCAGAGGCAAAAGTGCATACATGTATGTGGCAAACACATTTATTAACAATGAGCAAATGATTGGAAAAAAGCAATATCTAAATGAAAGCATGTACCTGCAATTTTCAAAATGCTTCTTTTCTTTTTAAAGATGTGAATTTCACAGAAATTCCTTGACAACAAGTGCAGGGTGCAGTGTGCAACAGATATCTACAAAGTTGTACGTGTACAAAGTATATTATCTACACAAGCTTTGTTCACAGCAGATGGCATGGCTACTGCTAATGCACTCACATTTGATGCAAGAGACATTTTTACAATTTCTAGCACCTTGATATCAGGCAAATGAGATAAACATCAAATTCATACATATCACTCTGGGGCTAAGTTCAGCCCCTCTTTATTCTGCTGTCTTTCTTTTTTTTTCTTCTTCTTCTTCTTCTTCTTTTTTTTTTTTTTTTTTTAAATCACTGGACTGCACATGTTGTACGGTAATATTCTGAGCGAGGAAAGTTCATCCAAACACAGCTTGAGGTCATAAAGCTCTCTAATATAACAACGAAAAAGGAAAAACATACTTTTTGGTCGCTGCTACCAGTAACTGTAGGTCAGGGTAGAAAACTGGACCACTTGATTAGAAACATCTTGGCTATCATAATTCACTGACAAATGACATTAAATCAAGCAACCAGTACTGAATCTTCTGTGTATTGGTGATTGAAATTTCTCTGAGTAAGGAGGCACTAACACCGAGAAAGGCCAATGCAACCGATTTATTTCATCACTAAATAAAAAAAAAGTCACAAATTTTTGATAAATCAGCATATTCACATGAGATATGTATTTGCCCAGGGAGGTGGTCTCTTCCCACCTCCCTGATTTACCTTTCTAAATGGTGACTGTGCATGTACCCAAAAATTAAATTTGTTTTGACAAATGCTGCTGAAAGTATCGATCTTGGAGATCAAATTCAGACAAAACACAAACCCTCAGGGACAGTTTAACTCACAGAAAATTGATTCTGAATCTACAATTACACTTAATAGCCAGGCTGCCATACCCAAATACACACCTGTGTGCATGAGAAGGACTGTGAACTAGTGTGTGCGGTTTGCATGAGGGCGATAACTACAACTCTAAAACCTTTATAAGACCGCCAAATTCATTTTTTCACATAGGTCATTCTTCCTACAGTTTTTTTTTTAAAAACATTAAGTAGGCAATGACATTTTGCATTAAAGGAGACCTCCAGACTTTTAGACTTTAGCATTTGAATGTCTATACACTGGTTATGCTGCGTAGTAGTAGAGTTTCAGAATTTATAGTGCATAAATTCTACATAGAGGGGATATTGTAATGGAATAACATCCATACGTTACTGGAATATGTGAGCCTTCTATGTCATCGTTCTTGTTTAGTGTACTATTTGGAGGGTTTTCAGAATATTGATTCATCTGCTAAGGGACCACGATAAATTCCACAAATCTATACATGGCACTATCAATTCATGTACTACATTATGTAAAATTAAATGAATTGTCTGAAATGCCCCTTTAAATTTCATCAATATTTATAAGAAGAGTCAAAACATAATTGAAAATGAGGATGAGATGCCAAACAGATGTCACTTAAATCAACTTCCCAGTAGGCAAAAGAGAGCAAATACACAAAGAAACATGATTACACATCTTTTGATTGAAATACACTACAAGAATTGAATATCACAGTCACACTAGATACTTACATACATACTTACAGAATCATTAACAAAATAAAATACCAAAGATTACAAGAATCACCAATCTTATAGTTGGCATTTGTGGATCAAAAACATACACCAATGTACATAGTGGGATAAAATGAATGCAGTATAATCTTTCATTTGGCCTCAAAAGTTGTTCTGACAGAACCACATGACAGATGACCTACTCTGCAAATTAGGGGACCTTAAACAGAGACAATTTCAATGTAAAGTGTTCTATGAATAACTATGATGCATTAAAATATACAAAAACAAAAATCCCCAGAACAAATACATTATCAGTGCTATTAAAGATACTGATAGTGATGATGATGATAATAATAATGAAGAAAATAAAAATATGAAATATCACACAAATTTGGCAACTATCCTGAGGGTATTTACTTGAAATAACATGTTCTGACAAGTAATGAAATGTCCAAGAACTGTTAACACATATCAAACACCAAAGACAGTATGTCAACTGAGTGTACATATTAAACATGAATGTCACTACTCATGACAAGGTTGAGCTAGACTGTTGGACTTCACACACTTTACAAATCGTTACTTCTGTCCCCCGAGGTAAAATGAGCCAACATGGACATCATGAAGGTATGGGAATGAGAGCAGCAATGACTAGTTATGAATAATCATTGGGGTTTTTTTTTCTCTCTCTCTTTTATTTGAAATGTTGCACTAAACCAAGGTACTTATTCATGTTCATCGTATGCTCTAAGGTTAATGCAACAGCCACAAAGAAAATGTCTCTGTCAAAGGTCCACACCTTACAAATGAGGTCATCTTTCAGCATGTGATAACAACTCAAGACTGCATTTTTTTTTCTTTTTGAAATATGAATGCTTAAATCATCAACCGTTTTAAATGTAAATCCCCTTTTGTTGGTACACACATCCACACTTGGCAAGTTTATCACACCTCTCAATCTCACTTTGGCTGAGTATTTCACTCATTTCACATTTATACACACTTCTGAAAAGTGTATAGATCTATCAAAGATGAATAGCAGGCAGGGGTAAGCATGTAGAATTCTGTCAACCTTACACAGGCCAGAAACCTGCTTGATTCAATGCTCCTATACAGCTGATATTTCCTGCTGCGTAGAAAATAAAACCAAGAAACAAAGAAGACTGATTATGTGGGAGTCTCCATACTTTTTTTTTTCCCCCCAGTGGTCAGTAATGATAGAACTAATGATACAATCCTGGCCTTTGCTAAAATATACAAGGCACTACACCATTTTGTCTACAACCTATGCAATATTATGTGATGCTCTTAAGCAATGGGATAAACAGACATAAAAAAAGACCACTCACACTGCACAAAAACACTTGAGATATTTAGGACCATGTGTATACCCCATTCCATAGAGATTTTTTTCTCATCAGTCGTTCGTCAGAAGCAAAGTTATCTGCTTTTGGCCACCAACCAAAGTGTATGACTCCAACTTGCATTGGTCGACTATCAAGTCAGTGTCAGACATGTTGGGCGAAGATCCAATGAGGCAAGATGGTCCGATGAGAATCACGCATGACATGTCTGACACTGACCTCATAGTTGGCCAACACAAGTTGGATACGTCAGACTGTGATCCGATACACTTCTGTTGGTGGCCAACAGCAAATAACTTAACTTCCGAGTTACTGATGAGAAAAAAAAAAATTTCTGTGGAATTGGGGTATTACTCTTCCTCTCTTTGGAAACCTGGGGCCCGTTTCATAAAACTTGTTATCAGTGAAAACTGCCACATTTCTATGACAAATTTGCTCTCAGCCAATCAGATGCAAAGATTTCAGTAGCTTGTGTAGCTTGTAGCTCTATGACAACTTGTCAATGATGACATGTTTTATGAAACGGGCCTCTGGACAACATGCCTTTTTTATGACTCCTTCTGCAGGTATTTTCAACTGCTTTGACAGTCATGCCTGTAAATGTTTTGATGCATCACCTGTGATCTACACAGAACACATCCCATCCAAGTTGTATTCTGTTTTTTACCTTATACATGGATGGAAATGTGTACCAACTACATGTATACTATCACAATCTTCACTGTCTGCTCCCCCCCCCCCCCCAACCCCTTCATGAAAATAACATCCAAAGCACTCGTGATCCATAGCATTTTGGATTGTCATCATTTGTACATTGTTAGTATGGGAGTCTCTTACCACGGGCTATCAATTCACAAGAATACAGATACACACCATTTTGAAAAATACTGAACAATAACTCATAGCCTTTGTTTTGTACAAGAAGTGAAGACAATTTTTTTCCTTATTTTTGTACAAACTGGAAGCATCCTTTGTTTAGTCTTGCAATTTATAGTTCATGAAAGATACATTCTAATCACTATTCTCTGCATCTTTCATGACCTTATACTGTACACTAGATATGATTTAACTGCTTATATCATGTAAAATAATCCCTGATTAAATAGTCGCATCCTTGCTCTTTAATATACAGACATAAGCCCATTTACTCAAGCACAAAATGGCCTAAAAATGCCAATTTACCTTGTAAGAATGTCTCCTTTACCAAGAGTCCTTGAACAAATTTCATCAATTCTTATCATGAACATGACCCTGGAGAAACCCTCCTTTCAGAAAATGTAAAATCACTAAAAGTATCATTCTTTAAACATAATGTCAAGAGGTTTCTACAATCAACATCACAATGGCTAAGACCAAGAGGCTGTGTAAAAATGAAAAAAAAAAAAAAAAAAATGAGGATGCCACGACAGCTGAACGGCCTCCATATTGACTATCTCAAGGAATCCCTTCTTTCCACCTTTCTTTCTTTCTTAACACTCCTGACTAATTTGTAAAATTAACCATGTCTTCTTCAACTGTCATAATTCCAAGAGTACCTCTCTTTCTCTTTGGGATAAATTCTCCATGATGAAATGTCTTGGTGAATGGAGGTTGGCATGGTGCAGTCAACCACAATAACCACGGAAACCTCAACTGTATAATATTTGCACTTTGCTTCATCGATATCTTTCCACACAAACAGACCCTTAGGGCCCTTTAAGGCTTTTTTCTTTTTTAATACTAGATTCAACCTGGATAACACTTATAAACATTAACGTGATTTTAAACTAAGAGGAATTTAGGGCATTTTCTAATGCTAGGTATTATCTACTGTAATGCTATGTGCTAATCTTCTAGTTTCTTTCTTACACTACTGTCCTTCCTCTTTTTTTTCCCCCCTTACTTATCTGCTAGATATCATAATCTGACTTGACCTCTGTGTGCAGTGGCATTGTTTTTATCAAATTTTAACATAGCTTTCATGAAATCATACCTGCAATTTGTTCATGACATTCCAATGCCACACACTGTGACCATCATCATCAGTCAAAACATACAGATGTCTGTAATTAAACCAACAAAATGACACCAAAGTCAATATTCACCCGATTTTGAGTAACTTCAATGAATCTCATATCTACATCAATTTACTGTTTAAGCTTAAATGATCACAGACCACTGTTTTTTTTTTTAATCAACCCATACATTCATACGTAATGCTCCTCTCCTTGCTTCACAGCATGTCAATTTCGTCATGCTAATCTCATTTCAGTTTGCTCTTATTTGTAACACCATCCAAACCTAAACTGATCATTTGTACATGGCTTCCACTTCTGAAGGCTTTCAAAAAGAAATAAAAACCAATAACCATGAGCACAAAGGCATATCAACCTGCTAGATGCTTGAAGAGATAATGTGTACTATGGCTGAGACAGATTCTTTTTTTCTTTTTTTGAAGAGGTGTGTGCGTAACAAATAACTACTTGAAAATGATCTTGAAGCTTGCTGACAGAGTATGGCTCTCGCTGGCATTTTTACAGAAATCAATAAAAAATGAATGACATTAAAAAAATATAGAGCAAATCAAAACTTGAGGAATTACCGCATTTCCTGTGCAAATCCAGGATAGCATGAACTCTTGGACCCTCTTCCAAAAATACAACGTGGAGTGATTAACACTTTTCTATCAAAAGGAGATAATTCCTGCACAAATCTGTCTTCAAAACATCAATATCATGTTCTGAAAAACAGACAGCATTGGATACAGACTTCCTTTACACTCCTACGGCGTCTGAACAAACATGAACATGCATCCAAGCACGGATCTTTCAGTATCTCAAACGACCGACAGAAAAGAAATGTGATATTTACAATTATGACACATCCGCAATCAACATATGATTCCTCCACTGATGGATTCTGGTCCGAGCGATTTCAATTCTCCTTCTTATCTGTCTCTTGGGCTGACTCCTCCTCGTCCGAGTAGTCTGTCGGTTCCTCACCAGGTTTCAAGAGCTTCCCGATGTAGTCATACTTCTCTGCAAGAATTCAAATTCAAATGCATTGAATCTTATTATCAACCTGATGCACAGTCATAATCCATCAATACTTGTAGATCAAGACCGACTTTAATGAAGACAACTACACTGTTCAAACAGGTGGTCATGACATATAGGTTGCTATGTACAGGAATTTGAAGATGCTTATCCAGGGGGGCTTTAATGGAATTAAATGCTATGCGCAGGTGCCCTTTTAGACAGGTTTTATCTGATTTCATACATGGAAGTCACTTGCGACTGATAAAGAGTTCTTGCATAAGGCAATACCTTTCAACATGCTTTGTTGTAATGTACCTGAGCATTTGATGTCATATCCTGGTTTCAATTCAAATCATCTCCTGTATTTCAAATTAGCAGCCAGGCTTCTCCTTGAGCTTTTGATTTCCAGCATTTGGACAATGCCGGATCCCTGCACATATTAATGAGCATGCACAATTATGTGCCCTAGCGTCATTGTGAGTGAATTTGATACCCATGCAATTCAGTAGTAGAGTAGACAACTGAGTCGTTCAAACTGTCAATGTCACGATGAAAAATTCTAGCTGAAAACAATGCATGGGGTAAAAAATGGGGTGTAATTTACTGGTATATTTCCCTCTAATATATGGCTGTAATGTCTGGTAAGCACATTCATGTGAATTACGGCCAAAGGCAGATATAATGTACACTGAAGTCTACATCCAGGGGTTACATAATGGCTGACCTCACTGTTAACTCTGTTCCTAGGTATTTTTTTATGTCTGCCACACACTCTGACCGGACATGGGAGTCCATACCTGTAAACTGCATTTCCCATTCTCGTACGCTGTCCCGCTGCTCGGACGTGAGATCTGTGAGGTCATCGAACTCATCCTTCAGAGTGTCCTTGTCCAACGAGAAGGTCGCCAGGGCTCTGGAGGCATCGTGACCAGCAAACACACCATAGGGGCCATCTGTGGAAAACAGCAGAAGTGGAAAAATGGTAAAGATAAGAAGGTTTTGTTTGGGTTTAAGATTTAATGTGCACATTGTATGTATCACCTTTGTCTTCACATTCTCTGGTTACCGACACATGTACATAACTTCAGCCCTTTCGGTGCCGAAGACTTTGGGCATGTGTGTCCAATGCTGTAGGATTTTCTCAGCCAATCAGCACTAAAAGCACATAAAGGATCAATGTACACTTTCACACTAAACTGCCCTCAAATGTGCAATCTTATTAGAAATGGGTTAACCAGGGCCATTCAAAGTAGTACATACATGTGTATTTACATGCATATCTGTATACATTCAACATACTACCACGGTACTAGTACAAGTAGGTGCATCAAACACTAAGATTGTTTGACAAACACTTCAAACATTAACAATCATGTGTTCAACTTCACTCAAAGAAGAAGAGAAGAAAAAAAAAATGGGAGCGTTCACACGTCAAAGTTATGTTGAAATACAAGACGCCACTAGATATTTTGAAGGGATACAGTGATAACCTTCGGCACTAAAATGAGATGTCATGGATTATCACATAATTTAAGGCTTCCTCAGGTTAGTGCATTTAAATGAGAATCCTACGATGTTTAGCAACATTCTATACAAAATATCTACGTCTGATCCAAATAGTGGTTGCTCACCTGTTAAAAAGGAGAACTCTGTGTGATTTTCAAACTTTTACATTTGAACAACTAGAAATTGGTTATACAACTGTACTGGGTACAGAGTTTCAGAATTAATAGTGATAGGGATAAGGAACAAGAATGTTTTCAAGATTTATAACAAATCACAATGAACAAGGATGATGGTATAAAAGTAGCAGCTTCACAGCCCTGGGCTGTGTACAGTTACTTCACCCTAAGGATGCATGAGTGGGTGCTCAAGGAAGCAGAACAAAAGAAGAAAGCAAGCATAAATTCTACACAGGTGACCTTATTAAGCAAGCGGTATTGTAATGGAATTACATTGTTACATTTCTGAAATATGTGAGCCTCCTATTCACCAATTCTTTTGGTGAGCCTCTTATTCATGCATTCTTCTGATGAAGCTGCTACCATATTTTATCATCCTTGTTCAGTATTACAATTTGATTTAGGTTTTACAGTCATAGTACTGGTTTCTGTCCTCAAAGATCACAATAAATTCCACAAATATAAACATGGAGCTGTCAATTTATGTACTACATGATGTGATATTATGAAAAATTGCCTGGACTTCGCATTTTTTTACTTCACTTCAGCACGTCTGTACAAAATGTATGTGTAGTGTATTGTTTTGTGTGTGATAGACACAGAGAGAGAGCTCTAGGCTAATTGGTAAACCGACGAACCAATGAGGAAAAAAAGGGTTTGTTGCAACCTTTCACACTCTGCTTGTTGTTCAATGTAATGGTGCAACTATCAACATGTTAAGGTTTAATAGCAGGGCTTCATATTTTGTTGCCTGCCTAGGAGAAGGGCCCCAAGGCTTGCCCAATGTAAACTTGCTAGGGCCCTTCCACTAGGCAAGTGATGACTGTTGCCATTAAGGGTCATAAGCATTGTGACTTTTTATGTACGTTGCAATGTTAAGCTGATAAGAGGATTATCATACAGAACAAATGAATAAGGTTTGTTCTAGCAATGACATTTTCCAAAGTTAAACACTGTTGTATCATTCCTTTTATTGCTGTTAAGTTTTTGGGTGTCGTAGGTTGTAGCACACGTATACTTGTTGGTACAGTTTCATTGATTTTAAATACAGGTGAGCATGTTTGTTTTGTTTTGTTTTGTTTTGTTTTTTGCAAAGCCCACATATTCAATTTCATGAAGGGTGATTCGCACAGGCCAATACCAGCCACCACCCAAGCAAGAATCAGGTTTAAATGGGACAGAAGTTTGTCTATCAACCCTCTCGATTAAGCAGGGGCCACTGTACTAATATCTCCCACCCAGTTTCTCTTGAGAGCAACAATGTATATAACTTTGGTCTTGTCATGGTAGTCAAATTAGCCCCCTATGCCTGGGTCAGGTACAATGTACATGTAACACATAACTGAATAGCACATGATGCACAACTTCATTCGTACACAATACAAGGCAATTCTAGAATTCAATTACTCATGAAATTCTTGAACACCTCCAGTCAAAGAAAGTACAAAGGTCATCCGCGAGAGCCTACTCTCTGATCAGAAAATTAAGGAGAGGCAAGAATCTGTGACAAATCCTGCAGGCAAACTCAAGATAAATTGTTTGCTCTGGGAGCAATGACATTATGGGTGATCAGGCTATGGAGATGATCACGCTATTTTCGGCTGTGGTTGGAGATAAATACAGTTGTACCTTTGAACCCCCTCTACTGGTGCTGGAAATCTTGAAACAGTGTGTGATTGATCAGCATAATGCATTTAGCAAAGTTTACATTGGAGTGCAATCTGTGTTGCAATGGTTGGTCTGGTTGCTGAATATTCATTTTAAAACCTCATCAAGTCCCCAGGGGTATTTTACTGCAGAAATTATAATTTTATCATCATTATATTGGTACCTTTGAATTTTCAGATCACTGCATATCTTACCTTGGAGAAACACTAGACAGACATGCCTACATTAAATCTGCTAAAAATCAAAAAGACATTTACAAAAAATTGTCAGTCGATAAGAGAAACTGGAAAGCCACTCTTCTAAATTGTGTTGGCAATATGCAATGCAAATCTAGCAGTTCAGGCATTTAAAATTCTGTTACTAAAACAAACAATTATAGGAACAGCAAGGGGCTAAAACAAAACATATTTCCTCCTCCTTCGGAAACACCCATACGATACATGTTCAATTGTATGTAGTAAGGAGTCATGATAAACAGAAACAGTAAAAAACCACTGCGTACTGTCTAGGACTTAGATTAAAAATATATATTCCTGTGTGTGACAAACACAAAGCCATAATTACAAATGGTAACTGAAGTCCAGAGTAGAATGCAAGTGCACTTTACTGTTTAAACATTTATCTCTTCAATGCATTTAATTTATACTATTTCTTCCACCCGTCCCAAATGCAAATTTACTCAAGGGCCCCATACTTTTAAAGACCCAGTAGAATGGGGATCCATAGGGTGGGAAAGCTGGCCTGACTCGGATTAAATATAGTTTGAGAATCCCCCACACAATTTGTGTACAGCTTAATCATTGACTTTTTTGTATCAATAGTTCACATAGTCTTTGGGACTCGTTCTATCTTCTGAGGCAAATCATTCCTCAAAATCACTGCACATATTCTTGTCATCTGTCGGAGGAAATTGCATTTGCAGGCAAAGGCAAAATAGTCATTTATATATTCTGGGTGCTCACATATCTCTTCCCATAGTCTGATTGTTTGTTTTTTCTCGGAAATTTGATCAGCTTCATGTTTTAAGTAAATACGTTTGTCCTCATATGTCTTCAACACCATCTTTGGTATACCATTTTCCTTACATTCAGTTAGCCTCTTTGTCATAATCTCCCAGGCCATGCTTCAATACATGTCTTGTTAGTCACATGCTCAACCAAACTTTGATAATTTGCCAATTCCTGTCTCATATCATCACAACACCCTTTGCTAAAATCAAAGGCTGGCTGCTTATGCTCCACAGCTTGCTCATATTCAAAAAGCAAATCAGTCAGAAGGCAAACTTGGTTACTCTTTTGAAGGTGATGAAGGTAGTTGTACTGATATCACAATCTGTAAAAACTAAATCAAGAACATTTGATTTCTCGCCTTCTCTGTACCTACACTGTAGCTGGCTGCAGAATATGCTGAGTGAGAAATGCATCCTAAGTTGCTATCAAGAACTGCTGTACTGGGTGATCATCACAAAAGTCTGTAAACTAACAGTCGGATCAGTCAATATCTGGGTAATTGTAATCACCTACTACGTACTACTAACAAGTATGTGAAGTTCTCTCCATAAATGCAGATCTCTTACCAATTTGCACAACTTTTCCTTGTCTAACACCGCAGAAGATGGGCTACAATAACCTCCAATCAAAACTGATTTGGAGAAGTCATAAGTACACACACTGCCTCATCAAAATCTGTAACAAGGTGAACTTCAGATGTCATAAGCAACAGCTTGGTGTAGACAATAGCACCATAGACATCAGGTTTCTCAAGGTTACAAAAACTATCATATCTTTCAATGTTGACAGCAGGGAAGTAGTGGAAAAGGGAAAAGGTGAATTCTTTGCACAAGCGTTAGTGATGACAATTCAGTGTGGTGATTGTTATGTTGTTGTTTTGTGTTTAGTAGCATCTCCCATTCTCTTTAGAATATTTACTGATGCTGAAAAACCTGTAGTTCCAGTTCAGAAAATTTGTTCACTAATGAACTAGAGTTGATAGGCCCCTGGACTCCTTCCTGTTCTGTCAATACACTGTATCTTGATAATTAAAATCACCTACTGCTATAAATACATGAGATTGATGTTCTTTCTTTAAATAAAGGTCTTTTATCAACTTGCACAACTTTTCCTTGTTTAACATGGTAGAAGATCTGAGGGCTACAATAAAAACCTCCAATCACAATTAAAATATATTTGGAGAAAGTAAAAATACAACACAGTTTTACTTAAATTGTCAAAATCTGTAACAAGGTGAACTTCAGATGCTGCATTCAAAGTGAATGCTTAAACCCATTGAGGACAGACTAATTTTGCTAGTACAACACATATTTCCCATAGACACCTGCCTGAGTATACTCTGGACTTGTCCTCAATGGGTTAATATGGTCAATAGGCCCGTTCACACACAAGGGAAAAAGTGCGATTTAAAAATCGATTTTCTTATCGCGATCAAAATTTCGAAATTTTTTCCAGTGTGGACAGAAAAATCTCACTAATTACCGCGATCCTTATCGCGATCCAACTCGCACTATTAGTGCGATTTTTCAGAATAATCGCGATTATTTTGCCAAGCGTCGTGTGTGTGAGCGCGATCGAGATTCGGAAATCGGTATTTTTAATCCCATCGTTCGTAGCGCGTGCGAAACTCTATTGGGACTGCGGCGGGGTCAGTCTTCGGTCATGCAAGATTCGCGCATGCGCAGTTTGGCCACTGATCGTTCTTCCCTTGCTGCGAAGTGCGATTATTCCCTGTGTATGAACGGTCGAAAAAAAAATCGAAATTTGGATCGCGATTGAATTTTCGATTTTCGTTGTTTGTGAACGGGCCTAATATGTACACCATGGACTCCAGCTTTGTGAAGGTTACAAAAACTATCATATCTTTCAGTGTTGACAGACTGGGGAAGCAGCATGGAAAAGAGTGAATTCTCTGCACAAGCTTCAGTGATGGCAATACACTCGAGATGATGCTGAAAAATCAGTACCGGTAGTTCCAGTTCAGAAAATTTGTTCAACAATGAATAAGAGTTGACATTAGGCTACTAGTACTAAACTGCTGCCTGCTCTTCCTGTCAATATCTCAATGATTAAAATCACCTATGTACAATAGATTTTTCTATAAATATAAAGATCTTTTATTAATCCATTGAGGAGGAGTCCTGAATATACTCAGGCAAGTGTCTATGGGAAATGCATGTTGTAGCAAAATCAGTCCATCCTCAACGTAGTACACAACTTTTCCTTGTTTAACATGGTAGAAGAGGGTCTACAATAAAAACGTCCACAAAGTCCGATCACAATATGGGAGAAAGTTAAAGTAGACTTTATACACATCAAAATCTGTTATTGTTAACAAGGTGAACTTCAGTTCAGATGCTGCAAGCAACTGGTTAGTGTAAATTACATTTTAAATACCACAAACATCAGGTTTCTCAGGGTTACAAAAACTAGATGTCTAACATTATTTTTAACATTTGTTACAGGGGCAGATCTTGGACTTCCATAAAGGGGAGGTGCCTTTACAATTTTGATACAAAATTAAAGCAAGGGAGGGCGCACGCCCCCATTTTTTTTTTTTTTTGTGTGTGTTTTAACAAAAAATGAAGAGGGGGCGCCCGCCCGGTCCGCTTCCCTCTGGATCCGCCACTGTTTAACATCTCTCAGTGTTGACAGATTGGGGAAGCAGCGTGTATGGAAAAGTGAATTTAATGATGACAATATTTGATGAATTTCTAATTCCTTTTTGTTACTAGGTCTATGACTATATGACTAGCTCCGTTAACGACAAAATTAGAAAGTTGTTTACTACAGAATGCCTACACACTCAACAGAACCACATGATCAATGTATCACAACGATAAGGGTATATAGTATAGACCCTGTATTCTGTAACGTTAATATTGGGCTCTACTATTGTTAACATACTTCTAGCGTTAGATCCACCCAGCCAGCCCCAGGCCAGGGATTTGTCCCAGCATGCAGCCCATGGTGCCATGGTGAAAATTATTAATCATGCAAGGCAGATTGTTAGACAAACTATGCAGAATATACAAACCTGGGCCATAAAATCTTTTTCCTCTCGTGACATCAAAAACTTTGCCGTTTACTGCAATAAGAATTCTACCGTCGTTCTTGACACCGTCATATTCTTTCAGTTCAGACATTTGGAAATCTCGACGCTTCATCTTCGGGAGCGTCGGAGGCTGTGGTGGTTCAGGTGGTGCCCGGTTGCCTCTGACGATCTTGTACAGCAAAAAACCACAGACTGAGAGTAAAGCAAGGTTGATAGGGTTCAAAAATAGCTCTCTCATAAGTTCCTCCAGTGCCATGGTAGGTTTTCTTTTGCGTCGGATTGTGTTATAAAAATATATATACCTTCGTACGATACCTCGGCGAGGTGTATTCACCACTCAGTCATTCTCAACCTCCAAAAGTTTACGTGTACAACAGTTAAAAATCAAATGCGATTGATTTTGTACGCGGCGCGGCGGCGGACGTACACAGTAAAGTACACAGCTTGTGTGGTGGTATAACGTGGAGGGATATCTCGTATGGTGTGATCTATCTACGTGCGATGTGCAGAAATTACGTACAACTGTATGCAGGATTTACGAGCAATGGTTGAGTATGTAACCGCGGCGTCTGCTGCAGTTTCACGCTGCGCTCGCGCTGCTGGCGCAGAACGATTGCTCAAAGGTAGCGCGTGTAGACTACTGTGTAACCCCGCCTGATATCGTATGTTTCAGCGAGATCGCACGATATGTGGATGATCATTACATTACTACATAGGAGAGAGGAGAGCGTTACACACGCATACATCCACATGCGAAGCGACAGTTACAGTACACGGTACACGGTCAAGTAACGGTGCATAGTAAACGCGCGCGCGGATTCCGAACGAAGATGTAAGCGAGATTTCGAAATCAACCATGTCTGAATAGGTGCCCCACACACCCTGAACGTCAAAGCTGAACGTCAAAATGTGATGATAAAGTATGTTAGCGCTCCGAAACTGTCTTCTAGTTTATAGTACACTTGTGTTTGTAGTTTTGTTTCACTTGTGTTTTGCCTTGTTTGTTTGTTGTTGTTCGTTGTTTGTTTTTTACTTTTATGTTGTTGTTGTTTTTTATGTGAGTGTGAGATCCTCGGCGAGAGAGTAAGCGGGGGAAAAGTGTTGGATCTGGAGGGGATTCCCCGCCCCCCCCCCCCCCACGGTCAGGGACATTTTGCAAAACAGAGTATAAAAGTCGCGTTTATAGAGCATTTAAAAATAAATTCTAGGGAATTAAACATAGTAAGATATCACTGCAAAGGACTATGATCATATCATTTTTATGAAAACTATTCTTCTCTTTCCTTTTTACTCTCTTTCCTTTCTCTCACTGTCAATATCACTGTGGAAGTCATGTTTCCTTAACAACAAAAATTGCTTGTATCAATGTCAAAAACCAGAAAGTGGAATTTTCCATCAATAATATCCTTTCAGAAACTTACTTATGCGCTTGGGAGCGAAGCGACCGAGCGCTCAAAATTGAAATGATACTCGACGTTGAAAGCTGCTTCTCTACGGTTAACCCATTATTAATGAGCCGCCAACTGTTGGAAATGTTCATGGTATAAAGTCACTATAAAGTGTTACTAAGTATGCTAGTACTCGTTCACCATCTTGGGATAGGCAATTACCTCTAAGATTTCATAATGCGGATGAGCCGCAGGATGCGTTGCGTGCATAGGCTACTATATCTATCATGGGTCAGCGCCAGCATGCAATTGGTGAGCCCCTTTCACTTTGCCATTCGGTTTTAGTCTGAAACGTGTATGATCGCATTGTTCGAGTAATAAAAAATATTCTTATATTGCTAGAAAGCTTAGAAGAAAATGAAAATGAAAGGGTTTACTAAAAGTATGCTTTATGGGGAGCACTCGACAAAGGACGCGAGGCTACACTCTTAGAAAAAAAGGTTCTTTTGAGCACCATTAAATGGTTCTCAGCACTGTCACAATAGCGACACCCTTTTAGGTGCTCGTGAGAACCTTTTTGAAATGGTGCTTGTCGGCACCTTTTGCAAAAGGTGCCCATTAGAACCTTTTTCCCGATAAAATGGTGCTCGTGAGTACCATTTAAAAGGTGCCCATGGGCACCTTTTTGACTAAAGATGGGCACCTTTTTGACTCTTTTCAAAAGGTGCTCACGGGAACCATTTCATTGGAAAAGGTTCTAATGGGCACCAATGTTAAAAGGTGCTGACAGGCACCATTTAAAAAAGGTTCTCACAGGCTCCAAAAAAGGTGTCGCTATTGTGACAGTGCTGAGAACCATTTAATGGTGCTCAAAAGAACCTTTTTCTTTTTTCTTAGAATGTAGTATGTGAATTGATGTCTGTGTATTTTTGGTGTGTTTCACATGCAGTGCTGGTAAGGTGCTTCACTGGCACCATTCTTAAAGGTACATTACCTATCTGCATTGAAAATGTGCATCACAAACTCATTTGAAATGAAATGAATTCATCTGAATTTCATCTCATCAGTCAAACATACGTTCAAAACATGTATATTAGCAATACATTAGCATGTCATACATTATCATTGACACTGGAAAAAAAAAAAGAGCAAGGATAACACACTCATGCACACACAGTTTCACAAGCATGAATACATGTACATGACATTCACCAATATTTTTTTCATGAAACATTACTCAATAATTGAAAACCATAGAAATTTGCTCTTTCACAAATTCGCAGAAATGTATTTATTCACCTTAACTTTTACAATCTAAAGGTGAGGTTTGTATTTGTCATGACTATTGTTATAATCTGTCAAATATTCTTAACAAAATATTTTCATTTGTTCACTAATTCTTTTTCAACAATATTTGTCATTTGTGTACCGAGCAGTTCTTGAAACACCATCACACATCTCTGTACAGATGATATGAAATAGCAAGAGGTACATCAGGCTTTTGAAACACATAACAAAATTTCTAATTCTCTGTGAAATAATTCCTGCATGGATGAGATACAGTAATTGTGTCAGTCTTAAGACAGGCAGAAGTCAAGTACATTACTTAAGTAGTATGAGGAACTTTTTCCACATGTTTGCTAGTTTGTTCGGTGTTGTTGTTCTTTTTTTTCTTTTAAAGCATACTTGTCCTAAAAGCAACTACAAAGGGCAGGAAAACAATTCCATTAAACAGGACCTTTGGTATTGTCACAGAAAACATACATTATATTGCTGGTATGATACTTGGGATAGGATAAGCTTTACACTTCTTCACTTCACATTCATAACGTCGAGTACTTGAATTAACTTATCTTTGTTTGTATACGAGTGACCTTTTTTGTTGTTGTTCTGCAATTTGAAAGCACCACAGACACATCTATACAACTGCAAATACAAGAAGAGTATCAATTCAGGTTAATCATGACTTCTGACAATTTACAGCATGTCCTACGAAAACACACACACACACACACACACACCCCAAAAAAAGAAAAGAACACAATGTGTATAATGTGAAGGATAATAAGAATCCCAAGGGGAAAAGAGCTAGGATACCACACCCACACAGTTTCACAAGCATGAATGAACAAAATTCCTCAACCATGATCTAAAATATGTAACATTTGGAATCAATAAAAATTTACATTTTTTTTTTTTTTTTTTAAAGCAGAGCAACAAATTCATTAGAGTAAACTATATATGATGCAGGCCAAAAGCTGAGGTTTGAATTTGCTGTCATGTAACCTGCCTATGACAATAATATGTTGTTAGCATTTGTCATTTTGTTCACCAAATTTGCCAACAGTCTTTTAAACACCACCACCACGTACATGTACATTTTGTATGTCTGCAAAAGCAATTATTATTAACTGGTGACAAGAGGTGCATCAGTGCTTTGAAATAAATATCATAATCTTCAATTCTCTACACAATACGTAATTCCTGCGTGGGTATAAATGCAATAAGTTTTACTAGTCTAGGTGCAAACTTTAAAAGTGTGCAGAAACCGACCACACAATGACTGGAGAAGTATAAAGAGCATTTTCCGTTTGTGCTTTTAAAGTTTAGAACTATGAATGACTCCACTTCTCAGAGTGGCATCTGGTCTGATCTCATTACGTCTACCCCCCCCCCCCCATACAGTTGATTCAAAGCTGTTAAATGCAAATTATAGTGAAACATTATCACTGGTACATTGTAAGTTGCAAATGAAGAGTTTGTTTGCAAAAACCGATAAGTCCATAGTTGCCAAATGGAGATATTTGCGATTAAAGGTCAAGAAAAATAAAGAGAATAATAAAAAAAAATCTTTGCTTCTTTTGACCATAACTTTAAAAATGTACCTTTATATGTAGTGACCAATATATCATTTAAAAGGTATTATTTTGTACTTTATGACAGAGACCGTACTTCAAAATCTTCAAAAATGGACTTAACGGTTTTTGCGAACAAACTCTTCAAATACTGTATTGGGATCATAACAAAACATATGTGACCCTCCATCACACAAACCAACAAAAAGTCGCCTGACATGAATATTTGGTTGACGGCAGATTCTGAAAGAGCAGCTATAAAATACACTATAAGTCAATGCAAATGGACTTACCTACCCTATCTACATATTTCTCAAAGGTTTTCTCTGGCAGGATCAGTGTTTTTTCTTTGACTCAGCTCATTCTTGGCTAGCGTAGGTTTCTGGTCGATGGCTGTCAACGGGCTTTCGGGCTAAAATTGTCATTCTGATCGATGTATTCTTTTGGTCACCCAGATCATTCTTGACTAGCCAAGGGTTCTGTTTGATGCTGTCAACGGGCTATCACGGGCTGTCATTCTGATCGATGTATCGTCTTAGCCACACACCTCATTCTCGACTAGACCAGGCCCGGGTTCTGGCTGATGCTGTAAATGGGCTATCCCGGGCTCTCATTCTGATCGATGAATTCTTGTGGCCGCCCAGCTCATTCTTGGCTAGTGTTAAGCATACGGTTCTGGCCGATGTTGTCAATGGTCTGTCACAGGCTGTCTCTCTGATCAATGTAGAGTCTACCTTTTTCCCAAACATGTACGTTCTGCTTCATCGTCCCGGCCGGAGTTTCTTGTTCCCTGGTTTCTGTGCTTGTTGGTGTGTCCACTTCCCTGACATATGAATTGAAAGAAACAATAGACCTACACCGCGTTAATAAAACAAAGTCATGCTATAATTCGATAAACAGAACACGGCATTACATGACGTGACTCCTTACTTAGAACAAGCCTGAAAACATATTGAAGAGATTTTGACCTAAAAGTTAGGCCTACTGGGCTGTAGACAGACCTCTATTGGCTCTACCGTTAACAATGACAGTTATAACTTATAGAACAAAAGTTATTGCATGCAGAACGGTTACCGGTAGGCCTAGTAGACCTTACCCCGGGGCGCTCCTTGTACACAGTTATCTTTGCGTTCAGCGTTCGGGCTGTGTTTCGGAGTTAGCAGACTCTATTTTTAATAGGCATAAACGTTACATATGCAGGCCTAGCCAAGTAACTTAGCCCGGCCCAGTCGCTGTAAAAACGTGACAGCCATGCTCCGGGCCCGCACGGCGTCTGTTCGGGCTAGCCCTAACTGCGACAGCCGCCACACACAGTGTGGCGCCTGGCGGCGCGGTCTCCGGGGCGCGTACCCCCATGGGCCATTGCTATGCCAAATCTCTAATTGTAAAGTGTTAGGCCTAACATGTTATTGTTAGATCTGGATCTACTGCACCTCGTAAACATTACACAAGATAGCAGCTTCCATCAAATTAGATCTAAAACATTAACGTTAGGATTTAGCTAACCGTTAAATTAAGGTTAATCACTGACTGAAAACGAAAACTGAGTGATGAATCTAACTTGATTTTGTACCAACGACTGTCGATCATCTAAAAATGAGATAAAACCACATTAAAACTAAAAATCTTACCTATTCTCCTAAATTGTGATGACTGCAATGGCGAAAATGGAATTGACAGTGACACGTTTCCAGTCCACTTCAGACAAACTTAATGTCTATATTGTTACCGGGTGCCGTTCGTTTAAATATGGATGTGATACTGGTGATGCATAGACCTAACTGTGTAAGAAGTGTCTACGTAGCCGTCTGCTGCTATGCTGCATGCTGGTATTGCATTGGCACTCTCCTGCCGCTGTATGTGGTGGTGGTAGGTTTGCATAGGCGCAGCCAGGCAGCGCGCACAGGGCTAAATATAGCCGCGGCGTGTGCCGCGGCGGTTACCTACAGTGCAGTACTAGTATGTGTACGTTTACGCGTACGCATATCTGATCGAGCGCTAAAATTGGATCGTGGCAGCTGTCAGTTGGCACGCAGCCAAGAGAAGTCATTAGTCTACGATAAAAACAATATGTACTTTTTATTATCACAGCAGTAGAAACACATACAATATTTTTGTACCAATACCACAGTTTTGGTGATTCTTACATCTGGCATTCGAATATACAGCAAGGGGAAAAATGAAAGTGGACCTAAAGATATTGTTTGACCTGCAAGAGTACCACAAATAACACTCGGGGACTGGACCGCATACTAGCAAATGGTGACGAACGGAACCATTTCGATTGGGAACCATTTATAGGTGCTCATCGGAACCATTTTGCGAGAACCATCTGATGAGAACCATTTTGGAGCCGACGAGAACCATTTGAGAACCTTTTTTTCTTAGAGTGTACCATCTATACACTAAATTTACTCAAAAGTGTAAGTGCGCCGTTAGTAATGGGGTGAAAATGTCGCATTTTTGAAGTTATGAAATTGATAATTTTCAGACAAGAAGAGTACCTTTATTGTTCATTTTGATCTTTAAATAATTGATTAATTATTTGTTACGTTTCAGGGGGCACATGGGGGGGGGGGTAAAAACTCGTTTTGCCCCCCCCCCCAAAAAAAATATGGGGGGGGGGGGGAAGTGCCCCTATTATAGAGTCTCCCCCCCCCCTTTCCGGCGCCCTTGCCTGCTATGTTTTGTTTGTCTCTGTTTTTGTTTGTTTGTTTTTTGTTTTTTTTGTTCTCCTCCCCTTTACATAGTGGAGATGATTTTCAGTGAAGTACATTCTGCGACTTTAAAAACATTTGTTTAAAAATACCTTAAAAGGATGTGAAAACTCCCACAGTTATATAGCTAATTTGAACTTCAAAATCTCATGTGTGTTATATAGACTCCTTCGAGGGGCACAATTACCAGTATTTTTGTCCAGAGGTGATTTCGCAACAGCGCCATGCCCCAAGACGAAGTCGAAGGGGGCATATAGGGGTGGGGCTGGTGGGGTTGGGGGGGGGGGGAGGTAAGTGAAGTTGCCAGTATTCAAAGTTCGTTTACCTTTTCGCCAAGTCTGGCGCCAGATTTGGTAGTTTTTCTCGAAAACATACACGCCCAAGAGAATGACGATGAACTCAGAACCGTCTCTAACGTGTGTATATAGGCCCTATAAACTTGCCTTTGCGCCTAAAAAAAAAAAAAAAAAAAAAAAAATGCGTGTCTGATGATTTTGTTCTAACTTGGAAGCTTCAAATTAAAATACCTGTATTATATTAACGACATTTCTAAAACAGTGATCATCGACCGCATATTATAGTGTTCTCGTCAACGTTATAAGCAGATATAATACTTGATTTCCCTGCAGATGAACGAAATCGCACAATACTTTAGAGAGCTCATTTCAGGAATGGAAATAATGTTGTCACTGACGTTTATTGTTATATCCATATCGTTCATGATATTTTCAACTTACCAGCCCTATCATGAAAGTAATATTTGCCCCGTGGCCGTCATGAACGCTTAATCTTATTCTTATGAATATGAAATAAGGAATATAAATGAATAACAAATATAAGGATTATCATTCATCTTGGCTTCACAATTTTTCTTTTTAGTTACATAATTCAGTTCAATTAAATTTATTCATTTTCATTTTCCCGCAAAAAACAAACAAACAAAAAACCCCACAGCATCAAAAATTATAACATAGGCATACATTCAACTTTACAGGATAGAAAATGGTTAACAAATATTATGTAATATATATATATATATATATATATATATATATATATATATATTATATATATATGGTAAACAAATTATACATGCATATACCGGCAAAATACAAAGTTATGTTTAGAGAAAAAGAAAGAATTGAGAGGTCCACTGAAAAGCATGCTTGCTTTATACTGTGAACCACTCAAAGGATTCTTATGAAAATATTGTTTACATCTAAGACAGGACGGAACAAGACGGGAGAAATTGCGTGATTATACATGTTATATTTTCACAATTTCGATATTATATATATATATATATATATATATATATATATATGTATATATACATATATATATATATAAAATATATATATATATATATATATATATATATATATAATATCGAAATTGTGAAAATATAACATGTATAATGTATATACATATATATATATATATATATATATATATATATATATATATATATATATATATATACATACATGTATTTCCCGTGAAGCATGATATGTTTGGTACATTGGCATTCTTAGTTGAAAATGAAATGAAATGGAATGCTCTCCATCCCATCATCACATCCTGCACATCAGTGTCTTCTGATACGCCATGTCCTCTCAACCATTACGACACAACCTAACATGCATGGTGTGCGTACATTTCTGACTCCATGAAGCATGAAAGGGATGAAGACTTTTTTTCTTTTTTTTTTCAGAGCACTTCTTATGTAAGAGCTGATTTTCCACTGTTTCTGCTGTATACTCGGTGTCCTACCATACCATTACACCCCAAATACCAATTTGCTCATGAGCACCTAATTCTGTTTCTACATTGAACTTTACATGACCTTGCTTAAATTTTTGACAAAAGGATGTTGTCGGTGTGTGCTTTTGTTTCGACAATATCCAGCGCACATCCAGTCGTTTGGCAACACCTCACAGCCACAATGTTAAGAGCAACTGTCATTGTTATGTAAATCAAAGTTGCTTTCATTTCGAATGGACAAATTGAGCATCAGACTCAATATGCACTAAATCTTACAGAACCATCGACTTAGTTTGGGGGTACAATACGTTCATCGAGAAGGTACGACTAAGTGACACTTTTTTTTTGTGATAAGCCTTTCCCTGCATGTTGCTGACAGAAGAACAATACATTTCTGAACGTGAAGATTATTCTGTAGGAGGTGTACATTCCGGCTCTGATGTCTTCCTTGTCAAACTGTTGTTAGGAGTAGAATGATGTGATGGTGTTGTTGTTGCTGTTTTCTAACCTGTTTGAAGAGTTTTCTGATGAGTTAAAACCCCCTCAGTCGGTAGGAATGCCCGCAATGTTTCGGCTATTTAGTGAAGCAGTAAGATGTCCAAATACTTCCAGGAAGTCCATTTTTTTTAACCTAGATGCCATTGTCACTGGGGAAGCTGCACGTGACTTGTGGCGCCTGGTCCACCGTCGAGCGAGTGATTTTCAGCTGTGTCTGCATTTGGCATACAAGGTGTGGAGGGCTGGTGTTCAGGTACCCGTGAAACTTCCCTGGAGGACCTTAGTACGGCTTCCATGACAACTGAACGTGGTCTATATTTCTCCTGCTGATGTGAGCTGGTAATACTTGCTGTCATGGTTTGAATACACGGAAAGTACGTCGCAAATTCGGCAAAGTTCTATCCGTCGTTCCATAAAACTTGTTTCTAAGGACAAAAGGTTTCTTCAATCCAGGTAAGTAATTTTCCCTTGTCCAATTTTTGATCTCTATTCTCTTTCGCCACAAGGTTCAATGATGATAAGGGCAGAAAAGTTGAATGCCTGACTTGCTTGTATCGATTACTGATGGAATCTGGTCAAGATACATTTATGTGGATGGCCCCGCGGGTCTGTTAGCGCAAATAAAAAAAAAAGTCCTAAATAGCATCAGGAACAAATACTTTGATTAATAATTCCTGCAACCTTTTCTGTGAGTGATAGAGATTTTAATTGTCATGCCAATGATGCTCACATTCAAGCTCACATTCAATATGTTGATTATTATGAAAATTGGGCATTAACAGTGAAAACGAAATCTTCGTCGCGTCATGACGTAATTCGAAACCATTCCTACTGATTCCGATGCAGGATATTTTATAATTTCGCATCTAATCAAAGTGATGTCTTCTGCTGCGTGTGTAAGAGCTGCCTGATCTGGATACTTACAAAATTTCGTGTTCGTAATTTTGATTGCTGCCTCTTCACAATACGTAGACATGGCGTCATTTCATAATTTTTTTTTTTTTTTTTTTTTTTTTTTTTGGGGGGGGTACACTACTATAGTAACACTCGGGACCCGTCCGTCTTGTTAATATATTCTTTTTCGTGCGACTCTGTCGCAGGGAAAGAACGAAGATATGTGATTGGTTGATTGTTTAACAGCCACGAGTCATCTTCATTCGAGAACTTTCGATTTCGTCACTCAATCACAATTAAAAAGTTACATGCATTCACGTGATACTCGCCTTTCACAAGTACCACCTTCCATGTTTCTCGCTCGACATGCTGATATTTATAGCATGCACGTCAATGACCATTAAAATAGGAATACGCTTGGGAATCGTAGAAAGATTCCAGCTTCTCAAATACATGTGTACTCGATCACGACTGCGCAATGTGATGAGATAAAGACAAAGAAAATAAATAATGAATTATGTAAGGTTTGAATACAAAAACAGATGAACGCCATTTTCAAAGTTGTTGAAGTAATAGGTCACCATCAAATGAAGACCTTTCTAATGAGTAGACTCGTGACATGATATATTTTTGAAGATGTTATGAAAATTATGACGTGCATTTCATTTTCTTTGTTTTTCTGCAGCTGTAATGTCAAATAGCTAAAATGAATGATATATACACGTATAATTATATACATATATTATATATGTATATATATATATATATATATTCACATTTGAATTCTTCATATTGTCTCTATATAGTTGTCACACACAGATGACATACGTGATGAAAAGCGCCACTTCGCAGACAAACTTTCCCGTTGCTCATGTATAACATTGTGTTCCATATTACTGCCTGACAAGACGTGCCTTACCGATATCATAAAGGAATAATTTATTTATGTTTGTATGCCAATAGTTGAAATCAATAAAACATATAAAGAAAAAAAAGTAAAATAATGATTTCAAATATTTATCGTACATTTCAGTGTGATCTTCTCTCCGTCTGTTCCCGTTTATTACCACTTTCAGTCATCAAATTTACATAGGCCTACAGTATATACACACCGCGAGGGGCGGATCCTGGAATTCCGTAAAGGGCACATAATACTGAATACTGATCACACATACATTGTACAGACTTTCCGACCGTTCTGAACTTTGAGTAAAGAATCTTGATTATTTTTTTTTTAACCATTCAGAGCTCGTTTCAGTAGGAGTTTCCTATTTTTCTTGATAATCTTATACCATATACTCCTATGGGAACTGCTTTTTTTTATCCCTAATTTTTGGCCAAATCCTCCCTATTTTCAAGTCAGAAGGGCTGGGGGTGTGTATTGTATGTAACATTGTAACATTGCACCACTACACCTACTGCTTATTATACTGAGGAGTGCCTTTCCTAAATTAATCACAACAGAATCTATAATTTCTTGGAAACAGATCTGCTTTGCTGATGCCTCTTGAATGAAGAGAATGTGGTCCACTTTCCTTCCATTCTCGATGATCAGTTACACTGAATCATGATTGTTAGGATAGTAGTTTTGACTTGTAGACATATCAGTGAGCTTGCTCGTATAATTTTATCTGTATGGGCTACCAATGAAACAAGACAATAAAACATATATAAAGAAGACCCGAGGTACATGCACCTGTATTGAATGTTTTAATTCATGTCAATTAATGATTGAGGTAGACAATACGGTTTTAACCATGTACAGTGTAATAATAATAATAATAATAAACTGTGCTTGTATAGCGCATATCACATTCAGGGAGAAGTCTCTATGCACTTTAAGAATGAAACAATACAAGTAAAGGAAGTAAGGTGAAAATGGGTGTACACTGTAATTGATAAAACATGAAGAGAAAGACACAACCAAATGCACCATTCAATGGACCACCACAAACACCGAAACTCACACAAATCCTTACTCGTTCATGAAAGATATACGGGATATCTATATATTAATCATATTAAGTTTGTAAACTTTTCATGAAACTTTCACTGACTAAATGAAGATACACATGAAAATACGGATGAAGTTTTGTAGTCTCCTTCTCCATTAATGGTGGCACCAAGACTTTTAAAATTCATAACTTTTAAACAGATTGTCTGATTTCCTCACATTCTCACTGATGGTATTGTGTTTTACAGTGCACAAATATTGCTGGTTTCACTCAATCCAGATTAATATTTAGGCTTTTTACGGGAATTACCACAAAGACATTCTACATAATTATATAGACACAGACACACACAAAAAAAACTAAAAAAACAACTGATTACAATTTATAGACCATTTTATTCACAGAATTTTAAAATGTTTTTATTTGTCTTGTCTCCCAGATAACAAACATGACAGCAATAATGATAGCTGCCATGATGGCCGCAACAGCCGTGAAGATGGTCAGTGCCATACCACTTGACTCGGTCAAACTGGACAGTCAACTTGGTGCTGACAGGGGCTTGATTCTTGATAATACCCTGAGAGGTGAGATAAGGTGCTGTGGAAGAACCCCTCCATAAAAGATGAAAAATAAGAATATTAAAAAGAGAGATGTCTTGTGTCTATCTGTCACAAAGTGACAGATAAGTCGGCAATGATGTTGCCATCTGAACTGATGATATGATAGAAGAGGTGTCGTACAATCTTCAAGTGTACGGTACCACAGTATACTGCAGTAGTATGGACTGCTTGACAAACTTAAATTGTGAAAAGAAGATAAAGATTAATCAAGAGAAATTTATACCTAAACTAGTTGGATTTTACATACATCAATTATTGAAAGTTGTGATACAGTATTATTAAAACTGGATGTAATGCATAAATGTGTGCAAACACAGTTGTCAAAATCACTATTCAATTTTGTGTATGGAGAGCTGGCAGGGCAGAAATTTTGAATATCATTCTGTTAAAATCCATCTTATCATAATATTGGTGCTTTTTCTTTTGATCTATGATGGTATCAAATATTCTTCTTTCAGACTTGGGACCTATGACCGACATTCTGGGAGCATTGGAAAGTCATGCAGACAGCATAACTGACAACACGATTCAGAGAATATCAGACAGTCGGAGGTATCCTCGAGTCAAAGTGAACTCCCGCTGGAAAAGAAGTGATGCCGATGCAACCTTTAGTGACACCCAAGAAGGTGACTTTCAGAAAACTCATTATTTCTTTTTTTTGATTGCCTGAATGCCTTGTTAGTTACATCATAAATTTTACAGTCAACCTTGCCTAAGTCAAATCTATTTGGACTGAAGAAATAGCTTCGACTTACTGTATGAGGGATTAAAATCAGTAGAATACAGTACATGTAAAAAGAGAAGATGACTTTAAAAGACCTTTCACTTAGGCGATTATCAACTTATGCAGGGTCGACTTAAGCAAGGTTGTCTGTAGTTTGACATACACATTTGTAAATTCAAGAATTTTCCATGGTTGGTAACAGGTAAAGCAGTTGTTCAGTGACCCCACGGTGACGGTACCATCAACCTTCCTCAAAATCTCTGGTGCATGTATTGTATGACTTCATAATGCTGTTCTCCTCAAGTGTGAAAATGGGAAGGAACGGCTGTCAGAATGTTCGTGAAAGTGAGGGAGGGAGTAGAGTACAGTAATGACTGGATACTTTGGTGGAATGGGAAAATTAATATTCTATAAATTTACTTTCCTGCCTCATTACAACTGCTCAGTCTGACTACATGTACCTCCTTTCATCCTAGCCCAGCTAAAGATGTTACATGCACAGGGCCCAGGTTTAGAGGGAATGATGGCAACAAGTGGGAAATGGCAGGGGATTGAGAAAATGATCTTGTCATAACATCCTCACAATTATGGCTATCCTATCACCTGATGGGCAGTGGGAATGGTTGTAAGTGATAAGGCCAAACAGAATCATTGCTGACAACACATGTAGATTTACAAATAATGCCAATACAGCAGAATATATGTATTTCATTAGAACCCTGCCATGAAGAGGTATTGCTTATGCCCCGATATTGAAGACTTGCATCATATGCACACAATAATGACATAAAAAACATAAACAAACAAAGAGCAATCAGTGAGCATCTTTTTGTGATACTCTTCCATCTACTCCCAACAAAATCTTGAAAATGTCTGCACAGCCATGCCTTTCAAGGTACTGGAAAAACTGTCCAAGGTCCATGTGGTAATCCCTCGCACCTCTGACATCAAAGTTTATTTCCTGGAAGTCTTGGAAATGCCGCAATCCTTTGCTCTCGGCTTCAAAGTTTTCCGGGGCCACCTCAAAGTCCTCTCTGTGCTTGCTGGTCAGCTTCTTCCAGTTCAACCGCCGGATCTTGTGCCAGAACTCATCCACCTCCTGCTGCTGTCCCTCCACGCAGATGATACCAGGCTTTCCTGGGAGACTGAAGCCCGTCAAGCCCCGCTCCCTCGACCATTCAAAGATGTTCTCCCGCTTGGATCGGCTGTATATGTGGTGGCTGTGGATCCACAGACGAGTGAAGGAGGACGGCTTCTTTGAATCTGTCTTCCCAGCGTTCCCGGTTTCTACGGTGGACGAGATGAAATAGTTTGCAGCATTTTCCTGAAGCCACTGCACAGCCTCGGTGATGCAGAGCTCTCCTCGCTCCAGAGACTGTAAATGCTCAAGCAAGTCATCATTGAGTTGTCTGTATTGCTGTCTCGAGAGGGAGTTTGACCGAACATTCAAGTCTGGCAGTGTGTATGGATACTCCAGGGGGAAATCACAGTGCAATTGCAGTTCTACCTACATGCACAGAAAAAAAAAAAACGACATTGGATTTTCAGTGTATATACGTCAAATTGCTACAGGACAGGTTGCTTCACAATCATCAAAATAGTGAAAACTTTACACAGACTTACATTTGCTATTTGGAGTATGATCCCTTAAAACAACTCACTAACAGATGACACAATTATCTCCCCCCCCCCAAAAAAAAAAGCAAATGAAGGAGAATTAATTTTTATTTGTCCTGAAGTAGACATGGGATGGTGTAGAAACATCCTGAACACATTTGAAAAAGTGAAAAAGTAAGAACACCTAAGATCAATAAAATTTCATATGAGCTAAAGACCATTAATAGCTGGGCTACTGTAGGTATTACTTATTCTTTTTTATGTTAAAACTAATTAACATGAGGTGATAGATTGCATCTCTTTTTGGGCATTCTCATTTAATGTGTCTTCCTAAATTATGTGGGGTAGATTTACATGGAATCATACAATTTTAATGACCCTTTCATCAATATCAACTACAGATATAAAATGACAAAAAAAAGTTAATTTGTCAATGTTCTATCTATACGAAACTCGCTCGAGAATCTGTAGATCTATGGTCTATCTATAAACATCATCAGCGACCCTAACAATCAATAACATACGCTGTTAATGTTACTGTCCCTGGTACAGCACCCCGGGGTTGAGGGTCTATCCACTACCACCGGCAATACACTGTACACTACACAGTCTGTCTTGCAGTGGAATCTAGAAATATGATGTTGTGTCTCGTAGATTTGTAAATACTGGAATTTTGAGGGAAAGATCAACTTGTATCAGAATGCTCACTTGAGAAGAAAGGGCAGTCCCTTCTGTCAAGACAATCTTAATGACAAAGGACAGTTGCCTGAGGCGAGATCCAGCGCCCGCGGTATCGTGATCAGCAGCATCATTGGGCACATCACCGGGTGTGAGGCCTTCAACTACGCCCGACGCGTCGGCATCACCGTCAACGAAACTCCGAAGGTCTGAAAGCACGCTTTGGTCCCAAATGGAGAATTCTCCTTCTCCAGGAAACATGCTTTGTAAAAGCTCTATTTCCGACAACTGTAGATCGAGTCTCTCTTGTACACTTAAATCAGACATTTCGTACACTAGTCCTTGTCCTTGATGACATCTACAGTGAGAACTTCCTCTGAGTATTCCAGAGTATTGTATAATGACAATGTAGAACCTGTATTTTACCATCCGTACTAGCGCTCTTGCAGTCGCAGCCCATCGCTACGTGTAGTGAAAACGTGTGTACACACAGCACTCAGCGGATGCAGGGACTGCATTCCCTAAGCTAGTGAGATTACATTACTTATAAAGACTGGCAGACTGCATACAAAACAAAGTGGTCAAATTTTGTATGTGTCAAGAGTACACTTCATGATCATATATCAGTAAACAATGATGTGTTTCCTTACTTCTTTAGTTCTTTTATTATCATTTCTCCTCCCAATAGTCCTGCCTCCCAAAATCCCAAACACAATCTCAAACACAATAGTGTTTCGTGAATTCGGGCCATTACCAGTGCCCCACAGAACTATCCATGGCATGTGTGTAGTTCTGTGCAGTGTCCTTTATGTGGAAACAGAAAATCAGATTTCTAGGCGGTATAACACGTAAACAGCTGATTGCAAGCTATGCCTGTACAAAAAGCGCCGCACGCAGCGCGGGCAGCTTGATTTCGATCTGTTAGGTCTATTCCGTTGTGGACAAAACTGTTAATAAGCTAGAACTGTTTCATCCATTTTTTGATCAGTTGAGACGTTTCTTGACTCCTGTCTTGTCACATCATCATCAGTTTGAACTTGATCAGGCCTAGAATTCTGCAACACAGATTTCAAGAAAGTCGGAGACTAGCAGTGACTAGAGACAGGTATGCAGCAGGTAGCTTGACCGACAAGTAAACTTCTCATTTAAATGACATTTGCTGGGTCAGAGTACTGACCCATCAAATGTCATTATTATATTAAAATGAGAAGTTTTTCACGGAATTCAGAAATACTTGTCGGTCAAGCAGGTAGTCTGATTCAAGGACAAGGTGACATGTTCATTTCATGTCAATGATTTGTACCGGTACCAACTTGTAAGGATCTTCTTCAACTTAAAAGCAAGAGATTAATTTAGCAGGGAGATCACGGAGATGAAGATTGAGGTCAGGGGGATGTTTCATCAATGTTAGTCAGCGCTGACAATTTCAGCAAAATCCTTGGTTTTGATTGGATGAGATGCTCTGGTCACTGCGACTGTTACTATCATGACTATGGTGATTGTCAAGTTGTCAGCGCTGACTATATTAAACGTTACCCCCCCCCCCCCCCCCCCCGGTGTGAGTTTATCTTAAATTTTTCTCTCTCTACTTACTACCACTCCACCTGTTTCCGAATGAAATTTTTAAGACCGCAACTGCTGATCAGGATTGATAGCAAAACATGTCGGAAAACAGGAACCGACCATTTGAAGTAGATGACAGCATGACAGGTTCACATCCCACTTCTGTTTGTTAGATTATAGTTAAAAAAAAATCAGCATTTTGAGATCTAGACGGTGCGGACTAACCTAGGACGGTAAATAGTTAATATAGGGCCTACACCTTACAGTATTTCTTATGAATTTCATTTGTAGAGGGAGACAAAATTGAAGAAAAACTCACACCTTAAGCAAGGATCTTCTTGACTCACAATCAGGAAGGCTGTTGTGTTGACTGCGACCAGCCCGAACGCTTCGCTCCCGCATTATTATAAACTGTGTTACGGAGCGACCCAAGGTTAGAAGGCTGTGTATTAAACTAATACTGTAGAACTGAAGTCTGGAATAAAAAAAATTAGGAAAAGAAAATCTGCATGAATACCTTTTAACTAAATGCATGTTGTTACGAGTGTAGTGTTTTTCACATTCACCTGAACCGAGTTGGATAATGGTCATTGCGTGAGCTACAAAATTGTGCCATACCTTTATGGTTGGACTCTACTACTCTTTGAGTAAGTAATTGTGATCAGGGTGACAGTTGGGTCTGTCATAGCCCGACCAGACGCCGTGCGGAGCGACTGGGCTGTGTATTATAGTGTCTAGTTGGGTCTGTCATGACATACCGGTAATTTAAGGACAAGGTTAAATTAAGCAAGTAGCATAGCTATAAGTCTAACCCAATTTAGACCGTTCCTGTGGGAAATCATTTATTAAAGGGGCACGAAGGGAAGGGGATCGAGTGTGAATCTCCCCCCCCCCCCCCACCCCATCAGCCCACCTCTATAAGTAATTAAGATGCATATCTGCAAATCAAGGAGTGAAAATACCACTATTTAGCCATTCACATGGTTTCTGAATATTTATTTATTTTTTTTAGCTTTTTACCATTTTACCAAAAAAAATTTGCAAATATACTGCCAAAGTGTGTACTCCATTCAATTCTAAAGATGCAGTAAGTCAGTGGCAATGTTAGTAACCCCCGGTGGGTGTGTGTGTGTGGGGGGGGGGGGGACGCTGTAACCAGTACGGGTGCAGTTACAGTATTAGCTCCCACAGAATGTGAGAGGGGACATCCCATACTCTGTTGCCCTATCACTCGTATCATGTTTTGTCTACTGTTGTCTTTGAGTTTACCACACTAAATACATCTTTTCTTTTTATTGACAAGGCAAACTAGAATGTAGAAGATCTTTTAAACCCCTGCTGGAGAAAAGTGTCATTGCATGCATGATGTGATTTCAATACCCTCTGTTTTATTGTCTGCTACATCTGATGTTGAATGGGTTCTGGGATAATTACCCCAGACTCTTTCACCTTTCACTGACCCTAACCCTAACCCTAATCCTAATCCTGAACCTTATCCTAACCTTACACAAAATTTTAATCCTAGACTTAACCCTAATCTTTACTCTAACACTATCACTAGTTGATATTTAGCGGGGGGGGGGGGGGGAGAATTATACTGAAAGAATTATAAAAAAAAACAGCAACAAAAACAGGTGGCTCTGAATGTGGCACATGTAAAGAAGAGTGAGACCTGTATTTTCCATTCTATTTCCATGCAGATTTCTTTGAGCTTGGATCAGTTGAGACGGTGCTCTCAATTCCTGCAGACTACCCAAATGATATCGAGTCTCTTTACCATGGGGAAGATTTCTACATCCTCATCACACATGCCTCAGATACAGGCAGTCCTGACTACTGTGATACGGTGAAGGTCTTCAAGTACAACCAAGTGGTAGGTATTCTAGTATGTGTGTCACTCCCCCCCCCCCCCCTAAAAAAAAGAAAAAATGTGTGTATGTGTGTGTGTGTGTGTGTGTGTCTATGTACAATTTGTATCTTATGTTTAGTAAATTACCTGTGTCAGTAGTCTATTTTCAGTCATCTTTCTTCCAAAGACTGTAGGTCCTGTAGATGAAACAGGTGTAGAAAAGTACACGTAAAGGAAACATTTGATTGCTTCTTCTTCTTCATTTTTGAAAAATCTGAAATAGCTGCTGCAAAGGATTTGTCATAGAATTTCTCCAAAATTTCTAAATCTGAAAGTGCGCAAGACATGCTGAAATGAGTACATTTGGATTGTTTTGTTTTTCTTTGGACATACTGCATATCACAATTAATCCTCTTCAAGAAGGAGGTGCTTTATTGATGCCCAACCTCCCCCCCCCCCTTAACCCATTGAGGATGGACTGATTTTGCTACAACACACATTTCCCATAGACATCTGCCCGAGTATACTCGGGATTTGTCCTCAACGGGTTAAGAATGTCAGAACATCATCAAAGCATTTTTCCGCCCAGAGTAAAACCACATTTGCTTATTCGTTCATTCATATTTTTTTGTGTTCTCTCCTTTCTCTAATGAAGACCGATCTCCCAGAGCTCGTTCTCTCCCAATCTGCACCAGGGGTGACTGATGTCAGCTACTTTGCCTACGATGGGATCTACTATGTCCTTGTGGCTCAATTTGGTGATGGTAAGTTTGGGACTAGTCATCACTTTTACTACTGCATGGAAATTCCATATTGATTTTATGTTGCTGTGTGTATGAAAACAGAAAAATCAGAGAAGTAGATCTCAGTGGAAATTTTGGGGAAACAGACACATGAAAACAATTTTAGATATAGACAAACAAAAAAAATCAGATTCCAGATTCCGTTTCTGCCCAAGTATTTGAGAAAAATAAAAATGAGCAAAATTTTGTGTGCAAAACAGTTGATGAGTTACTCAACACGTACATCACACAGAGTTGCTAAGTTGTTTTGATCTCTAAAATTGCACAATTCATAACTGTTTTATGCCTCTGATTATTTGCCCAAGATATTTGCTTATCTACCCTGATTTGTTGGGTTTTTGTTTTGTTTTTTCATACAAAGCACATAGTATCTGGATTGAATTTCCCTCTGAGTGACTGTTATTCCCTTGTGTTGACTTGTATCTAGCAGCCACTTGAAAAAGACTGCTTCATTGACATCATCGAGATTGAAAAATTAAGGGAAAAGAAACCATATTCAGCACATTCAACATATGAAGTAGAGTATGCTCCATGCAAATATGCGACTACTGCTCATTCTTTGCACTGATACACATAGGGGTCATTGCGAGTACGGAAGGACTCTTTGTCTACATGTGGACCATTGACCAAGACGTGGGCTCCCAGGAATTCCTCCCGATGCAGCGGGTTGCCGCTTCGGGGCCAGAAACCATCGACACCATCTTCGCCGGAGACACCCAATTCATTGTCGCCAGCGAGAAAGTCCACACAGACGTTGTTTCGGAGGCAGCAGTCATGTATGAGTGGAAAGGTACGAGCTGTGCATGCCAGGAGCCCATTTCATTTTCATAGTGAGAATTCTCCGTATTGCATGTACATGTTGTAAACATTTTATCACTAGCCACTGGATCCATACACTGGCAATACACAGCGTGCAAATGAATGAGGTAATCTTACGAACCCACCCACAATGCAAGGAGTTCAAGCGGGGTTACACTTTCATTGTTCACTTGTGCATTTCAGATAATGTGCAGAGTACTGTGCAGCAAGCATGGGCAGAGCATGTTATGCAATAAGTAAATCTGATTATCCTTTTTATGATGAATTTAACATTGTCATTCTACAATAGAAATGCATTTTCAGAGCTTATGACTTTATATTTCTTTCCCCAACATGTAACAATCCTGAAAAAAAAAATCTTCAAAATTATATTAGTTTGGAGATAGACATAGTGCTTCATGTTTTTCATGTACGATCAATAGAGCTCGCGCTGTGCACCTTCACAGCATTGTCAACACATTGTTCAGTTATATGCGACGGGGAGCATAGCAGTCATTTCAAGTTTAATATTTGCTGTCACTGTAGATGCAGCAAAGTCAGCTGTGGTGACTAGAATTCTTTCGACTTACAATAGTTGAAAATGTCTTTATGAAATAGGCCACTGATTTTTTGGTTTGCTTTTAAGAATCTATAACGGGACAGTAAATGGGATTTTTGCACAATCAGTGAAGAAATGGACAATTCTGTCTTTGCTGATGTGGAGGGGAAGGATGAATGAGTATGAACATGACCAAGAGAAATTGAAAGGATCATATATTTGTTATAATTTGTTTTAAATCTGTCCAGTTTCATACTTTTTACTTTTCTTGAACTAGATTCTTTCATTCGATATGATTGTAGTGTTTTCTTTGAGGGGTACCTTGCCTTTGCTTTCTGTTAGTATGTTTCAAGTAGACACAGGAACAGGATGTTAAATGTTTTATGAACAGATGTTAAATTTTTTATGAAAGGAATTGCAAGTGTATTTCATGAATGTATTATCTACATTTTTGTTTTGTTAATGCTTGACTCTTTCACTATTTTAGCTCTGCAGCTGAATTTTGTTTGTTTGTTTTTGTGGAAAATTCCTCTTTGCAGGAGGCCACATGGATGAATTTGCCATCTTCCCAAAGTCCAACCTGAAGCGAGTCCTGCCATTCTGTATATTCAGCCGAGTATTTCTCGGACTGGCCAGCTACGCCGACAGCTCCAGTAATCCCGTCACGTCATCGGAGATCCTCCTCTATAACCTCCACCTCCACAAGTTTGAGACATTCCAGGAGCTGACGACGTACGGAGCCATCAACATGGCCGTCTTTACGTTTGGTACCGGTTTGGACACCGAGACGTTTCTGCTGGTCGCCAACACATACAATGACCATGAGGGTAGGTTGGATGCTATGTGTGTCTACACTATACTGTAAACGTTGATATTTTCACGTGATCAATTTTTCGCGCTGAGCGGCTAAAAAAAAAACATATTCGTGGGTTCCTGAATTTGCAGTGTGCAATTGTCAACCCATTAAAAATGAGCAGAGAAAATTGTGAATATATTTTCGCCGGTCTTAGAATTTGTGCTAGCCAAAAGTAGCATGAATTAGGCGAAAATTAATGTACCACGAAAATGTATGCATTTACATTAGGTAGCCCAGTTGAGCCTCCGCCTAAAATGTTTACATGTACTTGTCAGTCTGTCTATTGATTTACAGTTCTTTAGTGTCCCTGCCTACTTTTCCTTGATAATGTGGAGTGTATTCAGAAAAGTAGTTCAAATTGAATTCATGGTTGAAAATTAGTCAATGGGCTATCACAAGCACAAAGTAGGCATACCTTGCACATAAGTATGTTGGAGTGCATTCAGTTTGGGATGCCTGTTGGAATATGCAATGTGCCACATAGATCTATAGCTCACTTGAGCAAGGAGCTATCATGTATTGTCTGTTGTCTGTTGTGTGTAAACTTTTCACATTTTCAGCTTCTTCTTTAAAACTCCATGATTCTCACCGAACTTGACACATGGCATTCCTAGGGTATTATTGTAGGATCTCAAGTTTTTCAAATTTTCAAATGTGTCCAAATTTTTTAAATGCTATAAGCACGCTGTATACATGAGTAACTCTAATTTCAAGTTTTTTCATGGTGAATTTTCACGTTTTTATCTTTAAAAAAAAGATGAACAAGTTATGTTTTTATAAATGCGCACCATGTGGGAAGTAGATCAAACTTTCAGTACTGACATCTAAAAGGCCATTTGACACTGTTGAGAACGCAATTTACTCCAGGTTCAGAGATAGTTTAAAATGTAGATTTTATTTTCTCTTTCTGTGTAGATAAACCACCCAAGTCTATCATCTACAAGTACAACAGTGACCGCTTTGTGCCATTCCAGTGTCTGGAAGTGACCGACATTGTTGGATGGGAGACCATTAAGGATGAGAAGAATCTCGTCAGTCTGGTCATCTACTCGGCCACCAACGTCACCGTGTACGAGTACGATGGCTGGCGCTTCCAGTTGTCCCGTGTCCAGATGGATTGGGACGAGATCGCCATGCCGGTCAACGCAGTCTCGTCCCATTTTTCTGGCAATGTGGCGGACTTCCTGATCGCCAGTCACGCGGAGTATGACGGGAGTACGTCGAACTACTTCAAGCTGACCTTTCAGCCGCTGAATCTCGAGTCAGAGTTTGAGGAGGAGGCGGTATCTGAGTGCCAGGCGCAGCAGGAGCAATATGAAACCATTGTTACCAAGCACATCACCATTGAGAAGCAAATTCCAGATGTCATCTTCAAAGATCTTGGGGAGTTTGAATACACGGGCAATGCGTCGTTCCTTGCAAACATATCTGCCGAAGACATCGTCATTAATGACAGTGAGTTCAATCATTCCTTTTCTTATCATTGTTCTTATTTGTTTGTTAGGATTTCATTGTGTGAGAGGATTTTCCTTCAAAATTGTTAATAATGATTGTATTGTATTTTCAGTGCAAATATTAAAGAATGCATTTTTTTTTTTCTAATACCCTTCAAGCCCTGTAGTGATTTTGCTGCAAAAAAGTGTTATCTTTTTTTGATTACTTACAATCATTAGTGTGGTTTGAGTGATGTACTGATCTTCTGAACATTCCAATACAAGTCATCTTTAAATAGTTTTAAACATGCTTACCCAAATCTGTATGGGTATCTCGCTTCTTCCTTATACTGATTGAAATATCTTTTTTTCTCAATTTGTCCTATTTCATCCTTTCTCTTGAGCTATGCTATAAATATGTTGCCCTGTGATTTTCAGAAGAGATGCTGTTATCCTTCTGTGTATGTGTATTTATATCCATACATGTGCCAAAATGCCTATTTGTTTCCTTTATGCATATATCTTCTGTTTTAGTTATTAGGACTGGAAAGTTGAGCTGTGTCTTACACTTATCATCCAGCATGAACCACCATTGAAATCAAGAAAAGTCAAAAACAAAACAAAACTGACATCCCTTCGTTCAGAGGATTTTCTACATTTGAAGCCTTAATCAGAGATAAGCAGTGAGAATAGTATGCTTATAAATGAATTACTTTGTTAGGTGATCCGAGTATCCTCTCGGATCACCTTCTGTATCTGTACGGATTCTTTCTTCTTTTTTTTCTTTATTTCTCCCCAAAATTTGTGCAGAGGTTAGCTCAGAAAGTGCTATGCCTATCAAGTTCAAACTTATACCATGTATGCATCATGTCCCAAAGACGACAAATCTAATGTATCATTGTGATCAGTCGACCGTGACGTCACTATGACGTCATTATATGAAAACACATTCTCAATCATATCTCATTAATGGAATGGAATTTTTCAATGAAATTTACGTCACATATATTTCAAGTTATGCGCATTCTACTCATATTCTTGAAATAAATATTTCCTCTTAAGAAGTGCGCGTACGCGCGCGTTGAAATATTTGTATGCTCAAATCGAGCTCAAATTTTTTTGCACACGTTTCAGACCATTTGGAGCATTTTTGGAAAAATTGAAAAAATCGGACGGACGCGTACGCGCGCGCACATATACGCACGCACAACTCATATGCAATAGAAATTTTCCGGTTTTTTACTTTGACCGGATGCCTGAAATGTCAAGGAATATTTCTACCAAGTTTCAAGTCAATCCGGCTCTACATGACGTCATACGGGCCCGTCAAAGTTGAAATTCCGTGCGCGCGTCAATGGCGATATACAGTGCAACTATGCCAAAAAACCGCCAATTTTAAATCCGATTTTACTCGTCAGGATGGACGGTGACCCCCCATTTTCTTTACACATTTTGAAAGCTGATGAGTTGTACATGTCATTTCATGGGTTGGCAATGCTGTCAAAGTGATTAAAAGATATCAAATTTCTTAATAAAGTAAAAAAAGTAAATTTTCAAAATGACGTCATCAAATTTCAAGTTTATTCAAGCGTATCTGACTAATCCTTTGTCAATTTTCACCCAGATTTCAGTATGTTGTAGTTTATTTAATGTTTTTTGAAACATAAAGTAACAATATTTTGATTGGATGACGGTATCACCTCGTAAAAATGGATTGAAAGTAACCTTGTCAAATTTGACCAGTTTACGTGTAATCTCTATGGCAGTGCAGTTTTTCTGGAAATGAAAATTGACATGACTATCTTTATCGAGCACTAGCTCACTTATGCTTCGGTGAATTTCTCCAAGATTTTGATATGTTGTAGCTGTGACTTTGGGCTACCGTAAGTGTGCCCTTTGTTTTTTCATACGATGTCGGGATCACGTCAAAAAATTTGGTTGAAATTAAAGATTATCTTCGATGTATTGAAATATTTCTTTATTTTTGCAACTTTATGTGCAATAACTCAAGAAAAACATACCCTATCACCACCATATTTTGCACATGTTTAGTTCATGTCACGAACATTATTTCATAAAATAACAACTACTTGATCAGACGCCATCTTGGGTATGTAAATTAGGGTCAAAGGTCATAAATGTTTCATCCTGTATCTTGGTGAATACATGTCCTATCTTTCCCATATTTTGCACACGTAAAGACCATGTTACAAGGATCATTTCACAAAATTATTACTTCTTGCTCAGATGCCATCTTGTCTATGCAAAGTTGGGTCAAAGGTCATATGTACTTCTTTCTTTATCTTCGTTATGACGTGGTATCTCTATGGGAGGGAATTTTTTTTAATGTGAAAATTGACATGATTGTCTTTATCGAGCACTAGCTCACTTACCCTTTGGCGAATTTCTCCTCGATTTTAATATGTTGTAGCTGAGACTGTGCGCTATCGAATGTGTGCCTTTTTTTCTTCATACAATGTCGGAATCATGTTAAAAAACTTGGTTGAAATTAAAGCTTATCTTCGATGTATTGAGATATTTCTATGTTTCTGCAACTTTCTTTGCAATAACTCAAAAAAAAAAAAAACAGCCCCTATCACTCCCATATTTTGCACATGTTTATAGTTCATGTCACGTACATTATTTCATGAAATAACAACTACTTGATTGGATAATATCTTGGGTATGTAAATGAGGGTCAAAGGTCATAAATGTTGCATTTTTTATCTTGGTGAATACCTGTCCTATCTTTGCCATATTTTGCACACGTATATAGACGATGTCGCAAGAATCATTTCAGAAAATAACCACTTTTTACTCAGATGCCATCTTGGGAGTGTAAAGGTGGGTTAAAGGTCATATCTATTCGTTGCTGTATCTTCGTTATTCAGTGTATACAGAATTTGGTATCAAAGATGGCAGATATGACTCCCTTTTCTAAATGAGAATCCAAACATCACACGGCCAATGTCTCTAGATGAAACTTGTATGGTCATGTTTATTGCGATCAGGACTCGAATCATTGATTAAAAAAAATCGGATCACCTTAATTTGTCAGTGATGACAAATTACAATCTCTAGTGTTAAACTTCCCGTTGTCACAAAAAAGTTCTTTCTCCTCAAATGTTGTGTAGAGGTTAGCTCAGAAAGTCCTCATCCTATCAATGTCAAAATTATACCATATATGTATCATGTCCCAAAGACGACAGATGTAATAAAATCAAAGTGATCAGTCGACCGTGACGTCACTATGACGTCATTATATGAAAACACATTCTCATTCATATCTCATTAATGGAAAAGAATTTTTCTATAAAAGATTACCTCACATATAGTTCGAATAAAGCCGATTCTACTTATGTTCTCAAAATTCATCTGTACGCTTAAAACGTGCGCGTACGCGCGCGTTGAAATATTCGTATGCTCCAATCGAGCTCAAAATTTTTTTGCACACGTTTCAGACCATTTGGAGCATTTTTTGAAAAATTGAAAAAATTGGACGGACGCGTACGCGCGCGCACATATACGCACGTACAGCTCATATGCAATAGAAATTTCCCGTTTTTTCACACAGATCGGATGTCTGAAATGTCAAGGAATATTTCGACCAAGTTTCAAATCAATCCAACTCAATATGACGTCATACGGGCCCGTCAAAGTTGAAATCCCGCGCGCGCGTCAATGGCGATATACAGTGCAACAATGCCAAAAAACTGCCAATTTTAAATCCGATTTTACTCGTCAGGATGGACGGTGACCCCCCATTTTCTTTACATATTCTGAAAGCTGATGAGTTGTACATGTCATTTCATGGGTTGGCGATGCTGAAAAAATGATTAAAAGGTATCAAATTTCTTAATAAAGTAAAAAAAGTAAATTTTCAAAATGACGTCATCAAATTTCAAGTTCATTCAAGCATATCTCACTTATTCTTTGTTGATTTTCGTCCAAATTTCAATATGTTGTAGCTTATTAAATGGTCTTTCAGATATATAATAACAACAATTTGATTGGATGACGGCATCACCTTGTAAAAAGGGATTAAAAGTAACATTGTTGAATTTGACCAGTTTACGTGTTACCTCTATGGGAGTGCAGTTTTTCTGGAAATGAAAACTGACATGACTATCTTTATCGAGCACTAGCTCACTTATGCTTCGGTGAATTTCTCCCATATTTTAGTATGTTGTAGCTGAGACTTTGGGCTATCGTCAATGTGCCCTTCGTTTTTTCATACAGAGTCGGCATCATGCCCAAAAACTTGGTTGAAATTAAAGGTTATCTTCCATGTATTTTCATATTCCTTTCTTTCTGCAACTTTCTTTGCAATAACTCAAGAAAAACAAGCTCTATCAGCCCAATATTTTGCACATGTTTAGTTTATGTCACGTACATTATTTCATAAAATAACAACTACTTGATCGGGCACCTTCTTGGGTATGTAAATTAGGGTCAAAGGTCAAAAATGTTTCATCCTGTATCTTGGTGAATACATGTCTTATCTTTCCCATATTTTGCATACGTAAAGACCATGTTACAAGAATCATTTCACAAAATAACCACTTTTTGCTCAGACGCCATCTTGTCTGTGCAAAGTAGGGTCAAAGGTCATATGTACTTCTTTCTTTATCTTCATTATGACGTGTTATCTCTATGGGAGGGAATTTTTCTAGATGTGAAAATTGACATGATTGTCTTTATCGACGACTAGCTCAATTACCCTTCGGTGAATTTCTTCCAGATTTTCGTATGTTGTAGCCAATTTAATACTCTTTAAGTTTTGTTCGATCAAAGTTTTAATCGGACGATGTCTTCACCTCGTGAAAATGGATATAATGTAACCTTGTCAAATTTAACCAGTTTACGTGTTATCTCTACGGGAGGGAATTTTTCTGGAAATGAAAATTGACATGACGGCCTTTATCGAACACTAGCTCACTTACTCTCTTGTGAATTTCTCCCAGATTTTAATATGTTGTAGCTGAGACTTTGCGCTATCGTTTCTTTGTCCACTCTTTTTCATGCGACATCGAAATCACGTCGAAAAACTTCGCAAAAATTAAAGCTTAGCTTCGATGTATTTTCATGTTACTTTCTTTCTGCAACTTTCTTTGCAATAACTCAAGAAAGACATTCCCTATTACCCCCATATTTTGCACATGTTTAGTTCATGTCACGTACATTATTATAAGATAACAACTACTTGATCGAACACCATCTTGGGTAGGTAAATTAGGGTCAAAGGTCATAAATGTTTCATTCTGTATCTTCGTTATAGTGTATACTGAATTTGGTACCAAAGATGGCAGACCTGACTCTCTTTTCTAAATGAGAATTAAAACATCACACGGTCAATGTCATTAAACACAGATGAAACCTGTATGGTCATCCCTATTGCGATCAGGACTCGAATCATCGATTAAAAAAAAAATCGGATCACCTAATTTGTCAGTGTTGACAAATTCCAAGTCTAGTTTCACTTGTTTATGGCATCATATACATGTGTGTTATTCCTTGCCTTGGAATCTGATAGTTAGGATAAAAAAAGGCGCTGTTTTGACCAAAGACGAGGAGGCTCAGCTGGCCAGAATAATTGGAATCAGAGACGGCAACTCTGCAGGGCTGGGTACCATGGAAACGGAACTCCCAGACACCATGCTCTTGACCTCTGACCCCCAAACAGTGGCAGGTACAAACAATTATGACCCTGAAGGTATATAGGGGTTAAAAATCTCCATCACTTTCATCATAGCTCAAAGATATTTTTTTTTCCCCAGTGAGTGTAGTGCAAGCATACTGAATAGTGAATGTTGCACCTATAACAGTCAGAAAGTTGTCAAATTTTAAATTTTGAATTGTTTTGTACTTTGTATTTGTTGGTTGCTTCTCACTTTCATTTTCTTGCCACATCTTAGTATAGCATGGAGGTTGTGTACGTTTGAAATCCCGGAATGGAATGGAATGGAATGGAATGGAATGGAATGGAATGGAATGGAATGGAATGGAATGGAATGGAATGGAATGGAATGGAATGGAATGGAATGGAATGGAATGGAATGGAATGGAATGGAATGGAATGGAATGGAATGGAATGGAATGGAATGGAATGGAATGGAATGGAATGGAATGGAATGGAAAAGGTGTTTTATTGATCCATAACCATCGCAGCCCGCAGATTGAATTACAGACATTGTTAACAAATTAAAGGACCACGAATACATTAAAAATACGTGGTACACAAGATACAGTGTAGTAATAAAAAATGTACATAGAGCAACAAAAAAAATCAAGCTTATTCATCTTAGTTATTGCACAATGAGATCAACCTATAATACAAAACAAACACAAATATTACAATTGTCTAATATCACTATTCTCAATATTATAAATAAATTGAGTTTGTGTTAAATGTGTATGCTGGTCATTTATATTCCTCAAAGAGGATCAAGACTGTATCAAGTTTGGGCTATTTCCTCCTCCTCCTCATCTTTTTACACACAGGTGCAAAAACATTCAGTACTTTTGCTGCTGACGGTGATGTGTCTGCGACCACACTGACCTGTACTACCGTCAACACAGTGAATGTTGTGACTCTCAAGAACACATACATAGACACAACAGCAAATGAGGTATTTGAAATCTTATCATTTTCTCTGTAAGTTCATGTTTTCCATCAAGACAGAATTCACCATTTATTACCATTTACTTATTGTCTAGCCTCTTACGAAAGTACAATATGTGCAATTTTGGATACTGTAGTATCCTTAGAATACTTTTTTGAGTTTCTACAAATATATTATCTTTCAGAACTGTGTCTTGCAGCTTTCCAACAGAAAATGTTTGCCGTGTAGGTATCAGAAAGATGCTGACCTCTGAATTTTGTCATGCAGTGGCAAATATTAGCATATACTAAGGGCTTAAGGCTACTTTAGAAATGATGTCATCATGATAAATTCCTTTTTGAAGTTTTCCCTCCCTTTACGGTATGTGTACTGTACCCTTGATATAGCATCCAGAAAGATTTTGTGCTGTCCAAAAAAACAACAACATTTTGACTGCAATGGTGGTCGGTTCTGTGTACGTCACGTGCCATTCTGCGCCCTCAAAAATGTAGATTTCTGCTGTTATGGTTCATAGATTGTACATTGTAAGTGCACATTTACATTTAGGTGAAGGGGATTAATCTATGTTGTATCAGTATGTGAACTCAGGAAGATTAAAGTGGTGGGAGTGCACATCAGTGAAGTCTGAGGTTTTTCATTTTGGTTAATCCATGTGGCATCATAACTGAATAAGAAGAGTTCAGTAGATTGTGATGTCACTGGTCACTGTATTAGATCAATATAGTGAAAACAAAGGGAACTCCACATACTACTGGACTTCTATCTGTTATTCTAGCATAATAAAAGAGTACTTGATTTACTTCTTTCAAAAAGCAGAGCAAATTATATTACCTGTAACACATACCAGTAAAAAGTGGAGGGAATGGGCACTTTTCATATACAGCCAAACCTGTCTATAGTGGCCACCTGCTGTCTACGACTACTAAAAACGATTCCCTCCATGAGAAAAAGCATGTAAAAGAACCTGCCCATAGCGACCACCTGTCTATAACGGTCACTTTTTCTTCTCCCTTGGGTGGATGCTGTAGACATGCTTGACTGTGAAATGAAGTTTTTGTGTACATGTGTGAAGCTATGGTTAGGTCAAGTCGTTTTTTGGTTTTTCCTTTCTCAAGGTTTTTAGCATCACCTTTGGGGTCAGTGGCGGGATCGAGGTGAATGGTGACCTCAGTGTTTCCGGTCTCCTGGATGGAGTGGCCATGTCCAATGTGGTCACTTTGTCGGGTGACCACTCCATCACTGGTGTGAAGACGTTCTCTGGTGCTCTCACAGCAAATGGTATGATACTTAACATTCCACCCAAAGCAATGCTGCTCATGATTATCATATTTAGTGGGATCCACCTGTATTCTATAGCAAACGACAGAGGACTGGAGGGACATTTAAGTGTGAATTATAATATGGAAAAAAAAATTAATAAACTATAAAGAAATTAATAGTAATGTATGAGGATTTTAAATCATAATTTAGTGTATAATTACTGCGTTAATGTCTTTCCATTGCGTCACTTAGCATGCATTTGGAATGTAAAACTGAAACACTGAAACATGAATTGTTTGCGTTCTTTTTATTGCATTTTAGTGTCATCGTAGAATGGTATCTAGCTGAACATTCATTTTATGTAAGAGATTGTAGACCTCCACCAAGCAGCTCATTTCCACCCATATTGTGATTTCCCAATGACAAACAATCATAATCTTTAAAAAATTAGAAAGAAACTAAACATCCTAGATCCAGTTAATGATTTGGATCACTACCACAATTAAGTCATCTACTCCTTGTGTGATAATCAACTTTTTCTGAAAATCTTATCCAAACCTGTTCAGACCTTTATTGAGTTATTTTGCAAACAAACAGACAAACAAACCTACACTGACAAAACAGACATGACCTCCTTGGCTGATATACCAACCCTAAGTTAACCCTAACAGCCCCATAGGTCCTTCTACATTAAGGAAATTTGTAGATATAATCATGTATTGAATATGACACTCATTTTACAATGTTACAGTGTAGCTAAATACATGTATTCATCGTCAGGAAATTATTCAAATCATACATGCAGAATAGTACAGAAATATGTTCTCATATGTCTATTCATGTATTCAGGAAACTTTGATGTAACTGGAACAGTCGATACGGTTTCCTTGACAACGTCCAGTGTCTTCCAACCCACGGGGAGTCAGACTGTGACTGGGTCCTACACATTTGCTGCTTCGCTGACCGCCAATGAAAATGTAGCAGTCAGTGGCCAGGTGGATGGCGTTGACCTCTCTGTGTTGCAGGATGAAGCTGTGTATTTGGACGGCGATCATGATATCTTAGGTACAGTACGAAGATATGTGCGCATTTCCAGCTGTGTGGGTTTAGAAAAAGTGTGAAATGTCATAATACTTACAATGAACATGTACCATGAGGGTGTTTCATATACAGCTGTTCTTAAAGTTACAAATGACTTAAGAATGACTGATGATCAGTTCTTGTGCTGAATTTTTGAAATTCTGATAAGTATAGCACATCAGAACTGATCACCAGTCATTCTTAAGTCATTTTTAACTCTAAGAACAACTTTATGAAATACCCCCCTTATACATGTTTAACAATACATTGTTGCATGTCTATCCACCCAGCTATTTGTCCGTCTGTTTATCTTTCCATCCATCTGTCTATATGAAGATGATTTTCGTTTGATGTGTGTGTGTGTTTGTGCATGTGTATGTGTAGATTGCAATAGATAGATAGATAGATAGATAGGCAGATAGACATAAGTGAGAGAAAGAGAGGAAGAGATGGAAAGAGAATGATTAAGAGAAAGAGTTGAGTAGTGTTCAACACTGATGCCTATTACCAAACTACCATGCGCAGAAACATCACATGGCATGAAAGGTCTAGCTATAAGCCACTCCCTCTTCACACCTCACCTCCCAATGCTCTGCCACAATGCTTTACTCCTCTTAAAGGAGACCTTCTCATGATTTTCAGACTTTTACATTTGAACAACAATAAATTAGTTAATACTGAGTACAGAGTTTCAGAATTTACAGTGATTTGGATGAGGAATAAGAATGTTTTCAGAATTTAAAACAAATTGCACTGAACAAGGATGAAGACATGGCAGCCTCACCATAAGAATGCATGAGTTGGGGCTCAAGGAAGCAGAACAAAAGAAGAAGGCATGCATAGATTCTACACAGGTGAACTTGTTCAGCAAGCGGTATTGTAATGCTACATTTCTGAAATATGTGAGGCTCCTATGTCATCAACACTGTTCAGTGTAATTTGTTTAAGATTTTTCAGAGTATTGTTTTCTCTGCTCAAGGACCACAATAAATTCCACAAATCTATACACGGAACTTTATGTACTGCATGATGTGAAATTTTGATAATCGTCTGGAATGCCCCTTTAATAATTCCTAACTTTAATCATCCTCAGTTAAGTACGCTGAAGAACATCGAGACAGATAAGGAAGGGTATGACTTTTACACTTTTTCCAGATATTTTCAATGATTTGTTCTTTTTTTGTGTGTTGTTTTGTTTTGCGTGTTTAGGGGCCATGACCTTTAGTGGAGGGGTTACCATGGTTTCAGGGTTGAGTGTCACCGAGGGCAACACTGTTGATGGAGTGGACATAGAAACCCTGGATGCGAACCTCTTGCGGATCTCGGTGGAGCAGGATGTGTCGGGTAATGAAGATGGTTGTTTGGTTGCCATGGTAACTCAAAGCTCTACATCCGTTTGTGTGGGTTTTTTTTTTTCTTTTTGATTTTTTTTTTTTTCTTGAAGAAAACTGAATGACTGGGACCTTGTTCAAAGTGTATTTTGCAGTAATTACAACTCACATTAACTGCCACAATAACAACTTGAATGACTTTTACTGATTGTTTCCAAACGCCAGTTGAAGGAGAGCTCAGAACAATTGGAAATTAACACACATGTATAAAAGATAAACATGGATTTTTCCCCCCAAATTTGAAAATGAGAGCTAAGGTAGAATTTTTAATCTCACAGTTCAGCAAAGTTCAGGCTCAGATGGAGCCAGCTTTGCAACAATGCATTGCATTCTTACAATGCAATACAACTGTCAAAATAGAAAATAGAAAAAGTAGAAAATATTAGCTTCTGAAATTGAGTTGGAAAAATTTCATTTTATTAAACAATTTAATGTAAGTTTGCTTTATCAGCAGTAAAATAGTCTTGTGCAGCCAATTCAACAACTTTGGTTTCATCATACAATTTTTTTTTTCAGTCTTTAAAGAAAAATTGTATTGCTCTGAAATTGATACCAGAGACCATTCCTTAGATAAACTTGCCCATATTTTCTTGAAGAACCATCTGAAATGTTTCTGTGAATCAGTTAAGGAAGAGCTATATCTGAATTATTAATGTCCTTTTCTCCAGCTGAATACACCTTCAGCAGTCTTCTGACCTTTGGGAGCAGTATAACTGTTGAAGGAGAGGTGGACCACATAGACGTTCCCGACAACGTCGTCTTGATTGACAGTGCTACGCCGGTGTCCGTGGTGGGACCAGTCGGCTTTAATGTGGACGTGACGGTGGCAGACCTGTGCATCGGTTACTGCATCAACAATGTGAAGGCACCCAGTGAGTAGCCATGGAAATGATATCAAGAACGAGCAGCTGTGCATCCAGCCAGTCCTGACCCTCGCATAGATGGATGAGAGAGTAGTTCTTATACAAGTATATGCAGTTCACTTCATTTCATTTCATTTCATTCCATTTTCATTTCCATTTCCATTTCCAACAATGATTTACACACAATCATTAACACAACTTGATGATCTGATATGAAGTATTTCAAAATGTTGATCTGCATGTGAATTGGTACGTGATAATGGAGCAAAATTTGAATTGAGTAATATAGAATTAATTAACATTACATTAAACAATGGGTAATCAGGTAGGCTGTTGGGCATGAAGGAGACTGCTTAAAGCTTTGATAGCTTGTATATTATAGTTCCCTCAGAAAAAACAAAAAAACAACAACCCACAAATGTAAGCAACCTTTGCTGCTTATTAAAGGACAAGTGCACCTTCATATACATGTGGGTTGAGTGAATGCAGCAATATTACTAGAACACATCAGTGAGAGTTTGAGGAAAATCGGACAATCCATTCAAAAGTTATGAATTTTTGAAGTTTCTGCTCAGTCACGGCTGGATGAAAAGACTGCTATAGCTTGTGATGTCACATGAGTACAACGATATAAAGAAAGAATAAACAAAATTCAACATATTTCCATTTTTCTCGCATCACAAAAGAACACTCGACTTCTCTCTTTCAGAAGGCAAGGGAAATGATATTAACCTTAACATACGTCAGTAGGAAGTCAAAGATATGTGCACTTTATTCAAAAAAAAAAAAAAGTTTTGTGAAATTCTCTTTTTATTTTCTTTATATCGTTGTATGCATGTGACATCATATACTGCAGTAGTCTTCTCATCCAGCAGTGACTGCACAAAAACTTCAAAAATTCATAACTTTTGAACGGATTGTCCGATTTTCCTCAAACTTTCACTGATGTGTTCTACTAATATTGCTGCCTTCTCTCAATCCTTATATATATGAAGGTGAACTTGTCCTGTAACCCTGTCTGTGCCATGGACTTCGGACAGTGTGTACAATGCAATGGGGGTTTACTGCAGCAAATAGCCCTCAAAGCACACAAAGGTGGAGAACAAAAACGTGTGCTCTGGATGTGCCACATTCAGGAAAATGCAGAAGTAAAGGGGGGGGGGGGGGAGAAGACGGAAACTTAAGAGACAGCACGAACAAGGAAATGCGAAACATTACAAATGTTGACAAAACAGAAACAAGCTGTACATATCCTTTGCAGCACAGAAAATGTTATCCTCTCTCTCTCTCTCTCTCTCCCTCTCTGTCTCTCTTTCTCTTTTCTGCCACTTTCGCTAGTCACTTTTTGAGAAGTCCAATTCGGGCTGGTGATAACTATTTCTTTTTTTTCCCCCTCTCCTTCTTTTCCTTTTTCCATTTGATCACATCTAATTTTTTTTTGGTTATCTACATGGAAGCCTCAAAGGATATGATGTTGGCTCTTTTAAGCCTGAAGATGCCCTGTATCTTACATAAGAACCCTTGAGTAGTAGCTGAGGGATATTACTTACTACCTTTTTGTACTCTTTTCTCCCACTTGTCTTTTGGAGAGACTCCAATTGGTTTGATGGTAATTTAAAGACGAGTGAATGAGAACCTCGTTCACATTAACTAGTTCTTGAAGTGGACACATTTCACCATTCAAGTCTGCTCTTGAGAAATGTCAGTACTGCACTCCAGATATCAAGGAGATCGGTAAACAAGCTGAGAGATTTTCCCCTCCTCTTCACTCTCCTTCCCTCTTTCTCCCCTTCCCTCTCTCCCTTTCTCTCTTTCTCCTGTTTTCTCTACTCCTTCCCTTTCTCTTCTCTCTGGTCTTCCTCCCTGTCTCAAAATCATCGTCTCTTCCTCTCTGTCTCCCTCTTTTTTCACTCCATCCTTCTCTCTTTCCTTTCTTCTTGTTCTTCTTTTCTCACGATTATATCTCCTCCCATATTGTCACATTGTTCACTCCTTCCATCTCTCTCTTCTTCCTTCCTATCTCATAATTTTCTCTCCTGTTCTGCACTCCTTCCATCTCTCTTTTCTTCCTTCCTGTCTCATAATTTTCCCTCCTCTTCCTCTGTGTCTCCTGCTTTCTTAACTCCCTCCCATCTCTCTTCTTTCTCCCTTCTCTCACTCCCCATTGTAATTTCCCCATCTCCATCTTTCGTCCACCATTTCCCTCTCTGTTCGCTCCCTCTCCCTCACTCCTCTCTCTTTTACGCCAAAGACGCTTAATAAATAAGACACGAAAGTGCGCGCTAATCCTGTACAAAACAAATGGACAGCGCGCGGTCTTCAAGCATATACGCACATCACCTGAGACGCGCTGCCTTGACGCTTGATAAACAACAGCAGCGGCTTCAGGGACAGCGCGTCTCAGGTGATGTGTGTCTTTGCCTGAGACGCGCTGTCTTTGAAGATGTTGTTGTTGTTTATCAAGCGTTTTGATTGTGAGATCATGTTGTTGCTAAATTTTTACCTCCACGAAATAATCCTTATTACTCTAAAATCTCGTTCTTCAAAATAATCCCCTTAATCGAAAAAAAGCTACGACTATAATTTTTAAATCTTTTTAAGATGACAAGAATACCACTACCTTTGGAAATGAATGATGTTTCTAGGTGTACTGAGTTTGTACTTAGCTCTCTTTTGTATCGTCATGTAGGGTAGCCATTTTGTGTCCATCTTTATCGCGCGCCTTCGTATCTTATATCTCTACTATCTTTGTTTTACACCCTATCCTTCCCATCACTTTCTCTTCCTTCCTCCCCTCTCTTCCCCTTCTCTTCTCTCACTCTGTTCTCACCCAACGTTTCAACTCTCTTCCCCTCTCACTTCCACTCAGTTGCCTACGAGACCCTGGACCTCCTCCTCACCGCTGCCCCGACCTCCAAGAACCACCAGCGGGTGACGGGGAGGATCACATTTGATGCCGACATCAGCGTCCTCGACAACGTCGCCGTGGAAGGCCTTGTGGATGGCATCAACGTCTCTGAGTTGGAAGCCAACTCGGTCTACCTTACTGGTGACCAGACTATCACAGGTGAGAAAAAGCCATGTTCCAGACCTCATTCTCCGGGTCTGATTTTCTTGCACCCAAATGTGGATAATGATACACATACAGTATGTCCCCAAAAATTAGAACCGGATTTCCGCATTGATTACTTTCAATATTTCTATTTATTTATTTATTTCCAGTTTTATTGTCCCCGCCAAACGAGTTCGAGCAGGGGACTATGAAACGGGCTCCGTACGTGTGTGTGTCCGTCCGTCCGTCCGTCCGTGTGTCCGTCCGTGTGTGCGTCCGTGTGTGATCAAAATCTTCAATTTGCTACTTCTCTGTCATTTATGAGCCAATTTTGATTCTGTTTGCTTTATATGATAGCACTACATGGGAGCTTTGAAACTTCTACACAGAATTTCAGTCGTGACCTTTGACCTTGACCTTTGACCTATATTGTACATTTTGCTACAAAATGCTACTCCTTTGCCATTTCTAACCCGATTTCGATTCCGTTTGCTTTATATGATGGCACTAGGTGAGGGCTTCAAAACTTCTACACAGAATTTTGACCTTTGACTTCTTTGACCTTTGACCTTGATTTTTGACCTGTATTGTACATTTTGCTACAAAATGCTACTCCTTCGCCATTTCTAACCCGATTTCGATTCCGTTTGCTTTATGTGATGGCACTAGGTGAGGGCTTCAAAACTTCTACACAGAATTTTGACCTTTGACCTTTGACTTTAATTTTTGACCTACATTTTGTTGTACATTTTGCTACAAAATGCTACTCCTTCGCCATTTCTAACCCGATTTCGATTCCGTTTGCTTTATGTGATGGCACTAGGTGAGCGCTTCAAAACTTCTGCACAGAATTTTGACCTTTGACTTCTTTGACCTTTGACCTTGATTTTTGACCTATATTGTACATTTTGCTACAAAATGCTACTTCCGGCGGGGACATATATTACGCACCGCGTAATTTCTACTTTTCCTTGTTTAACCAGGGTAGCCTCATCAGTTATAAAACTGCTTTCAATGAGGGCCCTGCAAATGGGTAAAAACATACAAATACAATACATGACATTTGAAGACAAAGGTTTACAGATAAAACTGCAACTGACAAAACATAAGTTCAAAAAAATAGTTTTAAGATATGATTAAACTGTGTGGATGCTATTTCAGGGTCCTATAAGATATGATATCTTACCTACATTTTGCAGAAAACCCCATTCAATTTGGTTAAGTGGGCACAGAGAAATGTGGATCGTTGTAAAGCATGTCATGGGTCTATTTTTTCCATGTTAAGCACTTGGATACTCTTGGAACTGCATTTCAATGCTGTATATGTTGTCTCGATACATTTTTTTTTTTTCAGGTCAGGTAAATAGTAGTAAAAGCAAAGAAAGAATATGATATGAATTGATTGAACACAGCATTCCTCTTCATTTACCCATGTAGGACTTGAGACATTTCAGTTGTCTCCAGGAGATAAATTCTTGTGGAAATTAAGGTTGCCTCACCATCAGGTTTTGTTTTGTTTTATTTTTGGGTTTTTTTCTGTTTGTTGTTTTTTTACTGGAGCAAGTTTGACTGTAGTGTGTAATGTTGAGAAATAATTCTTGTTCATAATATAGATTTCCCAATTTCCATTTTGTTTTCATTTTCATAGTGAATAGTTAGTCTTACTAACCAGATACAGTGTAGATTATCACATCACTGATTCTCACTCGGTAGACCTGTTTGGTTTTGGTGAGGTTGTTTATGTTGATGTCTATTTTAGCCACACCTGGGGGGCTTCAGTATGTCTTAACAATAGTTGATTTATGCATTGACATATCAATGCAACTGACTCATTGCATAACCCATTGAATCATCCTTTCTTTCTAATTTAGAAGCCCCCCCCCCCCCCCTCCCTTATGGCCGACATAAGTCACAGTGTTATACAACCGAATAGGTCTATAAAGTGGGAATTTGTCCATGTTAAAACTCAATCCTGTGCAAATGGAAATAATCGTTGTGATTTGGACAAAAAAAAAAATGATGCCTGATGTAACCCAGCAACCATCTTCTGGTATATTTGTCTGTTTCCTTTCGATTTTCAGGCCCCAAGACAATCGGTGGAAGCATCACCCTCTCCAGCGATCTCACAGCAGACATGCGAGTCGATGGCGTGAATATCAACGACTTTGACACCAACGCCATCAAGCTGAGTGATGGGGAGATTACGGCTACGGGCAATCTCAAGTTCAGCGGTAATGTGGAGGTAGGGATTATTTCACTCAAAATTCAGAGGATGCATTTAATGATGAACGCCTTACACTGTAATTGAAATCAGGTTTATTGTCCAAAGAGCCAGCATGTACCGTGCATATGTTTCAGGCATGAACAGTAAAAGTTTACTGTGAAAATGAATATTTTCACGTGAGTAATTTTTCATGCTCAGCTGGGTAAGATGAGTATCGCTTGTTTTTGAATTTGCAGAATCAAGACACCAACTACTGAAGAATATTCGCTTGGTTCTATTTTTGCGTTAGTTTCTGGTTGCACAAATTACACAAAATTTCAAGACCACAAAAATTTCCACTTTTACAGTAGATGGTAAGGCAAATTGGCAACTCTATGTGATGTAGGTGTTGAGCAGCTCTACATTGAGTTTGTGCACCAAAGTTTACAAATTTATATTTTTCTCCAGAGAAAAATCTTCTTTAGATCTGTTCTTGTTGTATAATACCAGTAATACATCTTTGTGTGTCTTCCTCAGCTAATAAAGTTCTGTCTGTGCCCAAATATTTCAGGGACATGGAATTAATTGAAATTGTTTGTATGAAGCATATTTGTCTTCCTCCCTGAGCTTTCACAATTCATAATATTTTTTAGTTGTCTGATTTCTTCCCCAAAATTTTCAATGATCATACTTCTGTGGTTTTTGTGCTTTCATGCAAAGCAGCATACAGTGCACATCCGTTGTTATGTACATGATTATAAGGACATTTCTCGTTACAGCAAAATCGGACTTCAGGTCCTCAAATCATCACCTATGTATGTTTATACGCTATACTGTTTGATAATAACAAAATTTCGTTGTAATGAAAGAAAACCGTCAGTCCTAAGGACTTCATTATAATGGAAGTAAACTGTACAGTTGAACCTCTCGTATCCGGACAAGTCGGGACCGGGGCTCATCCGGATAAGGGATTTGGCCGGATACGGGAGACTCAATGCTTTATACATGTACATACCGTATAATAGAGCTCTATGGTACATACACATACACATGTACTGATGTAGCCCATTGTAGTACCACATGTAGTAATGTGTATACTGTGACCTTTTCATTGTTACACTCAGTAACAGACCCCAAAATAGAGGTTCGTGTTTGCAAGCGGAAATCATTTTCTTTTATAAATTCTTGGGATGATTTACCTAAATAATTATTAAGAAATGTATCAAGTATATGTAATTCATGTGTGTTTCCTCCCGTAATTATTAAAAAAAGATAAAAAAATTACGGCGAGATTGCGTCCGGATAATAGAGAGATCCGGATAAAGGGAGGCCGGATAATAGAGGTTCAACTGTACTAGGATGAAATTGCCCTTCAAGCCGTGTCTAGAGCTTTCTGGGTTTAATGATAGTTCTGTTTCATCTCTGTGTTCCCATACTGCAGTTTCAAGGCACCATCTCAACTGGTGGAGATCACACATTTAGCCCCAGCACCACTCTCTCTGACCTCGTGACCCAGGGCACGACAGAGACGATAGGGGGCGCCAAAACTTTCTCCGCCATCACCTCCAGCGAAAACGTTCAAGTGACGTCGACCATCAACGATGTACCCATCAACAGGCTGTATTCCGAGTCTATAGTTCTCGCCGATGCCACGGCCGTCACGGTGACAGGGAATTGGGTTTTTAGCGATGACCTTTCCTTGGGTGGCACGCTGTCAACAACAGGAAATATTGATGGTGAGAATTGCGTGTGAACTGCAGTCATATGAACTCATTTTATGCCTATTTTGCTCTTATCTGTGTGTGTATAATCTTGCATGCATGTGGACAATTGTTTGCATCTCTTGTCTTATACTGTCAAACCATGAAACATTTGCAGCCTGAAACTTTTGCGAATTGAAGGCGATGGCCTATTGTGCAGCGTGAAACTTCTGAAATTGTTACTGGCATGCAATGCATCATGTAGAACAAACCTTTAACATGCATTTTACTTTTGTGAATCTTGGCTCACGAAATTTGTGAAAGGTTCATGCACGTAAAAATTTCTGGTTTTACAGTAACTTCATTTCATATGTGATGGAAATAAAGTATGATAAGGTGCATTTACTGTAGGTTATGTGACAAAGCTTGCATGGATACAGGTGAGAAATCTTGCCCTCTTGTAATAATCAGTTAAAGATAATAAAAAGTTTTGGTACCTCAAAAGTTTCCCTGAATTTCCGTGTTTCAGGTTAAAGTACCTTTCAAATAACTAACACTGTGAGACTTACTCGCCCCAAAGTGCTCTCATTTCTTAGTAATCATGCAATTAACTGCGACCAGCAGCCCCATACGCATAGCGACCAGCAGCCCCATACGCATAGCGTAATGGGGCTTCGCATTGTAGCATTCAGGATCATGACAGATTTAGTATCGCGGGTAAATATCAACTTAAAATCCAAAATTCTTCAATTTGAAGACTTACCAGTTAAGTTGAAGTGTTGAAAACAGGCTTCGGACAACGTTTGGTTCTGCCGATAGTCCCTTTCTGTTCGAATTGATGACTGAATGTGACTCTGTCGAGAGGACCTTGGGAGAGCTACATACACTGATTACTACGGCCAGCGCATACGCACACATCACATGCGAACAAATTTCAAATCCACGAACGGATAAGATGTTTGTGTGCGCATGCGCTGGCCGTCAATTCAGTGTAGCTCTCCCAAGGTCCTCTCAACCGAGTCACATTCAGTCATCAATTCGAACAGAAAGGAACTATTGGCAGAACCAAACGTTGCCCGAAGCCTGTTTTCAAGACTTCAACTTAATTGGTAAGTCTTCAAATTGAAGAAGTTTTGGATTTTAAGTTGATATTTACCCGCGATACTAAATCTGTCATGATCCTGTAAGCTACAATGCGAAACCCCATTTAGCTATGCGTATGGGGCTGCTGGTCGCAGTTAGCTACTCATTATGCGTATGGGGCTGCACGCTGCTGGTCGCAGTTATCATGCAATAATGGTTTCGTACAATACGTGTACTACCTCGCCGCCGTACGGCGGCGGCTCTGGTACGAAACCATTATTGCATGATTACTAAGACATGAGAGCACTTTGGGGCGAGTAAGTCTCACAGTGTTAGTTATATGAAAGGTACTTTAACCTGAAACACAAACTAAGACAAGGAAATTCAGGGAAACTTTTGAGGTAATACCAAAACTTTATAATATCTTTAAGGGTTATGCATAGTTACAGTGAATTCCAGGTGAGTATGTTTATTGGTCCTTTTATAACAAAATTGTGTTCCTCCATGTGTTTGTTTTTTAATTCAAAGATATTAGAATTATTAAAATAATTCATACTGAGGAAGTTTTGATGTGACATGTGAGATAGATAATAATTAAATGACTTGCAGACTCTTGTATTTATGCACTTACCCATCATAGGTTGACCTTGATGGGACTGGTTAAAACGCATCATCTTAGGCGAAATTTGACCTGTGTGTGTATGGGTGAATGACACAAGGTTGGCTGTGAATGTAAATTAGGACTTTGATTTTCATTGACTCAGCCAATTATTCAACATAGGTGTGTTGACTGTATTAAGAAATTTTATTCAGTAAAAATGATCAGCAACTCATCACAATAAAAAAATGTAAAGCAAGACATTCTTGTGGCGTGAAATTTTTGTGAATTGGAGCTGACAGTCTTTTTTGCAGCTTGAAATCTTTGTGAATAGCCACTGGCACTAATGTTAATAGCGTAGAACTTTTGCATGCATTTTAATTTCGCGAATCCTGGCTCTCGCGAAATTTGCAAAATTAAAATGCAAGCAAGCGTTTCTGGTTTTACAGTATCGCAATATCATTGCCAAACCATTCTAGTGCACTTTTGCTGCCAGGCAAGGATGACTAAGAGCTCTTCTCCCCAATCCCAACATCCAGGCATCAGTCTCGATAATGCAGTCACTCTGAGTGAAGAGCAGACCATCACCGGCCCCATCTCCATGGCAGCAGGCCTATCAGCCAGCACCAGCATCAGCGTGACCGGAGACGTCTCTCTCTCAGGACTGTTGAATGGTGTAGATGTGGCTGCTATCGATGCGGACACCCTCAAATGCTCAGGTAATCCTAGTGTTAGACAGCAAAGCTGATTTAGTACTGTATACGCCGAATATTTCACGAGGTTTTTATTTTCGCAAATTTCGTGAGTCAGGTGCTTTTCGCGAAATTAAAGACGCAAAAATATCGACTCTGCTCCCGATGTGAATGTGACGCATGCGTGTACACTTCTCCGTTTAGTACACGACTCCACAATCGCAAATTTAACCACTCGCAAAGTCGTCGGTATTCCCGATTCGCGAAAATTTAGACGCGAAATATATGGTGTATACAGTAGATTTCCTTTTGGCTATCTCCTTTTTTCCAGTCTCAGTTCGTTGTGTAGTTCAGTTTAGTTAGGTTCCTAGGCTGTCCCACATTATCATTGACCTGGACTCTATTTCTTTCTCACCACTATCATTCCTTTTCCATTTCTGTGTTCATCAATTTCACCTTATGCCTGATCTTTTTGTTTAACATTCCACGTGTACAGTTCTCATCCGAGCTTGTTGCCACCTTCATCCAGTTGATTTTTATTGGTAGTCTTAGTGAATTGGGTTTTCTCATTTTTGTTGGGTCTTTTCCATTCCTGTTACTCCTATTGGTCCTCTCAGTTGATTTCATTGTATAAATATGTAAATGCAGTTCATGTAGGGATGTAGTGAGGGTAAATTACAATAGGTAATTTCATATGGAGGCTAGTCATCAGTTAAAGAGAGCTTGCCCCCTAAACAGTCACGAGCATCGATAGACACGATGCTCAATCTTTCAGACTCAACTTTTGAGCGAGAGTGCGATTTGATTATAAACCACAGAACCGGAAGAAATACACAAATGCAGCCCTTGGGATAAAACCTGATAATGTGTGATGATGCAGTCATGTGCTGCTTGCATGATATGCATGCTTTTATACTGGATTCATGTTCTTGAGGGTGACCCAGAAGTCAATGTGGGATCACTTTCACAGAGAGTGGATAGAACATAAACCATCGTCCTGAACGGGTTGAAGATTTCTGAGTCTGTCTTCATGGGACTAAAATACCACCTAATCATCCAAAGATTATTCTTTGAATTATTTTTCAAGATTCGCAAAGTCATGTTAGCCCAACTAGTGTTTTTGTTTGTGCTGCAACTGCTCAAGTGCAAAGTCCGACAAGTTACTGCATATACGTTTCTTTGCTGTCAACAGTGAAAGGTGAGCAGACATTTATTGTGTATTCAGTAAAAAATTGCAAGGAGAAAGAAGTAAGATTACATTCATAGTGATTACAAGAAAAAGCTTGTGATATCACAGTGAGTGTCCACCATGCTGGCATCTGTCGAGTACCAAAATGTGATGTCGTAGCCATTCATCACCATGGAAACTGGTTCTAAACAACCTCACCTGGCCTGAGGGTTTATGCACACACCTGATTTCAACCCAAGCTCTTACAGAAAACTGTGACATCATCACTTCTGTACTCTCACGCCTATCATTTAGGTGTGCAACATCTGACAATAGCAGTTTGGATATCAGTTATATTTCTCATGTGCTTTGTTGCAGTTGTGAATGGAGTCCCACTGTATGCAACTGGGATTGAATTGTGAGCTACAGCTTGTAGAAATATATGCTTGTTCCTGTCTAAATTTAGTTTTTATGCCTCCGCCACGAAGTGGTGCCGGAGGCATTATGTTTTCGGGTTGTCCGTCCGTCCGTCCGTCCGTCCGTAATGAATTTTGTGGACAAGGTAACTATCGAAACCTGTTGAGGTATCCTAATGAAACTTGGCATGTATGTGTATTAGGGGGTGAAGTTGTGCCTATCAACTTTTGGGTGCACATGCTCAAGGTCAAAGGTCAAAAGGTCAAGGTCAAATACATAAAATTTCACTATTTCCACCATATCTATTGAATGCCTGAAGATATTTTCTTGAAACTTAGTGTATACATGTATTACCCAATTAAGATTCTCTGGTGAAAGTTTGGGTCATGAGGTCAAAGGTCAAAGGTCAAAAGGTCAGGGTCAAATACATAAAATTTCACTATTTCCACCATATCTAGTGAATGCCTAAAGATATTTTCTTGAAACTTAGGGTATACATGTATTATCCAATTAAGATTCTCTGGTGAAAGTTTGGGTCATGAGGTCAAAGGTCAAAGGTCAAAAGGTCAGGGTCAAATACATAAAATTTCACTATTTCCACCATATCTATTGAATGCCTGAAGATATTTTCTTGGAACTTAGTGTATACATGTATTACCCAATTAAGATTCTCTGGTGAAAGTTTGGGTCATGAGGTCAAAGGTCAAAGGTCAAAGGTCAAAAGGTCAAGTAGAAATATTAAAACTTCTTTTTTTTTCTCTGTACCTTGGAAAATTGTTCAAGGTATCTTTATAGAACATAGTATATACATGTACTGACTGGAAGTGATTATCTAGACAATGTAGGGTTCATGGGGTCAAAGGTCAGGGGTCAAAGGTCAAGTGCAAGACTTCAAAATTTTACTATTACCCTCATATTTATGCAATGCCAGCAGGGTTATTTTTTTACACTTGGTGTATGCGTGTGTAACCTAATAGAAATTCTCTGGAAAGTTTTTTTTTTCCTCTTTTTGCCTCAATGGTCAAAATGTCAAAGATCAATTGAAAGTGCTGAACTAACTTTTTCCTCCATATCTCGGAAGTGGCTCAAGTTACCTTGAAACTTAGTACATGTTATGCATGTTCTACCTGAAAGTAATTATCTCATGAATTTTAGGGTCAAGGGCCAGATGAAAATGGTAACAATTTACTATTCAATTCAGAAATTGCACTTTTTCTCCACATCTGTACCTTGAAAATTACTCAATGCCTAAATGTATGAATGGTTCAAAGTCAAGTTAAAGTCCTTAAATCCCTAGATACATGCTCTCCTATTCATCCAATTAAACCTACGTCAAGGAAGGTGAACATTCAACACATTTGTGACAAACTTGTCATTCCAATATTTTGCCAATTTTGTGAAAATGTAATCACACAGTGTCCACATGTACTATCTAGACCTATTGGGAAAATCATGCATTATGGCGGAGTCTATGTCTGTTACTATAGCCATGCATCACCAATGGCTTGTTCTGTGTCTGGCTATGCCAGTTAATACAGTAGACTTTTAACCCGTTGAGAAAGTGCTGATTTTGCTATAACACGCATTTCTCATAGACACCTGCCCGAGTATACAGTTGAACCTCTATTATCCGGCCTCCCTTTATCCGGATCTCTCTATTATCCGGACGCAATCTCGCCGTGATTTTTTTATCTTTTTTTAATAATTACGGGAGGAAACGCACATGAATTACATATACTTGATACATTTCTTAATAATTATTTAGGTAAATCATCCCAAGAATTTATAAAAGAAAATGATTTCCGCTTGCAAACACGAACCTCTATTTTGGGGTCTGTTACTGAGTGTAACAATGAAAAGGTCGCAGTATACACATTACTACATGTGGTACTACAATGGGCTACATCAGTACATGTGTATGTGTATGTACCATAGAGCTCTATTATACGGTATGTACCTGTATAAAGCATTGAGTCTCCCGTATCCGGCCAAATCCCTTATCTGGATGAGCCCCGGTCCCGACTTGTCCGGATACGAGAGGTTCAACTGTACTCTGGACTCGTCTTCAACTTTGTACACAGTTCCAGACTCATTAAAGTACACAAAGCCTTTTCATTTTGCTTAAAAGGATCGTATAGTTTTGGTTGAGACCTAATTTCAGGTTTCTATCATTTTTTGGTGAGATAATGAGAAACCTCTTATCAAATATAAAAGAACATGTAATTCCATGAGGAATTCAACATTTATTTGATGAAAATTGGTTTTGAAATGGCTGAGATATCCAAAACAGAGCAGTTCTAATAAAGTGTGGGACCCACACTTTATTACGATCGCTTTGTTCTACTTTGTTTTTGGATGTTTCAGTTATTCCAAACCCGATTTTCTTCAAATAAACTTTGAATTCCTCTTAAAATGGTATGCTCTGTACTAGTTCATAAGTGTTTTCTTGGTATCTCGCAAAAAGTTAAATGCCCAATTCTCATCTCCACCAATACTGTACCATCCCTTTAGTAAGCTTAGTAACTACTACAGGATGATGCTAGCTTCTACACTGTATTTGTTTTGTTTCCAGGTGTGCAGACAGTGACAGGAAAGAAAACCTTTGACACGCTCACAGTGCAAGACAACCTTGTCATTACGGGAACGATAGATGACGTCGACGTATCGTACGTCAACGACAATGCCGTGTTTGTGACGGGGAATCAGAACATTGCCGGGGTAAAGACGTTCCAGGCAGCGACGACATTTTCAGACGTCGTGTTCAATGGTAAGAATTCCTCCTAGTTTCAATACTCAAAATTGGAAAGGGTATGCTTGCTACAGTACTCCCCAGATCAAAAGTCTGAAAGATCTTAGCATTAAAGGTATTGTTTACCATTTGGAGCAGTGATTTAAAAAATGTTTTAGTTATCGCACTTGATGCACATGTGTGGGTCAGTTGTATCACAAAAAATTACCATATTGAAATTCACAATGAAGCCTAAGATATAAGGAGATATTATTATTTTTGTCAATAAGCCATAGCTGTAGATGGTTTATTCTAGAAACCATTCTATTATAACTATGTTCACATTTTGTATATTTAATGATACTTAACATTGAATATACTGATTAACATTTTTAAATGGGTTGTTTCTATCCCTAACTCACATTTTAGAACTATTTTGAAGCACTATAGCTGAATTTTTTTTTTCATCTGCAAATGGTAGATAGTGCCTTTAACATCAGAAGCATTATCAGTCATATGTCAGAGATGCATTATTTCATACTGTTTTTCTAACACTGTGTAACTAAAGGTTTCTATTGTGGGATAGGTAAAAATACTGTTTTTCCACCAAATATATGCCTCTTCAGCCCTCGGAATACTGTAGTGCTATGTAAGGTTGGCACACCTGACTTATGATTCATTATGTATTCCATACTCAATTCATTCGCCATTTGAAAGTCATTCCAATTTGTATGTGATGCAAATAGAAACTACTAAGACTTCAACCTCCTCTGTGTAATGCATATTACACTGTACGCTTTTTTTTTAAATTTAAGAGAGAGTAAAGCAAGGATGAGTGATGTCACGTGCAGTCAAGATGCTCTTAATGCAGATTATTCTATGTGTACAGATCAGACAAAAGAACCAAGAGCATAACTACATCAAAATTCCTTTTTAATTACTCCTGTGTCTTCCTGTTATGCAGGTCTTGTGGATGGCATAAGTCTGCCATCTTTCTTCACAGACGTTCTCACCCAAGGGACGACACAGACTGTGGTCGGACAGGTGGACTTTTCCGCCAACGTCATCATTGAAACCAACCTCAATGTGGCTGACAACATCAATGGCTATGTGGTGGAGTACATGTGGGCAAATTCGGCCAAGCTCACTGACACCACTTACTCGGGTAAAAAGATAGAAAGGGTGATGGGTTGGCTGGTCAGTGAGATATCTACCTCAAGAAGTTTGGGGTTCAACACTGGCCAATTAGACCAAGTGGACAATATTGTCTCATGTAGTCAACAGTGTTTTGAGGCATCGCTCTGATCCCTCATGGGTAAACTGTGCTGATTGTGCTGTAACAAACATTTTTCATTGACACCTGTCCTAGTATTCTCGGGACTAGTCCTCAAAGGGTTGTGGTTCAGATGTATCATACGGAGTGGAGTTTTAGTGCTTGTCATCTAGTGAATCCACTGATACAACTGTACATAACCAACACGATGTCGATTATCAAGCATCAGTAGAGACCACGATTTGTGCAAAATTATTTATTTTTTAGCAATGAAAGGTATTCATTCTTGTGATTTTGCATTGTTCTTGGACAAACCAAAACACAAAAGATTGACAGTGCATGGCCTTTGGCAGCAACATTCACAAATCAATATAAGAGAACTGCTGAGACTTGAAGCACTTTGACTTTGAGGATAACAGTTGCAGAGATATTTTATTTACACCAACTCTTTGTTGTGCAATACATCTTCCTTCAATAGAACCCTAGCTCAAGCTATGTGAGCTGAGGACTAGATCTTTGTGCTATTTCATTAATTTCCATTTGCTGCAGTGCAACTTCACTTTGGTAGTGTTGAATCCAACGATGACATCAGCGTTTCTGGAACAGTGGATGGAGTCATGATAAACAGAGATGCTGTGTTGGCGGACAAAGAAGTAAGTCATTTCTCTGCAGTGTCATTAACAGTGGTCTCTTGTGCCTCTTCCACCTCCCCTTCTCCTTTAGAAAGAAAATTCAAGGGGGGGGGGGAACATTTCATCAAGTGTTTTGTCAATGATTTTCACTGACAAATTTGCTCTCTGCCAATCAGATGCAAGGATTTCAGTAGCTTAAAACACATGTCAGTGAGAAGTTTTAAGAAACGCTGCCTGATGTCTGATAATGCTGAATGCAACAGTTATGTCAGATATGCCTAATATCTGTGTACCATTGCTTTTAGCTGTACGTGTATGTCATGATTGTCCCGTTAAAGTGTTGAAAAAGTTGACATCTGCCACTCTGAATTGAGCAAAGGGTCCTCTTTTTTTTTCCTAGATTGAAATCTTGCACCTTTCAGTTTTGTCAATGAGAGTTTGTGTTGTAACTATTATAAAATAGTAATTCGTGGATTACATCATCCTACAGAAAATGTAGCCGTAACCATCAGTGTGTGGACTGATATCACGATTGACTCGTCCCAATTTCCTCAGAGTGTACTCTATATTATCAGAGAGGGATGGGTTTGACTTCATGTAACTTGATGACAATGAAATGTTGGGATATTAGAACTCTAAAATGATTGACTATGTTGTGATGGCTGTTTGTTGAATCTAGGAGTGCATTCGAGTGTTCCCCTACAGCCTACCGTACCATACCATACTAGCACCAGAGGAGTGCCGAAACACTCCCAAAGTGTACTCTTTACTGCACCATACCAAGCCAAATATGGACCTTTTCCCGATTCGCTCCAAAAGCACACCATAACCATACCAGAATGATAAGTATGTACGTGACATGAACTATTGCTATGTCATAATACAAAGAGTTGATCCATTTTGTTCAGGATACCTGTATGAAGCATAAACATGCCAGGTGCATGACCCTGCTGCTACAAAATGTGCAATCCTTCTGACTCAAGTTAAGAAATAACTTGTGAGGTACACTCTGTCTCCAGAGAGTGCTAGAACACTGCCAATTTGGCATGGTGTGGTACAGTACGCATTAGTTTGGATTGGTTTGCTTTTGATTCGTCTATCAGGGGCAGGTCGTGACGGGCAAGAAGACGTTCAAAACTGATGTTTCTTTTGGAGAAGATGTGGCCGTGACGGTGGTGAACGGAGTGGATATCCTCGACCTCTCCCAAAACGCCGTCAAGAATACAGGCACTCAGTCAATCACCACCGGCAAGACATTCACGGGTAATGCTCTTCTTGTTACACTTTAAAGGGATGGTACAGTATTGGTGGAGATGAGAATTGGGCTTTTAACTTATTGCGAGATACCAAGAAAGCACTTATGAAATAGTACAGAGCATACCATTTTTAGTGGAATTCAAAGTTTATTTGATGAAAATCGGGTTTGGAATGACTGAAACATCCCAAAACAAAGTAAAGCAAAGCAATCATAATATAATGTGGGTCCCACACTGTATTAGAATCGCTCTGTTTTGGATATCTCAGCCATTTTAAAGCCAATTTTCATCAAATAAAAGTTGGAATTCTTCATGGAATTACATGCTCTTTCATATTTCATAAGAGGTTCCTCATTATCTCACCAATAAATGTTAGAAACTTGAAATTAGGTCTCATCCAAAACTATACTATCCCTTTAACCCCGTTGAGGAAGAGCTGATTTTTCTATAGCATGCATTTCCCATGGACACCTGCCTAAGTGTGCTTGGCTCTAGTCTTCAAGAGGCTAATGTTGTCAAGCAATTCAACCTTCATCGGTCGCAGCGGACGGGTGCAATTAACTCGCTGTTTTCATTTTGACGTGACCTCGCTTTCCTCTTGAATGAACACGTTTCACACGAAAATCGCTAGGAAAGTGTCGCAGCAAAACTGCTGTAACTTTACTATTAATTCATATTTTTTGATAATCCAAATGGTTATGAAAAGTAAAAACCTAATTTTAACCTGCCATTATGTTACTTTGTTTAAATAATGACGATAAAATATTCCAAAATGGAGCAGAACTTCACTCTCAAAACGGAAAATTATTGTCAGAAATCGTTGCTAAAATTTCACATTTTGACTTCGTGAACAACAAAAAACTTTCAAGTATGTTACTAAGTATGTATTTCTTTACAGAACTGTAAAATATCACATTTGAGAAGTCATGCATCCGGATATGTCTGGAAATAATCGAAAGAGGTGCACTTTCTACCTTCGTTCCGAGCACAAAATTTCATTATAGTTATTCGCACACGGGAAGACAGGGTACAGTCCCACGTACCCACATCTTTGTGGCGCTCACATCACCTGTACTCTGATCGTAACTCGTACCGGGAATTCGTAGTTGTATTGCTACTTACTAGTGCTGTTAAATCTGCATAAAGTCCGAATAATCCAATGTCATGAATTTACAAGTGGTATCATAGCTGGTAGATATTCACATTTTTGCTTCTTCCTTTTTAATAGGCCAGTTTTGATAAAGTAAGTGCTTGTTTATGAGGTGGCGAAGTCCCCTGCAGCACATGCTGCTAAGTACTTATCGACACCCCGCGGCCCACTACTAAGTATCATGCATGTACAATGTATGTATATGTACGGTGTACTAGGCATCCGCAGCAGCCACCTTGCATCGCACAGTACGCATCGACCAGTCAGCTCGCTGGATCGAAGCAGCATGGGAAAGTCCATTCATTGCGCAAGCTCAAATCAGTTTTTCTGAGAATATGACGTCATTATTCTCGTTTGCTGCTCCCGCACAATTTGAGATTTCTGACAAAACACCTCATTTATTTTCACTTGTAACTTTAAAAATAGGTCTTCGGCAAAGCAAACAGCACTCTGCTAATGTCCGCCCATGTCTTATGAATATGTATGTTAAGTTTCATGAATATCTAGTGTGCGACCAGATGTGTCTGGAAATAATCGGAGGGTAGTTTTCCGAGACAGCAAGACATGAAATGTTGAATAACTTAAAAAGTACTGAATCGTTTCTCGTGATTTTTCGTATGTGCATAGAAATCATCATTTTGCATTGATACTGAAAATTTGAGCGATTTTGGTCAATGTATAACGGAGATATGAGAAGGTAAAATTTTGGTGAAAATGAGAACGCCTGATTCGCACTGCCTCGATGACGGTTGAAAATTCAAAACGTTTCGTGGGTTTCGGGGGAGTTAATTATAGTCGTCCGCTGCGACTGTCAAATCATATATCATTACTTTGATATGCCAACTGCACCCTTGAAGGCATTATTAACCACTTCCAGATGAAACAAAAACCCAGCTTTAGTGCTTCAAAATAGTTCTGAAATGTGAGTTAGGGATAGAAACAACCAATGTAAAAATGTGAGTAAGGGATAGAAGCAACCAATGTAAAAATGTTTATCAGTGTAATCAGTGTTAATTATTGTTAAATAAACAGAATATGAACAATAGCAAGATTGTTTGTAGAATAAACCCCTGTATGCTTATGGTTTAATGACAAAAAAGTGATATCTCCTTATATTTTAGACCTTATTGCAAAAATTATTTATTGTGAAAAAAATGGTCTACACATGTGCATCAAATGTGATAACTCAAACATTCTTTAAATCACTGCTCCGATTGGTAAACAATACCTTTAGTGGAGACAATAGATATAGCTTCTCTAGTTTTCAATCTTTTTTTTTTTTTAAACCCCATTAACCATGGAGTGCTTTATTCACCAATTGGCACAGATGTCTTCAAATCAATTGTTAGTGAACAGAGATTACCCAATTTATCACCATAGTATTTTTGTTGAAATGAGGTGCATTATTACACCTGAGTAGGCTTGCTAAAGTTTACAACTAAGTCCACTTTTTGTTTTGCTGACAAGGTGGAATCACCATAAATGATGACTTGACAGTGACAGGCACAGTGGATGGTGTCGATGTGTCGGACCTTGCCAGCCGCGCCGTGGTGACGTCGTCGGCTGTGGAAAACGCTGTCCAGACAGTGACAGCGGCAGTCACCTTGTCAACCGTCACTGCTGAACAGGTGGGACAGTGATGACGATGATGACGACAGTGATAATGATGATGATGATTTTGATGATGGTGTTGATGATATTGATGGTGATGAGGAGGATGATGATGATGAGAATGAGGGTGATGATGATGATGATGATGAGGGTGATGATGGTGATGATGGTGATGATGGTGATGATGAAGAAGAACAGCATTTATATATATAGTAGCGCCGTTTACCTGCAAAGAGCATTTAAAGCCACTCGGCTCCCACAATATGTCACCTACTATTCACAGAGTTGCTGGAAAAATATAGGTCTTTACTTCAGATTTGAAAATATCAAGGTTGTTCCAATTCTGAAATTCTTAATATCTTTATTCATAGACATGTGAATGTTTCTTTTCTAGTTTACACTGACTGTCAGGGATGCTCATCTTCTGAGTTTGTGGCGTACGGCTGTGAAATTTTAGCTAATGTTTTAGATGAAATAGCAATATTGAGTGTATGTTCTTCAAGTGAATGCACTGAAATTAGTAGCTCTACTGTGTATGCTGTCAAAAGTACTGGCCATAGCAGCATTTACAGTGGACTCCCGTTATAATGAAGTCCTCTGGACTGGCAATTTTCTTTTGTTATATCAAAATTTCGTTATAACCGTTATAACCGAACATATTAAAAAAACAAAAACAACAACAACAAACGCACAGAGTGGATAACGTTGCGGCCCGAATTTTTACTTCGTTGTTACCGGAATTTGTTATAGCCGCATTTGTTATAATGGGAGTACACTGTTTCTCTTCTGCAGCATCTGAACAATTGTCATTATTTGTACGAAGACTCAACACTTTGTGTGTGCACCTATTGTCACATGGTACCTAATAAGGACTGATAAGTTGTTTTTTTCCTCATTAATTCTTGCAACAGGATGTACTCTACACAGGCACCCTTCAAAGCGTCAACATACAGACCCTGAACTCCGCGTATTTCAGCCGCACAGCAAGCTCGCAAACAATCACCGGGGACAAGCGCTACACTGGCCTGGTTACCGTAGCAACAGGTGGAACCCTGGATGTTGACTCCCTGGTGCTCGACGGGACGCTGGAGTCCGAGGACATGGACGCATTTTATCAGGCCGTCTGGACGAATGGAGCGGGGGACACTGTTTATGGCGTAAAGACATTCCAGGAATGCGTCACAATTGAAGGTGAGCCCTTCTTGCTCTTTCGGGTTCAGGCAGAAAGAAGCATAATCTTACCTTTCCAGTTACTGCTTAGTCATTGACATCTTTAGCTGTATCTTCAGTATTTCATCATAGCTGTGTGGTACCATATTGACTTCAGGAAAATGTGATGCATGCCTCCAAAGAATGGTACTGCCTTTCTTTGTTCATAGAACTGATCGTGGGAGTTGTGAGATCATAAGATTATGTGTATATGTGGGTTTGTTGTTTAATAAATTGCATATAGAACTTCATATTTTTCCTCCTTCAGTTCTACAAAGTTCCTGGTCCATGATTTCTGCCAATCGTGTGATGACTGTAACAATATGAGCTACTAAATTCCATCTGTCAGCTATATAAGGGCATACCCAGTACTGTTGGCGAATAGGAGACTTTGATATATCGTTAGTAGAGGAGACTTATATTGTTAGTACCAAACACAGAGAATTTTGCCGCACTATGCTTAAAACTGAATGAATAAGTGATGTGATGTTTAAAGTGCAAGTGCGCTTGCTAAATAGCACTCTCTGACATTTTAATGATTCGTACGTTGGGGCAGTATGTTTTGTCATTTAGATTAAAGCTTATGAAAATATTAATGAGATTTATGATCACCAGTAGTATCCATGCTTGATGCATGGTACAAGTTCATACTTCATTTTGTTGTCTACGTCAGTTTTGAATTGAAGACATTATATTGTTGTATACATTTTCATGGTTTCACATGATTTCCAAATAGCAAACGTATGCCAGCTTCTTTGCAAATGAGTTATGATTCAGATTGTAATGACAACTCAATTAAAGTGATAACTAAAAGCTGAGTAACAGAATTTGAAGCACTGTTGTTACCAAGGTAGATGAGAGCTTTTATGTTAAGTGCGTGGAATGTTTGATCATCCGAACCTGATGAAAATGTCATTGACCTTCATATATGTACAGGAAACCTTGATGTGGATGGCACAGTTGATGGAGTGGATATCAGTGGAGATGCCATGGTTAGTAACCAAGGCAACCTCATCACCGGCTTCAAGACTTTCAGCGCCGACCTCACCATCGACAGCCAGAATCTGGACTTCGACAACAACATCCAGATCGATGGAGTCGACGTCTCGGTGTGGGACTCCGATGCCGTCAGGAAAGGGTCCAACTACGTAGTGGTGCCTGCCCTCACGTTTGAAGATGTACACTTCAGTGGAGATGTCACGTGAGTTTAAAGGGATTGTATAGTTTTGGTTGAGACCTAACTTCTCTTTTCTAACATTTTTTTGGGATGAGGTAATGAAAAACTTTGTGTGAAATATGAAAGAGTAAGTAATTCCAAGAGGATTTCAACATTTACTTGATGAAAATTGGTTTTAAAATGGCTGAGATATCCAAAACAGAGCGATCGTAAAAAAAAGGTCGGAACCACCGATTGCTTTGTATTACTTTGTTTTTGGATGTCTTAGCCATTCCAAAACCGATTTTCATCAAATAAACTTTGAATTCCTCTTAGAATGGTATGCTCTGTACTATTTCATAAGTGGTTTCTTGATATCTTGCAAAAAAAAAGAAGCTAAAAGCCCAATTCTTGTCACCACCAATACTATACAATCATTTGCAATGAAAATATCTCGACGGAAGAATTTCATGAATTTGAAGAATTAAAGTAATGACAGATGAAATAAATAGACCATCCTTCTCTTGTCTCTTTGCCTCCTGTTCCATCCAGCGTGACAGGAAGCTGCAATGACAATACCTTCTCACCGGCCACCTACATGACCAAATCGCGCGACCAGGACGTCACGGCGGTCAAGACCTTCCAGTATGGCGTGGACTTTGCCGGCAACTTGCAAGTCTCCGGGACGGTCCAGGGGGCAGATGTTGTGCAGATTGAAACAACTTCGGTGAGGGAGATGATTTCTTTGCAAAACTAGAACTTTTTTGGGGGAATACTTAATTTTCCAACACAACAACAGTGGATCATTGCCTTCGAGAAAAATATTAGTCTAAATTTGTCATAAGGTACTCAGAAGTCAAGCTCAAAATTATTCTTCAAATCTCAGGATAACTGTACATTTTGACACAGTATACTTTTATAAGTCCAGCCTAAAGACTTTCTTCAAATTGCAATTGTGCAAGTTTTCACACAAAGTTTTTTTTTTCCCCTCTCATTTGTTTCATCACTCTGTCTCTTGTAATTGTTGTAACCCTTTCCTTACGGGAACCTGGTATGCCAGGTTCCCAAAATGTAGACAAGAGTGTTTGCATTTGTGGCCTTAATTCATGCTTATTTTGTGTTATGCTGACCAAAAAAAAAAAAAAAAAAAAAAAATGACTTTGATCGGAAGATTAGAGTTTCTTCTATTAATGTCTGTGTTTTTTCTGTGTCAAAACTGTGTGTATCTTTGTCTAATTTAGAATCTCGTTTGGGGACATGGAAGGGTCTTGGAGAATTGCGGGAGAAAAGGGGTAATATATCTTCCGCTCTCTCGCTCCCTGTGCTTTTCTTAACCAGCTGTTGGTGTCAGGTGAACAGACTATAGAGGGCGCCCTCACCCTGCAGGGAAGCCCCACGTTTTCCGACATCACCACCACTGGTCTCATCGACGGGGAGGACGTCGTTGATCTCTACCTCCTCACCCACCGGACACCCGCCATCAAGGACTTTGAGAGCTTCTTGGAAGGCCAGTGTGATCTCCTGGACGAAATGCATGATGCCTTCTCGAGTGAGTGAATGTGATCACTGTCATCAGCTGTATCATCATTGTCGTTATCACAGTGATGAGTACAGTAACAATGGTTGTAATGGTGATGATTTTGATGATGATTACGATGGTGATGATGGCGATGGTGATAACGATGATGATGGTGGTGATGATGATGGCGGTGATGGTGATGGTAGTGGGAATGATTTTGATGATGGTGATGATAGTGATGATGTGATGATGATGGTGATGATAGTGATGATGTGATGATGATGATGATGATGATGATGATGATGATGATGATGATGATGATGATGATGGTGATGGTGTGATGTTGTGGTGATGGAAATTATGTTAGTAATAAAAAAGAAGGCTGTTACATAAGAAAAGAATAAAACACAACTGTATCGTTTTATTGAACATCATCTCCATGGAATATTCAGTAATGTTACGACAATCCTTTGGCAACTTTTGTAGTTAGGGCAAAATTGATAACTTTGATTTAAGAGCAGTATGATATGAGCCCATACACATAAAGCAGTTTGTAAATTTGCAGATATCCCCATCACAGCTTTCACTATCAGACCCAAGTTGCCTGCCAATTCTGTCACAGTTTGTCCCATTTCTAACTTATTTGTAAACCTCTCACAGACCAAGCCTACATTCTGAGGTACCCAGAGAGGGTGCAGACGATCCGGACCAACGGCCGGGCCAAATGGAAGGGAACCTACTACGGCAGCACCCAGTGGCTGGTGGAGGCCCGCGCCAAGTACAACATGGACCACGTGGACCAGGTGTGCAGGGATACCATCATCTACCAGTGGAACGACCAGCTCTTGCGCTACGAAACTTTCAAGGTGAAGGATCAGGAAGTAATCTTACTTCCTGTCAGCATTTGACCATATTCACACTTGCAAAGCAATAGCTAGTCATGCAGTATGGTGCTAATTCAGGATTGTGTCCTAAATGCTTCTTTGGACTATAGGCATGGCAAGAGGCTTTGAGAGACGTAGAGACTGCTGTAACTTGCAGGCAGAAGATGAAGTAATTCCAGTAGGGGTTTCCATCCTAAAGATCAACTGGTTCTGTCACAGCAGCAGTAATGATTGTGAAGATGTGTTCTCAACTGTCCTCTCCATAACAATGATCCTATTCTTCTTGTGTGAATGGGGTCCAACATGCTGCCTAGAAAACTGCATTACCAGAAACTCTTTGTGATTGTTAAGCATCTTTTTTATTATTATTATTATTTTCTAATCTGTGTAATTAATTTTCTGTCCACTACTCTTTGCCTTTACTTCTGAGTGCAAGAGATTTAACATTAGTATTTTATTTTCTTAGTGATGTTTGTGAAATTTTCAGGGCAGTTCATGGAAAACAAAGAGTGAGCTACTTACTCAAATCTGAAAATATCAAATCAAATCTGAAAATATCCAGCAATAAGTGCAGTTTAAAAACCAAGATCAATTTTTCCTGGTAGGGTAGTCAATATACCTAACCAGCTTAGGTACAACCACAACCCCAGCTACAACCACAACCACAACCACAACTGCAACCCGTAACCTCAGCCTCAACCTCAACCTCAACCTCGATTAGAACTTCAAGGTCAACCACATCCACAACCCAGACACCCACAACCTTGATCACAGCCACAACCTCAAACATAACCTCAACTGTGACCCAACCACAACCACACTCGACCACAGCACCCAGAACCACATGTTGATATATGAATACAAATATACAGTTGCCCCACTGCTGTGGAGACATCTTCCCATTTCAACATCAAATTTGTGTGAAACTTGGAACATAATAATGTGTGGTCGAAAAATGTATTCGACAGATAAAATGAAAGATTATAAGCTCTTTCCTACATGTGTACGGTTAAAAGAAAATGCGTATATAAAGCTTTTAAAGGGGTTGCCAAAATGATATGACTACATATTTGGTAAATATTGAGAGTGACATTCTGAAGGTTTCTTGCATTACTGTCATCAGACTCTAACACTGGACTTTGCTGAAGACGTTGCTTTCTTTGACATGGGAGGCTGGCTCTTTTTGGCTGTTATCACCTCCAATGCAAGCAAAAGCTGTGAGGTCGTGAACCTTCTACCCGCCAATGAACAGCCATCAAGAAGTGCAGACTTTCAGCTGGATGGTGAGTACTGCTTGTCCTTCTTCTTCTTTTTTTTTTTATTCTTTAAAATGATGTTATAAATCTGAACAGTAGTGATATGCTTACTGTACTTGGGAGCGTTGTCTATCATTTTGATGGAATTACGAGGCATGGAATGCGTAAATGCAATTTTTCCTGTATAATCTTCCCAAAAGCAGATATTTTTCCCATTATACAAAGTCTGCCAAAACTAAATAGGGCACATATGCAGTTCCTTATGATCACAGGTGTTGCCTTCTGTAGGTAGTGAGAAAAATCTCTTGGAGTCAAACTGTTCAATCCTACGTTGCCATGTATTCAATTCCTCTCATTTTCTTTGCATTGTTCAACAGTGATTCCAGAGGAGTTTGAAGACATCACTGACAGGGTCATCCTGATCTACATTTGGTCCCCATCCCTGGAGGAGTTCCTGGTCTACCAGAGACTCGCAGGGGTCGGATCCGCGTCCGTGGACTCTTATGTGGACCCGCTCCTGAGCCGGCCATGCCTGGCCATCGCCAACCACCGGTCAGCTTCTGAGGACGGGGTGACCACAGAGGTGCAGTCGGCCGTCTACTGCATGGAGTCGGTGAATCTTGGGTTCAATCACGTGGCACTCATCGAGACACTGGGAGCAATTAAGGTAGGAGATGTTATGATAATTATAGTGATTTATGTTCAGTGGACTCCCGTTATAACAAAGTCCTCAGGACTGGCAATTTTCTTTAGTTTTATCGAAATTTCTCTATAACCAAATGAATAAACAATAAAAATACATAGAGTTGACAATGTTACGGCCCTAAATTTTACTTTGCTGTAACCAGAATTTTGTTATAACCATGTTCGTTATAACAAGAGTGAATTGTAGTGCACAGTGATTATTAATTTATTCTTTGTGTTTTACATGCAAGGAGTGGGATTCAGATACAGTACACCCCTGTTATAATGAACAAGATTGTAACAAATTTTATTACAAGGTAAAAACTTTGGTCTCAAAATTATTATCTATATATCTTTGTGATTTAGTTGGTCAGCTAGGACAAAATGACAAATATCGAAAGAGAACTGTCAATCCAGATGATGTCATCATAATGAGAGTCGCTTGTATGAACAACAGTGTTTTTGAGTGACAGGAAACTTTTACTAGCATTCTACATTTGTGAAAACAGGTATTTTGGTTGCATTGCAGAAAAATGGAATAAAACCATATAGGGGAAGAAAATTAAAAAGAATTATGCTGAATTATACTAGGGACTAAGAGGATGAAATAGTAGATAGTTCGGAAAATTGTCCTGTCAGTCTATCTGTCTTTTTTGTACTTCTGTCTGTCTATTCATTATATCTATTATTATCTATTTATGTCTTTATTTCTATTGATCATCCATCTGTCTATCTTTTTATCTTTTTGTGTATATGTCTGTTTCTCCATCCATTAAGCCATCTATAAAGTGCTTTATACATTCCCATTCACTGATGCACTGTCACAGTTTTATTCTAACGCAATGTTGAACGATGGCAATTTAGAAATTTTTAGAAAACAGATGGATAGGTAGATGGCTGCCATTTACAAAAATGGATTAGATATGAATAGAAAAGGTACAATGGATACTTATAAAGTAAAGCTGAAATACGCAATCCCTCTCCTTCCTAGATCCATCCCTTCCTGTATGACGGCATCCTTCACTTGGCTGTCGCCAACAGACTGGACACGGCTGGCCGTACCTTCCTGGTGGAGTCCGCCATCTGGGGAAACTTCGTCAAGGAAGTCGTCATCACCACATCCGCTGCGGCGGATGTCTCGGTGGCGGAATTTCACGGGCAGTACTTCGTCGCGTTTGCCAACGAGTTTGAAGGCCAGCTGGAATGGGAAGACTATGACGTCCCAATCACAGTTTACAGGTAGACAGAAAAAGTGATTAAATTACTTTTTCATGTCATGAATTTGAATAAGTACTGGCTGCATGCTATAAAGATTAGAACCAACATTTGCTGTCGGGCGGAATCTCGGTGGTTTATTGGAGATGACACCTGTCTGGAGATCTGGAAATTGTAGGTTCGAATCCTGTTCGAGTATGTACGACTGATCAATTCAGTGCTTATTTACATCAATGTAGGGCAATTTGTCAATCAGTTTCAATAGATTACTTTATTTTCACCTTTCTCGCATAATGAAAGAGCACTTTACTTGCATCTTTCAGAAAGCAAAGGGAATAATATTACCCTTAACATATGCAAGTAACAGGTCAATGGAATGTGTACTTTCATGAAAAATGAGATATTGAATTCTCCTTATGCTTTCTTTATATTGTCCAAAATGATGTCATTAAGTGTAGTAGTTTCCTATTTCAGCAATGACGGTACTGAAATTTAAAAAATCATAACTTTTGAATCGATTGTCCGATATTCCTCAACCTTTCACTGATGTGTTCTACTAATATTGCTGCTTTCACTCAATCCACATTTATATTTGGGCTTAAGTTTCCTTTAAAAACCAGCTGTCCAAACTCCAAATTCTACAGACTATTGTGTAATTGGAAACTTGTTCTTTTAATAATTGGAAACATGTTTCAATGACAATTTCAAGCTGGTATGAAACAATTAGTATTCAAGAACAAGCAAAGTCTACAACTGAGAGCTACCACCTCATGTGTATCCCCCTCTCCCCCCCCCCAAAAAAAAAAAGAAAGAAAGAAAGAAAAAGAAAAAGGACTTGAGCTTGTCGCCATTTTGCCATTGTTTGTTCTCAGCTTGTCATCCAAAGCTTTCACTGCCTTTTTCTCTTTCTCCCACCCACAGCTATGTGTACAATGCTGAGGGAGAGTCCACCGTGGATCTCCAGCAGGAGATCGCGGCCTTCCGGGTCCAGTCCCTGGACTTCTTCACCGTCCACGACCAGCTCTTCCTCGTCGTCGTCAACAAGACCAACTCGGTGACCATCTTCCGATACGCGGGCATGGAGATGTTTAAGGTCATCCACACCATTCCTCTGGAAGGTAGGAAAACAGGAACTGGATGGTGGCAAAGAGGTTGTTCATTCATGCTGTTGGTCATTACTCACTCGGTCCCAGTGGACTACTGATGAATAGTTTCTGCAGTAATAGTAGTTACAAGGATAAACAAACCCTCAGTAACTACTGTAGATGAATGATTATCATTGTAGGAAAGTCAAAACACTGTGAGTGAGGGATGCATACAGTGCACTCATTTTATAACAAACACAGTTTTGACGAAATTCTTTCTGCAAGGAAGTAAAAATTCAGATTCCCAAATTATTATCTACATGTATATATTTTCATATACTTTACTGTTCAGATATTACAAAATTTTGATATAATTAAAGAAAACTGGCGGTCCCGCGGAATTTTGTTATAATGGAAGTCATCTGTATATCAAAGAAGTCTCTGGAAATGTCATTGGCTGCATCAATTTTAACTACATAAAATTACAATTAAGTAAAATTAAGTTATAATCAAATTGTTATCAAGATGTGACATATGGTGTACCACAATATGTCATTTTAGCACTGCCTTGTAAATAAACTGTACAAACCCTGTCATATATATTACTCTTTCAAGTTCAAATAGAGAGACAGTTGTTCAAATACAGTTTCTGCTATAACATTTACTACACAGTTGAGTTGTGATGAATAGTCATCTTGTTAGCATGTTCATGCCTGTGTCATTTTATGTCTCAAATCACTTACTGGTGTGATACTTTGATTGAAGTACTGTATACCATACTTCTAATCTATGGCTCATAGAATTAACACAAACTGATCTGTAATATATTTCCATGTGCCAATGTTGATGACTGTATTTTGCATACCAATAGTTTGTGATTTCTTGGCATTTCTTAATTCTGAGAAAGTTTTTATGCCTCCGCCACGAAGTGGTGCCGGAGGCATTATGTTTTCGGGTTGTCCGTCCGTCCGTCCGTCCGTCCTTCCGTCCGTCCGTCCGTCCTTCCGTCCGTCCGTAATGAATTTTGTGGACAAGGTAACTATCAAAACCCGTTGAGGTATCCTAATGAAACTTGGCATGTATGTGTATTAGGGGATGAAGTTGTGCCTATCAACTTTTGGGTGCACATGCTCAAGGTCAAAGGTCAAAAGGTCAAGGTCAAATACATAAAATTTCACTATTTCCACCATATCTATTGAATGCCTGAAGATATTTTCTTGAAACTTAGTGTATACATGTATTACCCAATTAAGATTCTCTGGTGAAAGTTTGGGTGATGAGGTCAAAGGTCAAAGGTCAAAAGGTCAAGTAAAAATATTAAAACTTTTTTTTTTTTCTCCATACCTTGGAAATTTGTTCAAGGTATCTTCATGGAACATAGTATATACATATACTGACTGGAAGTGATTATCTAGAGAATGTAGGGTTCATGGGGTCAAAGGTCAGGGGTCAAAGGTCAAGTGCAACACTTCAAAATTTTACTATTTCCCTCCTATCATGCAATGCCAGCAGGGTTATTTTTTTTACACTTGGTGTTTGCATACATGTGTAACCTAATAGAAATTCTCTGGAAAGTTTTTTTTTCTTCTTTTTTTGCCTCAAAGGTCAAAAGGTCAAAGATCAAGTGAAAGTGCTGAACTAACTTTTTCCTCCATATCTCGGAAGTGGCTCAAGTTATCTTGAAACTTAGTACATATTATGCATGTTCTACCTGAAAGTGATTATCTTATGAATTTTAGGGTCAAGGGCCAGATGAAAATGGTAACAATTTACTATTCAATTCAGAAATTGCACTTTTTCTCCACACCTGTACCTTGAAAATAACTCAATGCCTAAATGTATGAATGGGTCAAAGTCGAGTTAAAGTCCTTAAATCCCTAGATACATGCTCTCCTATTCATCCAAATAAACCTAGGTCAAGGAAGGTGAACATTCAACACATTTGTGACAAACGTGTCATTTCAATATTTTGCCAATTTTGTGAAAATGTAATCACACATTGTCCACATGTACTATCTAGACCTATTGGGAAAATCATGCATTATGGCGGAGGCATACCAGTCGCCAAAGCGACATTTCTAGTTTTTTTGTTGCTTCTTCATGCATCTGAATTATCCCCCCCCCCCAAAAAAAAAAATGTGCACAGGAGCAGCGAACTTGGCCCTTTATCCCTTCAAGAATGACCCTGAGAAGATCCACATAGCAGCCATGGCGTACGGAGAGCATCCTGTGTTGTTCCCCGGTACGCCAGTCACTACAAGAGACATGGACTCTGTCATACTGCAACTCTACTTCCAAGGTAAGTCACAATCTTTAGTACTATCGAACACTTGAAATCTTTATTACAGAAAAAAAGAATGGCCTGTAGGACAACATGTCCCCTTCAACTGCATTAAACTAAACATTTTGCTCATAACCTTATTGTGAACAGGAACTTCAATTGATTTAAAGGTATTAGACCTTGTTCCTCTGGTGTCCTTCAACAGGAAAATTAAAAAGTCCACCAGTATCTCGCCATTGTTGTCAGAACACTGTAAAAATCTTGGCTCCTTGCACAAATTCATTAAAATTTCTCATTTTACAGTTTCACTGGCCCCATTTGGGTGTTTAAATCTGTACATGTTAGGGGAAATACATCATTCCTGAGCATAAATTGCCACATTCTACAATGATAGTAGTGTATTCCAGTATATTTCTAGGTACTGTTTTCTAGGGTACTTTAACTAAATCATTGCAAAACATTTGTGGAGATGGCTAGATATTGGAAATTTAAGATAAAGCTGCTCAATTCATACCTTCTGTTCATGTCCAGAATCATTACAAACTACAACTTACTGAAATTGATGCCTGAAAACATAAAGGAGCTGGACCAGATTAACCGTGTTCTCTGTGAAGTATGTCAGTTGCAACTGAGGCTGCACAACATACAGAGCAATAAGAAATTAATATATGCAATATGAAAACAGGGCTACAAACACTCCAGGCAAATATGCATGGATTTACACAAAGGCTTTAGAAATGATTTTGCTCCCCCCCCCCCCCAAGCAAAGAGAGCATTGTCCTCTTAAACAAGCACTCAAAGGTCCGTACAGTAGCACTTCAAAAAATTCACTCATTCTGTATTTTTCTCCCCTGCAGGATTCCAGACAGACACCATTGGCTGCAGCAGTGATGACCAGCTTTGAAGCTGAACTCTCTGGAACATTTTAGAGCTCTGTGTTTATTTTTTCCCCATGAAACAATCAGTGATAATATATTTAATGATAAGCCAACTTCTGACATCAGAAGAGATTTACACACTTGTAGATACAGAGATATTTCTAAAAACTTGCAAAGTTTTGTGTATATCTGATTTATCTGGTTATGTATAGCTGTTCATGGAAAGTTTTAAGTGCAATTTGACAGATTGTCCATAAATGCTAAAAGTTCTCATGAAAGGGGTTTGGATCTAGATGAGAGAAGTCAGCCATAAAAAAGAGAAAGAATATTATATCTATATCTGTTTTATGTTTATTCTTTGTATCGCGTCTGATATATTTCTTTATATACGTTCGTTTGAAAAAGTTTTAAATGTTTTCCCCATCAAATGAGAAAATTAGGTTTATATAATCTACCATGTACTCCTGCAATTTTCCAAGCAGATCAAAATTCGCATAACTTTATGTAAAAGCTGCTATTTTCACGAGGGTTTAAATTTTGCCAATTTTGAGAATCACCACTGGCCCATGAATTTATTTTTATGCAAAAATATCGCAAATGGATAGGCATTAGTGTACTTACGATAGCCTCAGTCTCAAATTGCAAGAGCAAAAGCTCATGAAAATGTCTTTGACCTCCTCATTCATGAAAATAAGAGCTTTTACAAAAAGGTCACAATGTGTTGTTGTCAATTTCTTTTTTTTTTTTCCTTCTTTCTTTTTTAGTTTTCCAAAGCTGTCTTTAGAAGGAAAGTTGATTCTACATCCCTTTCAGTACATGACCTATTACTGTATATTCCATATATTTTGCGGAGTTTTTATTTTTGCAAAATTTGGCAAGTTGGGTCCTATTGGCAAATTGTTTAACACACAGAAATATTAACTCAGATCCCATGAATGTGCCATGCACGTATCTATTTCTCCATCTCTCTACTCCACGATTGAGAATTTGACCTCTCACAAAATTGTTGGGAAAATTCCACTTCACCAAATAAAAAATTAGAGTCGCTGGATATTTGGCATATACAGTATTGAGTACTTTCACCGTCAGTATCTGCCTTCATTTTGATGTGTGTTTTTACCATACTGTGTAACTCTCTTGACAACAAAGATCTGATTTGATAAGGATCTGATCTAGTCTCTGCATATCATAAGGATCAAAATTGTCAATATGTTAGTCTTGCAGATAAATAAGGACTAATACTGTATTGTCAAAAGTGAAAGCAAAATTTAGTAGAAAGCAGTAAATACCCTCTTAAATGTTCATTATGTTGGCCATGCCAAAAATTAATTCTCATGAGAGAGTATTTGATGTTGGTATTAATTAATGGAAGCAATGAAAGCTAACACAGTATATGTTCGAATCAATCCCCCCCCCCCCCCCCCCCCGTACATAACCCCCCAACCCTCGTTTCTGCCCCCAATAAAAAAGGAAAAAACAAATGAGGGGGGCACGAACATTTTCGTGAGATGTTGTCTTTGCGAATTGGACCAGAGCCCATCAAAAGTGCACTATTACCTTAGCGCATGATGACATTTTCATGTGGTCTTAAATTCGCAATTGAAAATAGCAGTATGATACCCTTTGTGCACTTTTGTTCACTGTACACATACATATTTTTTGCCCAAGGCTGTGGACATTTGCTGACAAATAAAAAAATGAAAAACAGGAATGTGAATCTAAGGCAGTCTGTGATGAATGTATTACTAGAGATAGAAGTGTGGGAGGAAGATCGAGAGAATGAAAGAATGGGCACTCAGGTTATGGAGAATACTGGGGCGAGAAACAGGGAAAGACCGTGTTTATGTTCTAAACAGAGTTTATGATTGATGATGTTAGCGAATGTGTATCGTATAGCAGAGGGTAATGCAAGAAGGAGACAGCTTCTGTAAGCGTCAAAATGTCAGAAATGCCCAAATCATTTGCATATAATAGCACGTGCCATGGAGGATACATGGGGATATATACCCTCCCTCCACCATCATGAAAACACATACAAACACACACACACACACACACCCACAGACCCACACACACACATACACACCTGCTTAAAGTTGCTTTTAGTCTTGATGGACTCGATACCCCGTAGTCCATATATTTCTTAGTTCTTAAATTTGCTGTAGATGAATACAATATTCATTTAATACCCGAAATCTCCTTTGCCTTGGATGCACACTCTATGATACTGATAATGTGCTACAGATGTACACGTAAATGTCATTTATTTATTCTTTGTGATACAGATGTGCTAGTGTAAAACACTAATTCTCTGGAAAAAGAAGCACAAAATTACGTGCAAACACACTGGGAATGAAATTTATATGTAGATATGTACACGCATACCCACACACACACACACACATGGGTTGGTTTAATTTATTACTTTTTGTTGTCTGAACATCATGTGGACGACAGTTCAAAGGGATGGTATAATATTGGTTGAGATGAGGATTCAACTTTTAACTGTTAAAGAGATGTACTTAGAAGCTATGTATGAAATATGATTCTAAGAGGAAGTTTATTTGATGAAAATCAGTTATGAAGTGGCTGAGATGTCCAAAAATAAAAGTAAAATGAAGTGATCCTGATAAAAGTTGGGTCCCACCTTTTATTATACCCCCGCCAAACGAAGTTTGAAGGGGGTATATAGGAATCAGCGGGCGGGCGGTCGGGTGGGCGGTCTGTCGGCGGTCGGGCGGCGGTCCGTTGCAAATCTTGCGTCGCAAACTACTTCCTCAGTTTTCAACCGATTCCCATAAAACTTGGCACAGATGTGTGCCTTGGGTTGTAGATGTGCAAGACGTATTTTTTGACAGTACCCAAAAGTACGTTGCCATGGTAACGGCATATTATGGGCAAAAATGGGTACAAATCTTGCGTCGCGAACTTCTCCCACAGTTTTTGATCAGTTTTTATGAAATTAGGTACAGATGTTCATCTGAATATGTTAATGTGCAAGACACATATTTCCGCAGTGGCAAAAAGTGCGTTGCCATGGTAACGCATGTTATTGGTAAAATATAGGGCAAAATGCTTCATGGCAAAACTGCTTCATCAGTGTTCTTCCAATTCTCGTGGAATTCATATTGAATGTTTGTCTTAGGATATAGGTCAGCATGACACATTTCTTGACAGTGACAAAAAGTATGTTGCCATGGTAACAGCTCACATATTATGAGCCAAAATGATGGAAAATTTTGTGTTGCAAACTACTTCCTCAGTTTTTGCCCAATTTCCATGAAACTTGGTACAGATGTGTGCCTTTGGTTGTAGATGTGCAAGACGCATTTTTCGACAGTACCCGAAAGTACGTTGCCATGGTAACGGCATATTAATGGCAGAAGATCAACGAAAGATCTTGCGGATTTAACTACTTCCTCAGTTTTTTGACCAAAGCTTATGAAATGTTGTTTTGACCAAAGCTTATGAAATGTTGTTTGGCGGGGGTATAACCAGTCGCTGTAGCGACATTTCTAGTTATGATCGCTTTGTTTTCCATATCTGAGCCATTTCAAAAACCAATTTTCATTGAATACACTGCACTCCCATTATAACAAACATGGTTATAACGAAAACCCAGTTACAACGAAGTTAAAGTTCAGGCTGCAACATTATCCACTCTATGTTTTTTGTCCCCGCCGAACGAGTTCGAGCAAGGGACTATGATATGGGCTCCGTACGTGTGTGTGTCCGTGTGTGTGTCCGTGCGTCCGTGTGTGATCAAAATGTTCAATTTGCTACTTCTCTGTCATTTATGAGCCAATTTTGATTCTGTTTGCTTTATATGATAGCACTACATGGGAGCTTTGAAACTTTTACACAGAATTTCAGTTGTGACCTTTGACCTTGACCTTTGACCTATATTGTACATTTTGCTTCAAAATGCTACTCCTTCGCCATTTCTAACCCGATTTCGATTCCGTTTGCTTTATGTGATGGCACTAGGTGAGGGCTTCAAAACTTCTACACAGAATTTTGACCTTTGACTTCTTTGACCTTTGACCTTGATTTTTGACCTATATTGTACATTGGGTACAAAATGCTACTCCTTCGCCATTTCTAACCCGATTTCGATTCCGTTTGCTTTATGTGATGGCACTAGGTGAGGGCTTCAAAACTTCTACACAGAATTTTGACCTTTGACTTCTTTGACCTTTGACCTTGATTTTTGACCTATATTGTACATTTTGCTACAAAATGCTACTCCTTCGCCATTTCTGACCTGATTTCGATTCCGTTTGCTTTATGTGATGGCACTAGGTCAGGGCTTCAAAACTTCTACACAGAATTTTGACTTTTGACTTCTTTGACCTTTGACCTTGATTTTTGACCTGCATTGAACATTTTGCTACAAAATGCTACTCCTTTGCCATTTCTAACCCAGTTTCACTTCCGTTTGCTTTATGTGATGGCACTAGGTGAGGGCTTCAAAACATATACACAGAATTTTGACCCTTGACTTCTTTGACCTTTGACCTTGATATTTGACCTATATTGTACATTGGCTACAAAATGCTACTCCTTTGCCATTTCTAACCCGATTTCGATTCCGTTTTCTTTATGTGATGGCACTAGGTGAGGGCTTCAAAACTTCTACACAGAATTTTGACCTTTGACTTCTTTGACCTTTGACCTTGATTTTTGACCTATATTGTACATTGGCTACAAAATGCAACTCCTTCGCCATTTCTAACCCGATTTCGATTCCGTTTGCTTTATGTGATGGCACTAGGTCAGGGCTTCAAAACTTCTACACAGAATTTTGACCTTTGACTTCTTTGACCTTTGACCTTGATTTTTTACCGATATTGTACATTTTGCTACTAAATGCTACTTCCGGCGGGGACATATTTTACGCACCGCGTAATTTCTACTTTTCCTTGTTATTGTTTGTTTGTTTGTTTGTTTGTTCGGTTGTAACGAAAAAAAAAAAACTGCTGGTCCCGAGGACTTTGTTATAACGGGAGTCCTCTTTAAACTTTGAATTCCTCGTAGAATTGTATGCTCTTTCATATTTTATAAGAATGTTTGTCATTATCTCACACAAAAGTTGGAAACCTGAAGCCTCATCTCAACCAGAACTATGTGCCATCCCTCTAAAGAGATTAAGCACACATTTCATAGTGACACATTCCAAATTATCTCTTATGAGACGTAGTGGTAAAGCAAAATATGAGATTCTTATGCTAAACTTCTTTTCGAATACAGTACTTCTTACTGCTTCTTTTGACAAAGACAGTGCACTCTAATTATTTCACATCGTATGGTCGTCTGTGAGTACATAACAGCTTGAAACAGATTTCTATTTACAATTGCTCCAACCCTCACCACACGGGCAGAAATTTGTATTCGTGTTGTCTCCATTTCCCCTGCCCGTCCATCTTTGCTCAATGAAAGACATATCCAAATACAAATGGCACTCTCAATTTAAAGAGCTTTACCGTCAATGTGTGCATCCATTTGTTTGCGCATGCGGAGTCAAATGTCAACATTGACTTCCACATCAAAGTACGAAATGGAGGGGAGCGAACCAAATGGACAGTTTATAAATAGAGATGTTGATAAACAGAGTAAATCGTCTAACGGAGTTCAGAAAGAAGGGAAGTTTAATGGAGAAATAAAAGTGAGACTGGTCGAAACTGGAAAAATAGAGACTGTATCCAATGGTCAATTGTATCGGGTTAGATGGGAAGTTGATGTAACTGGTTCGTCTCTGGACAACTCGTCCTCGTTTTTAGGAAAAGAAAAATGTCGAGGGATTAGACTTCTGAATTTACTTTGGTTCTTCTCTTGGCAGAGGATTTGTTTTTGTTTTTTTCTGATTATGACACCTTCACAAGTTAATGACACATTTCCTTCTGAATTGTGCAGTGATGTTGAATCAAAGATAGTGTGTCGGGCGACGAGTTCACAAAATATCACTGCGATCGACATCATGAGAGGAAGGGATGAAAAAAGATATAGAGAGGCCCACTAAGAGACTGAAAAAGAGAGAAGAGAGAAAGAAATAAAAATGAGTGCGGGAGAGAAAGAGAAATATCCACGAGTTTTCGGGTGCACGTCACGAGACCGACACCCACGAATCATACAACACACGAGTCATACAGCCCACGAGTTATACAGCTCACGAGTCATAAGGCCCATGAGTTCGACACTAAGCAAACGAGGTCCACGCGACCGACATACTAATAAGCCCCGTGTTGTATCTGTCGAACTCGTGGGCTGTTTTTACCTAGTGTCGAACTCATGGGCTTTATTTGCCTAGTGTCGAACTCGTGGGCTGTTTTTAACCTAGTGTCGAACTCATGGGCTGTATGACTAGTGAGCTGTATGACTCATGGACCTGTTTTCAATGCCCGAACTTGTGGGCTGTATGACTCGTGGGTGTCGGTCTCGTGAGATGACCCCGACTTTTCGGAAGTAATCGTGCCATATTTGACAAAATGAAATATTTGCATGTTAATGCAATTTGTAAATCTAAATCATGATGCCCTAAATACTGCTCAATATTTCTTCATTTCCACTCCAACATAACATTTTGACAAACTTTTTTTTTTTGGAACACTAACAGACTAAACAGTGCAGGTGAATTAGGTCTACAAAATGTTATCGGCCGTAGGGACTAAATTAAACGTAGATTTTTGCACCCCCAAGAAATCTTATCTACAGCATTATCATTCATTTCTCAAACTGGACACCATGTTTCGGAAAGGGGGGGGGGGGGGGAGAACGATGGACGCTCACCAAGTACAACAGTCTCATAATTGCTTATTCAGCTCGCCTAAAAATAGTTGGATCAATGCTCAATCATAAAATACGACCTACTCACAAATTAAGGAGAAGCACCATGTTGGAGGGGGCGTTCATTCCTTACAAGCGCGCCCCGTAAAGAGCGCTCTTTTTTCTTTCTGCCACTCTCTTCACACGGGCAGACGACGTTTATTCAGTAGCGGTGATTTCGCTTTCCTCAATCTTTAAGTATCGAAAAAGGTAAGACAGAATGTCCAGTTAAATTTCTTTCTTTTTCTCTGACGGTATAAAGATACAATGAAGTATTTTATATTATTGCCATAAGTTGTCATAAATATAGTTCAACTGTGTGGGATTCTTTTCTGATGAATTAGACGGTGCAGTCGCAATATTTTAAGCGAACTATAAAACACAAGTATTGTGTTTCATTGATGGATCTTATCTCTTCCTAGGAACCTTTCCAGAAAAAGACGAACATTTCTGCCACAAAAAAAGATGTCAAGGTATTTGGATTTTAGGTCCGGATTTTAGGTCTACATATATAGTTGGTCAACCAGCCGTCTGTGACCATTTCTCTGCATACAAGCAACACCTTTTGGTCATAATGGACATTAATAGCATTATTTGATCATTTCTGTTACTGTATGAAATATCGCGAACTTCACACATATAGATTTAGTTTTCCACAATTATTATATCTAATGGTTGTAGAGAACTTCAGGTGCCACTTTCATGACAAGATGATTCATGCATTCATCATCTATTTCCATCACTAACGTACTTTCTGTTTTTTTTTTTAAACAGATTTTGAGTGAATGAATTAACATTAAAGATGTACTTATTTATAAGTTTGCAAAACATATCTGGTGACTCCAGCAGGGAAATTTTCTCAAGAATTATGGATCAATTTTGAAACTTGCTTGACAGCTCTCGAGCAGCCACAAGATGGCGGTGAATTGGGGTGGAGTAGCTGGAATGATCGTGTTCTACCTGCTGATCCTCGCCATCGGTCTCTGGGCAGCCCGGAGATCCCGCGGCCATGGCAAGGACACGGAGCACGCCATGGTCGGTGACCGGAGCTTCGGGTGGCGGGTCGGCGTGCTGACTTTAATCTGTAGGTCTTCACTGCAACTGATGATAGTGGCGCAAATAATAACAGTTATAAAAATGACGAAAAACTATATAAGAAGCTATAGAATATGAGCAGTGTTGACGACGATGATGAAGGAGATTATGATAATGATAATGGCTTTCAAAGTAGGCCCAATTATTCACGTGGGATTCTCATGTCGTATTTGTTTGCTGTGAAATATCCCTGATTCTCAGACTTCTGTATGTCTGGAAATTCATATTAATGATTAAGATATTAATGATGATAATAAAACAGCATAGCGCCATTTATCTGTAGAAGCATTCAAAGGTGCCAAATCATATCATAATGTGCTTGAGTAGATCGTACTTTTATAGATGCATAATGTATTCATCAAGCGCGCCAGACCACTTCTGTTTTGTTTTTGTTTTGGTTTTTTTTGTTTGTTTTTTTTTGTTTGTTTTTTTTTTTTTGGGGGGGGGGGCAAAATCTCGACGGGGGCACATTTATGTAATGATGTGAGATCCTCGGCGAGGGAGCGAAGCGACCGAGCGGGGAGAGGGTGTGGAAGGGGGATATCCCCCCCCCCCTCCCCACGGTAGAGACCTCTTGTAAAACAGAGTACAAAAGTCGCTTTTATGGACCATGTAAAAGTAAATTTATAAGGAATTAAACATAGTGAAAAAGAATCAGTTCGAAGGACTATGATTATTACATAAGGGAATACCCCATGTACATTGATGTGACGGCGTGAGATCATCGGCGAGGGAGCGAAGCGACCGAGCGGGGGGGGGGGGGGGGTGGGAGGGGATACACCCACGGTAGGGACTTTTTGTAAAAACAGAGAACAAATGTCGCGTTTATAGGGCATTTTAAATTGAATTTCTAGGGAATTAATCATAGTAAAGGAAATCACTGCGAAGGACTAAGATCATAACTTATGAAAACTATTCATTTTACTACAAGTGCGGGCAGAGCGAGCGAGCCACTTTTACTTTACCATTCATCTGAAATGTATTCATTAAAGGCTTAAACGTGATCGCATTGTTCGAGCAATGAACATTAGTCTTTATTGCTAGAAAGCATAGAAGAAAAGGAAAATGTAAGTTTTACTAAAGGTATGTTTCAGCGGGCACACTCGAGGATGCGAGACTACCATCTATATACTAAATTTACTCATAAGTTAATATTAGTGTATAGATATGACAATGTATATTGTTAATGCATTATAATTTTCGCATTTGCAGTTATGAAAGTTACAACTTTTAGACAAGAAAAATGCCTTTGTTGTTCATTAATTTTGGTCATTAAATAGTTTATTAATTATTTGTAACAGGGGGCACTTTTTTTTTTTTTTTTGGGGGGGGGGGCAAAAACTCGTTTTGCCCCCCCCCCCCACACACACACACACATTTAATTGGGGGGGGGGGGGGCAAGTGCCACCCCTGCCCCCATTCCCCCCCCCCCCCCACGCTTCCGGCGCCCTTGGTATTCATCTTACCACATTGAATGTGTTAATTGCATACCCCTGTAAGTGGTCAAGAGCGCCCCGCATTCACAAGAAAAATCACCTTGTATTTTGTGCCAAACGATTATCACCTTGCTCCGCCCATACATTGTTAAATAGCTTTCACGCACCTATTGCTTACGACTGTAATGTCATCCAACTTGCTTCCTTCATTCCTAGGTATAGGCCTACTTTACCAAAAGTCTTTTCCTTACCTTGCTGACATCTTAATAATATAGTTACAAGACCCGACAGTCAAACAAATTCATCCGTGGGAAGTAGAAACCTACCGTATACGTCCGTTGTAAACTGACTCAACACTTTGCGTGGTCCCGTTATTTGAGATTCGCTTTACCTCCCAACATTCGAAATACACAATCTAATAGGACGTTTGAAGAAAAAAAAAAAGAGAACAAAATATCCCTCCTTGCTAAATAGGCCTGCTAGTATCAGTGTGATGGTTTGATGCGCACTTTTGATCAAACACATGCGAAGAGTAGCCTCGTTCCGGTGTGAATTCCTTTCCAATCACAAATGATCCTATCAAGTTATTTTATCAGTAAAATGATAAAATCGTGCTAAAATCTTGTGTGTGTGTGTGTGTGTGTGTTCGCTATGATTACATCGTTTTCCTATCATAGTGTCATAAATAGTGACAGATGTTCACTTTTCCGAGGTTTCGTTCAACTGAAATTAGATAAGGTTCTTTATTCCGAAACACACGAATTAAGTGTACCTCCATGTTCGCTACTGCGAAATTCAAATGGGGTTCAATAATCCGAACATTTTGTGGCGTCATTCCAAAGATTCGGTAATTCGAATATAATAAGGTTATTTTCGTTCTTCCGAAGGTTCGTTTATCCAAAAAGAAAAAGAAGAAATGCGTACTAGCAAACCTTATTTCCTTTTGGGATTAACGAGAGGGAAATTGCGGGCTAAAGGGCGATATCAGGTCACGTATCATATATCTCTTTTTTCCGCACTTTTTAATCTTCCAAAGCTTTTATTCTTTGCCGGCTTTAATTGCAGATGTGGTTCAATAAACGACACAATAACAAGTCAGAATCTCAACAGAAATTGGTAATAAAGGAATGTATATAGATGATGCATATAAATCATAGACCAATAAAGATAGGTGATTCAGATATCGTAGCAGTTTATGGGCGTCTGGATAGAGTTGCATAGACAAGCACGTGTATACACCTATCTCCATGAATACCTGGTATATGAATACATAATATTTGGTATATTCATAATACATCAGTAAAGTCATACATTCTGTTAATCTCACTTTTATAATATCGACATCCAACTTACGAGTAAGGAAATGTTGTCTCTCATATATATATAAATATATATATATATATATATATATATATTATAATACATTCTGTAATATCAAATTTAATTCAATTCAACTGTATTTCCATCAATAAAAAGTAAGTGCATTGTACAACACAAAACATACGAATTCAATCGTTAAACGATTTGAAAGAAGGAGAAATAATGAATATTAGTCTGATGCAAAACATCAATATGCACGAATGATGATGTTGGGAAAAAATAACAATGCACATTTTGCAATTGTAACTAAAACATTATGAATAAAGCAATGAAAAGGAGTGATCCACTAAAAAGCTGATCTTGTAGGACGTGGATCACTCGGAAAAAAAAAAACTACGGTATGCAATATAACGTATATATGAAATATATATGAAATATCAATCTGTGCAACGTTGGAGCATTCGATAGTTGATATGATAGGCCTATAATTATGACGCTGATGATATAGGAGAATGTGATCGTTGACAGTATTTAGTTTAAAGTTAAAAAATACTAATTCAAAATAACATCACAATGTTACATTATATCGCGTTTTGCTCTGGAGCAACTTTGTTAGCAGCGGTGTGAATAGCATAAGGTTTCCTTCATGCATCTGTTTGTGCGCTTTGACATCTACAATATTATGTGGTGTGACCATTAAAGGACAAGTTCACCTTCATTAACATAAGGATTGAGAGAATGTAGCAATATTAGTAGAACACATCATTGAAAGTTTAAGGAAAATCGGACAATCCGTTCAAAAGTTATGAATTTTTGAAGATTTTGTGCAGTCACCGCTCGGGATGAGAAGACTACTGCAGTGTATGATGTCACATGCCACGTACAACAATATAAGGAAAATATAAAGAGAATTTCACAAAATTTCATCTTTTGAAAAAAGTACACATTCCCTTGTTATGGGCAATATTATTCCCATTGCCTTTAGAAAGAGGCAAGTCAAGTGCTCTTTTATTAGGCCAAAAAAAAAAAATGGTTTGTTTGCCCTTCGCGACCGACCGAAAATCACGGAAATTTCGGGTCGCGTTTTTTTTTTTTTTTTTTTTTTTTTTGCTTTTTCACGTTTATTTTTTTCCACAAATTTCATCTTCTACAAATTTGTGGATGGTTTTAAACCCAAAATTATCCATTTTAAGCTAGAGAAAGAATAAAAAAAAGTCTAAAAATGTTTGTTTTTTTTCATCTCATCGACCCGTCGTAATTGTGTTCGGGCCGCGCGGGTCCACAGACTACGTTTTATAGCATGCATTATTGCATGCTACAATGTAGCTACCTTTTTGGCTCACATGCGTGCACGCGCACGAAATCCAATCAATGCATGTATACATGCACTTAGTACAGGGCTGCACACTGGCGAACAGTTATTCGCGCTAGCTTGCGCATTGGCGCTGCTCACACACTGCCATGCCATGCAATACATGCAAAGCATGTACAGTGTAACTGCTTTTCGTTTGCTTGCGATCGGCGGTCATGCCAGACAAGAAGCATTGATAGAATTAGAAGCGCACGCATTTCTGGGTCATTTTACTCACGATCCGATCCCGGCTTCGCAGCAGCGTCGCAGTTGACATGTTAGAACTAATTTACTTGTGTCGATTTTTAGAAAAGTAAAAACATATTCGATATTCAGCGATACAGTAAATGGATCTGATTGCGTTCAGTTTCATTTTACACAGTCATTTCACAAATGAATATTTTCATTCATTCAGAATGATCTCACAATGAAGATAGGCGCAAAAAGGATCACGAAATCGGCCCTTCCGTGTACTTTTTAAGAACGCATGCACAAAATGTGAAGAGATAATACTAGGGAGAAAAAAAAAATCATGAAATCATCGCAGTCCCGCTTACATATTTGAGGTAGAAATCGTCCCAAAAAGGATCATGAATTCGGCCGGCCGCGTCGTACACCTTTCAAAAGCTCATGTACGAAATGCGAAGAGATTATAGAGGAGAAAAAAAAAATAAAACACACATTTGGTACGTGCATCATAAAAGATTACAGCCGAATAAAAATTCATGAAATCAACGCAATTCCGTTGAAATTTGAGAAAATAATAGGCGCAAAAAGGATCTTGAATTCAGTCCTGCATGCCGTGTTGGTTATCAAAACGCATGCACAAATGCGACGAGATTATCGGGAGAAAAATAAAAAACACATTTTTACTCTTTTGGTGCGTGCATTACAAAAGATTACATCCGAAGTAATTAATGAAATCGCCACAAACCCGCTGATATTTGAGGCAGAAATAGGAGCAAAAAGGAACGTGAATTCGGCCGTGTCGTATACCTTTTAAGAACGCCGTACGAATTATGGGAAGAGATTAGCGGGAGAAAAATAAAGGACACATTTTCATCCCCTTTTGGCGCTTGCATCATATAGATTACAGCCGAGTAGTAATTCACGAAAATTTCGCAATCCCGTTGAAATTTGAGTAAACAATAATAGGCGCAAAAAGAATCTCGAATTCGGCCCTGCATGCAGTGTATAGTTTTGAAAACGCATGCACAAATGCGAAGAGATTATCGGGAGAAAAATAAAGAACGCATTTTCACCCCATCTGGTGCATGTAATAATACACACAAAAGATTACAGCCGAAATAATTAACGAAATAACGCAATTCCGCTGATATTTGATGTAGAAATAGGCGCTAAATGGATCGTAAATTCGGCCGTGTCGTATACGCATGTACGAAATACGAACAGATTATAGGGAGAAAAATACAGGACATATTTTCAACCCCTTTTGGCCCGTGCATCATAAAGATTACAGCCGAATAATAATTCATAAAATCATCGCAATCCCGTTGAAGTTTGAGGAAACAATAGGCGCAAAAAGAATCATGATTTTTGGCCGTGTCGTATATCTTTTAAGAACGCATTTACGGAATGCGAAGAGATTATGGGGAGAAAAATAAAGAACGCATTTTCAACCATTCTAGCTGGTGCGTGCATCACAAAAGATTACATCCGAAGTAATTTATGAAATCGTCACAATCCCGCTAATATTTGAGGTGGAAATGGGCGCAAAAAGGATTGCGAATTCGGCCCTGCATGTCGTGTACCTTTCAAGAACGCAGGCACAAATGCGAAGAGATTATCGGGGGAAAAATAAAGAACCCCTTGTATCGCGTGCATCAGAAAATATCACAGCTAAAATAATTCATTAAATCATCGCAATCCAACTGACCACCAAGAGCAGGTTACGCAGCAAGTTCGTGCGCTGATGTTTAGAAAAAGTCACAAACGCATTTGATACAATCCGATTTTGTTCATTATCATTTTACACTAATTCACAAACAAACATTCTAATTTTTTCCTGTCTTTATTTTTGAATTTCTTGTGCAATAAATAATGCAAGTTTAAAAAAAAAATTAATCTGTAAAATGTACATGGGGGGGGGGGGGGTTACATCCATAAAAAAACAAGAAAATAAGTTTGCAAGTCATTTAATGTTTTTTATGTTGTCGTTCTTGACCGGTAAATTTTCTGTTCGGACCTGTAAAAAATGGTAAAACGGGGCATTTACCGGTCCGACAGAGACAGGTCGGACCGGCAGAAAAAATGGGTTAGTGTGCAGCCCTTCACAAGATGGCTACTTTTGCAGCATCCGTTACCAGCTGTCATGGCACCAAAACTGTTTGGAGTTCAGTTGCCAGCATCTCACTGGAAGGTACTTTTTTTTTTGAGCTGTTTGCAAAATTTAACAAAGATGAACGTTATATGTGTTTGTCAGTGAGTGTTTCTGCCTCGCGTACCGGGCACTGGCAAGACGTAAATTTGAATGAATCTCGTGGAGTTTTGAGTGCATTGACATGGAAAAAAGGGTACCCTGTATTAAAAAAAAAAAAAAAACAAAAAAAAAAAAACAAAAAAAAAAACGACCTACCGACCCTCTTGGGTTTTGACAATTAAGGGCAAACAAACATTTTTTTTTTTTTTGGCCTTATGCGAAAAAAGTGAAAATATGTTGAATTTTCTTTACATTTTCTTTATACTGTTGGTACTCATATGACATCACGAGCCCTAGTAATCTCCTCATCCAGCGGTTCCAACACAGAAATTTTAAAAATTCATAACTTTTGCATCGATTGTCTAATTTTCCTCAAACTTTCACTGATGTGTTCTACTAATATTTCTGCATTCTCTCAATCCTTATGTTTATCATTATGAAGGTGAACTTGTCCTTTAAAGACGTACTTTGTATTTCTTGCGCGAGATGAAGAGTTTGTCTTTTTGTACATGTTATATCATATATGTACTTTGTGTTACCAGGATGTGTTGCTCATTTTTGGAGAAATATGAAAGACTGAACTGAAATTTGAACATGTCATTTGTTTTCATCAGCAGTCAATAATAAGATATTAGCACAAATGGGTTTTAATGCTGAACTTAGTGTAATACTACATCTGGGGACTGTCTGCGTTGCTCCCACTCTTGATCTACCCCCCCCCCCCCGTCTCAATAACCGATTCAATAACCTTTGACCCAACTGACAGAGCGCCGCATATATTATGTGAAAAGTGCGCACATCATACGATATTACATACCTGATGAATTACTCAATTACAACCAGACAATCTTCAATGGCTTTACATCTATTTACACAGCCTGCAACCTTCTGACATTTTGAAAAGGGAGGAGTTTTACAATAGGATCGCACTGGACATATAAACACGAGAATGGACAATTAAAATTGCACCGTCTCGCTTGTACTGTAGCCCTCATAATTGAATTCATCACAAAGTGTAAAAGAATGTCTCACACTGCGCAAAAACGCATGCAGGCTGGCACACCATGTTTCTTTTGGGGTATTTTCTTACGTTGAGACGAAATTTTATAGTCAATATTGTGCTGGTTTGAGATATCATAATACCCTTTTGCGTATCATTAGTAATGAACATGCGGGGTGAGAGATAAAGTGAAAAATATTTACCGAACTCAAAGTAATACAATAATGATCATATGATTTATTTTTTACCACTCTTCTCCTTGAACCAATCATTATTGTTTTTAACTGATAATGATTTACTGAGTGTGATTAGTTTGTATTGTTTTGTTTTATTTCATGGCTTGTAAACTGGAATGGATCCTTTATGCCATATTATGTCTGCTTGTTATTTAACAGTTTCTTCTAAATCCATTTAACAGCTGTCTTAAGTGTGATACTTCACAGATTTGATAGCACTTGATGAAAAGTCGATATTTACAATGTATATCATTTGTATTGCTACATCTCAGGTACACTGTTTGAGAAAGATACGATTCTTTCCTCCTATCAATGTCATTATGCCACATTTGTATTTTTAATGTTATATATTTATTATTTTGTGCTTTCTTTCACTATATCTTCCTGTAAAAGTATAGTTCCGTCTTAAATAATAGTGGTTTTGTTGTTGTTGTTTTTTTTTTTAAATTCATATAGGAACCCCTTGAAAACCAGCAATGAAGAAAGAGATCCCATTCCTGGCATATAGATCGAAATGAATAAGCAAATAAATGAATTGATAAATGTGTGAGCGAATAAACAAACATAATATATAAATAGATGAATATTGTGAGAAAAGTTAAGTCCTCAATAACGATTTGTCTTAAATTTTCGTTCGATATCAAATATTAAAACCGCGATATCTCTTGAAAGGGGAGATAACCCTACACATTACATGGATTCAGTGAATTGTAAACATTATGTATACATGTACTTATAAATTTTCTACGGCATACTGTATACATGTGACTATGTGACACATTTTGCTTGTAAGGCACGAAATATCTTTTTATATAATTTGAGAACTACATAATAAAGCATATCAGACCTGGCATACAAAATGAAACGAAAAAAATTGAAAACTTATAAAACTGGTTCTTTGGTTAACTCCACTAACGTGTGTTTTGAAAGATAGAATCAGTGTGTTTCACCAAAATATTATCAAACGTCCAGCGTTTATTAAACACTGTAAAAACATCGGTGTTAGATTTAACACCACGGGTGTTAAATCTAACACCGATCAAGTGTCAATAGAGGACCACACCGACAGGTGTCGAAAGTATTTTGTGATGGTGTTGAAAAGTGTTCACCTAGCACTTCGTGGTGTTAATTTGACACTGTAAGGTTAGCTGGTGATATTCTGACACTGCGTTGGTGTTAATTCAACATTGACACCACATGGTGTTGAGTTGATATTGCTGGTGTTAATTTCAATTGTATAACACCCGCCCAGCTTCAATAAGGGACCACACCAACTGGTGTTACTGTGGTGTAAGTGTTTTCACACCATTTTTTCCAAAATCAAGTACTTTATCGGAAAGTTCTTGATCGTTTTGTTAAAGTTCAAAATCAACAAGAAAAACAGTAACCAAGAAACTAGTCAAAAAAATTTTCATACATTGAAGTGACACCAGGAGGTGTTAATTTAACACCAAAAACGAGCACCGAAAATTTAACACCAGCTCGGTGTTTCATATTTAACACCGGACTTTTTGCAGTGAAGGTCTCAGGGAGGCCAGCTCGGAAGTTCTCAAGATAAATTCAGACACCTTTCTGAAGAAAGGCTACGGTTTTGTCACCAACTCGTTATTTTATATGTTTTAATATATTTGATTATCATAATTATGTGCTTTTTAGTGGATCACTCTTTTCCATCGCTTTATTCACTTCTTAATGTCCTTTCTGCATCCATGACATTAATGTTATTTCTGCAAGTATCATACTCTCTAAAAAAAATCGAGTGAAAATATTCACTCTTTGAGGAGTTAATGCAAAAAAGAGTGAATTTAAAGTGAAATTGGAGTGAATTTTGAGTGAAAATGTTCATTTTCACTCGTTTTAGAGTGACCTCAGGGATCACTCCAAAATCTTCGAGTGATCCCTGAAGTCACTCCAAAATGAGTGAAAATGAACATTTTCACTCAAAATTAACTCTTTTTTGTATTCACTCCTTAAAGAGTGAATATTTTCGCTCGATTTTTGTAGAGAGTAGGATGCATTATTTGTTTCACATTATTACTTACTCATTAGCACATACATTTAGTACTTTTGTTTACAGTGTCTATTTCTTTACTTTTTGCTTGTATGCTTTGTGTAATGTATCGCCTTTTGTTCGATGAAAGTAAAAAAAAATTGAATTGATAAATGTTTATATGCATTTCATGAATCTATACGCTGAAACAAAAGTGCAGTCCCCTAAATTCAAACGAAAGCGTGTCCAGCCGCCAGATTAGGTGTAGCGGCCTACTAATTTTGTATCCATAGGGCCTAGAGGATTCGCCCTCATCAAACACACCTACATGTAGTTTATGACAGGCTTATATATCTTATTGTTTAATAAAAACTTTCTAGTAACTCCGATACAAAAAAGTGATTTGGTTCAGGTTGGTCCAATCTAATTACAGCTGCTAGATCTATAGTTCGCACGAACAAGAAGGGTTCTGTTACTCACAAAGACTGCTCAATGGTATAATTATCTCACCTTATGTTCTTACACTGAACCAAAAGAACATAATGTTATTCTACATTATATTATGTGCTCCCTAAAAAGCTGTTTGCAATGAGATCATCAACGATGAATCAATATGACTGGATTAATGAATAGATTAATGATTGAATCGATGTGCATTAATGAGTAAGATCTACATCAGTACATCCGACCACCTATCTGTTATAGTATGCTATTATATCCCTATAATTGCCCTAACGTCGAACAAAAACTTTTACACTGAAAGCCTACCTTACACCGCCCGTGTCCCCCAGGCCGCGCGCACGTACGCACGTAACCCGTCACCCGCCATGACTCTTCCTCTTTCCCGTTCGCCCTCCAACACGTTCGGACGTATACCTGAGATCGCTAGTGAAAATCCGACCACATCGGCGGAATCCTCCAACAATCAGGCAAAATCTTTCCTTATTTTTACTCCTTGATTGTTGTTTCACATTAGCAGATCATTTTGTCATTATTTGTTACCGAGAAAGGGGTAAAATCGCGATTTTTCTTTCGCTCCAAACCTCGGTGGTTTTGCTTCGTGCTGCCCCATACGTTAGTGTGGTGTGTGCACCGCGCCTCGGATCTCGCCACGCTCTGGCGGGTTTTTTCCCCCTTTCTCGTCTTAGCCTACCTACAAGAAAAAGAAGGCTCCTGAGGCTCAGCCCAGCGAAGCTGAACTCTTTGAGGTTTTCAGCCGCTTCGCAGAGAGCCAAGGCTGGTCGCTCCCTGGCCTTCCGGCCGACTCGACCACTGCCTCTTCAGTGCCCACGGCCCCGCCGCCGCCACGCAGGGAGCTCATAGCCGGTACGAGCCGTGCTCCCGCAGCGTTGGGGGCTCCACCTGGGGAGGAAACTGTCCTGACCCAGGCGGAGAGCCATCGACTGCACCACCCGGTCCCGGCCGCTGCCAGTCTGGCTCCGACGGCTACCATCCCCTCGGTTGGTCTACCCTTGCCGCCCCCTCAGCCCCCCCGCCCTTCCTCGGGCCTGGCGGCCCGAACCTTGATGGGTGATAGTGCACTGCCAGCAGAGAGTTTCTCCCCAGCACTGGCGCCTCCCCCTTTCCCGCCCCTCCCCTCTGATCAGTTCGGGGTCCCTACCTCCGAGTCTGACCCCTCTTCGGAGTGGGAATCTATGTCCACCTCCTCGGCGGCGGCCTCCCTGATTGACACTGAGGCCCCGCCTGGGTTGAAACACCTCAGTGAGGAGGCGGAAGCCTTGCTCCTCCGCTACCTGGAGGAGTTTTATACGGTCCGCCCGGACCCTGCGGAACAGCAACCACAGGCGTCCCGGCTCTTCCGGGGGGGATCGGGTACTCAACCCGGCATTCCCCTCACGGCTGACTTCAAAGATGAGTACGGGCACATCGCTCGTGAACCGTCCCCCAGGGGTGGCCCCCCTGGTTTGAGGAGAGCGTTCATTTTTCAACCGGGCGACATGGCCCGTTTTCTGTCCCCTGAGACGCTACCCCCCGAGCTGCTTGCTCTGGGCGATTACGTTGGGAAGGTCTACCCCCTCCGCAGGCGTACCTTCTTAGAGGAGGATAAGAGGTGGACGCATATGTCCATCTTGGCCAGGTCCACTATGCGTCTGGCAGCTTATGCGGGTGCTCTGACCAATCTGGCTGTGCAGGGGGACGACCTGCGGGTCTCCCCGGAGGACAGGCAGTTGCTTGATGCACTGCTCATGTCGATCTCAGAGCAGCTCTGGAAACAATCCACCCGTGCAGCCTTGTACACGACTCGTCGTCGCAGGAACCTGGCACTAGAAGCACTGGGTTTTTCGGCAAGACAGTGGGTTCAGCTGACCGCTGACATATGCCCCGCGAGGCCTCCTTTCTGTTCTCAGGACAGTTTGCCCCTCGGATCAGGGATGAGTTAGCAAGGTGCCAACAGGCCCGTGAATTGGCCACACAGCTCAGATCCGTCCAGCCACGAGCCCCCCGACACCGCGGGGCAGCTCGCCCGGCGGCGGCACCCCCCCCCGCGTAACGGTCATCATGCCTCCCCCTAAGCCGTCCCGCCGCTCCGGCCGCGGTCGCTGCAGTCACAGGGGTAGAGACAGACAGCGAGGATCAACCCGCCCGGCCGCCAAGGGCTGCGGCGGCTTTTGACTCCTTGCCCCGAGCGCTTCAGGCCCCCCCCCCAGCAGAGGTAGGCGGCCGCCTTCAGGCCTTCTAGCCGGCCTGGGCGGCCATTACGGACGACACCTTCGTGCTCTCCATTGTAGGCGGTGGCTTCTCCATCGAGCTCACCTCTCCCTTACGGCGTCCATACTTCCTTGTCTCAGACCAGGAGACTGGACAGTGTCCATAGATCTCAAGGATGCTTACCTCCACGCCCCGATAGTATCAGCATCCAGGGACCTGCTGGGCTTCTCCTTCGGGGGGAACGTGTTCTGTTTCCGCGCCCTGCCTTTCAGTCTGAAACCCGCACCACGCCTCTTCACCAGGCTCGTTTCGTGTGTAGCGGCCTTTCTCAGGCAACAAGGCCTGAGGGTATTTTGCTACCTCGACGATTGGCTGTTAGCAGCCAGCTCCCAGACTCTGCTCTCTCACCAGTTGTCGTACCTGCTGAGAACAGTGCAGTCACTCGGGTTTCTTATAAATTGGGAGAAGTTGGAGCTCGTGCCCACACAATGTCCAACCTTCCTGGGTGTGGTGATCGACTTCCCCCGTCAGCTGGCGCGCCCCAGAGCTCGGGTGACTACGATCATATCCGCCGCCCGCCGCATCAGACGGCAGCGGCAGGTCCCTGCCAGATCTTTCCTTCAGTTCCTGGGGTATCTGGCGAGCCTGGTCGACTGTTGGCTACACATGCGTCCTCTGCAGATCCATCTGCTCAATCATTTCCACCCATCACGGGACCCCTTGACGAAAATGGTCCCCCTGCCCCCGGCCACCCGCCTGCTGTTCAGGCGGTGGTGTTGCCCGGAGTTTCTGAGCACGGGCAACCCCCTGCAGCCCCCACAACCCACGCTCACGGTGACTACCGCGACGCCTCCCTCAAGGGTTTGGGCGGACACTGTCAGGGGCTCCATGCCTATGGGGACTGGTGCCTTTCGGCTACCCTCCCCCACATCAATGTGCTGGAGTTCCAAGCGGTTATCCTGACCCTCCACCACTTCTTGCCCCTACTTCAGGGCCAGGCTGTGTTGATTCGCACGGACAATGTCACAGTGGCGGCGTACATCAACAAACAGGGGGGCACGCACTCCACACGCTCGAACGCCCTCGCTGCCACACTGTGGAGATGGTGCAGACGCAGGAGGATCTTTCCCATTGCCTCGTATATACTAGGCAGGGACAACCTCATTGCGGACTTTCTGTCCCGGGGCCGGGTCCTCCCCTCCAAGTGGAGACTCAACCCGCAAATCATGAACCTACTGGTGAACCAGATGCCACCGCTGGAGGTGGATCTCTTCGCCTCGGAGCTGAATGCTCAGCTACCCAGGTACTGCACGAGAGTGCAGGACCCCGCAGCCTGGCGGCTGGACGCCTTCTCCCTCCAGTGGAAGGGATTCAGAGGCTATGCATTCCCACCCTTTCCCCTCATTCCCCGCGTCCTGCGGAAGATAAGACGGGACCAGGCGAACATCCTCATAGCCCCCTGGTGGCAAGGAGGTCATGGTTTCTAGAGCTCACGAACCTGCTAGTGGGAAGCCCGAGGCTCCTTTTCGCTCGCCCAGACCTAATAGCGCAGCCAGTGTCGGGAGCTCTGCATCCCAGACCGAGCTCGCTCCACCTGATTGCCTGGCCCTTATCAGGGAATCCTGAACTCAGGCGGGCTTGTCAGAACGAGCTGCTTCACTCGTTGCCCGCAGCTGGAGGGAATCCACCCGGGAGGCTTACAATTCCCGTTTGGCTGGATACTATTCCTGGTGCCAATCTCACGGGGTGGATCCCCGTTCGGCCCCTTTGAGAGATGTGGCGGATTTTTTGGTTTCCCTTTTCAACAAGGGTTTAACCATCTCTACCATTCGTGGTTATCGCTCTGCCATCGCGGCAGTGCATACCGGTTTTGCGGATGGGTGCAGTATTTCTACTGCCCCTTCCCTCTCTGGCTTAGTCCGCGCCTTCTTCTTGGAACGCTCCCCGTCGAGGAGATTGCTCCCATCCTAGAGCCTTCCTCGTGTGCTGGAGGCTCTTGCCAGGTCGCCTTTCGAGCCCTTAGCCGAAGCCTCCCTTAGGGATTTAACCATCCAGACAGTTTTTCTTTTGGCTATCGCTTCCGGGCAGCGCCGTAGTGCGCTTCACGCCCTGCCTACCCTACAGGGCCACATACGTTGGGAACGGGCTGGTGTGCGTCTAATCCCTAACCCTTCGTTCGCGGCCAAGAATCATACGGCAATTTCCAGTCCGGTTGAGATCTTCATCCAACCTCTGGCCGCTCATTCCTCTATTGCAGAGGATAAAGTTTGGTGTCCGGTGCGGGCGCTTAAATATTACTGGGCCCGTACCAAAGACCGACGCTCCGGGATCAACTTTTCGTAGTTACGAAGGAGCCCTTCTCTCCAGCCTCTAAGGACACCATATCGAAGTGGATTGTGGCCGCTATCAAAGCGGTTGGCCCAGAGGCTCTCTCCCCGGGCGTAGCGCCCCGCGCGCATGACACTAGAGGGATTAGCACTTCCTGGGCCCTATTCACGGGAGTGTCGGTCGAGGAGATCCAAAAAGCAGCCTATTGGCGTTCTCCCAATTCTCCCATTTCTTTTTATCTTAGAGACGTTCCCGCTGCAGTGCCCTCCTTCTCTAGGGCAGCTCTTCTGTCAGCGGCGCAGTCCCGTTGATTACACCGCCTTACAGCCAAGCCTCCCTTGTTAGTCCGTGTCGGTCTAGCATACTATAACAGATAGGTGGTCGGATGTACTGATGTAGATCATGAGGATCAGGCGTGATCCTCTTATCTACGAGGTACATCGACCACCTATCTGTGTCCCCCCTCCTTCCCCTCGCCTCGCGGCGCGACTTGACTTTGTGTCCTCGTTGCGGGTGACCTGGTTATGTGGAACTGGAGGAAGAGTCATGGCGCGTGACGGGTTACGTGCGTACGTGCGCGCGGCCTGGGGAGCACGGGCGGTGTAAGGTAGGCTTTCAGTGTAAAAGTTTTTGTTCGACGTTAGGGCAATTATAGGGATATAATAGCATACTATAACAGATAGGTGGTCGATGTACCTCGTATAGATAAGAGGATCACGCCTGATCCTCATGTTATACTGCACAAATCTAATTAACCATTGAGTGTCTGAATTTATGGACTAAAATGTTACATCTACAGTGTTGGTGTTTAATCATTTGATACTGATTTGCATCTTTTTGTTTTTTCATCAAACATTCGTCACGTATAGCAACATGGGTGGGAGGAGGATTCGTCAACGGTACAGCAGAAGTGGTGTACACTTCCGGTCTCCTGTGGGCCCAGGCTCCGTGGGGTTTCAGTCTCAGCTTTGTTGTCGGTAAGACCAGGGATCTGGGAAAAGACAAAATCCGCAGCGCTCGGTCGTGTCATACAGTTGTATTTTTTTATCAGCCGTGACAGAAATGTGTCCGTTAGATTCGTAAGTGGGTGTGATAGCATAGGATAAAGACACGCAAAAAAGACAGAAACAAAATATGAGACATAGGTCATAGGTCATATCTTGTTTCAACTTCTCTCTGCCTCCGTACCCTTACCTTCTTCCTCATGATGACACGAGATATGAATATATTTTGAATAACAAAACTTTCCCTTTGGCAAGAGAATTTTGCTCTGATCTTCCTTAAAATAGATGACCTTTAAAACATAATCGTTTTCTTGTTTCGTGTCCCATATCTATCTTCGCTGAAAAAAAAGTTTGATGTTCATTTAATCTTGCAGTAAGATTTCCGTGTACGTTGTATTGAGGATGTAAGGTATCCAACTAGTAAGATGTTAAACTAATCGCGCGGAAGTTGTCGAGGCAACATCAGTCAACGCCTTCAAGTCTAAGGCCAATGATCACTGGAAACAGAAACATTACAAATTTAATCTAGCGGGGTGTTTCATCAATTTAGTCAGTGCTAACAAGTTGTCAGTCTCTGACAATTTCAGCAAAATCCTTGGTTCTGATTGGCTGAGATGCTCTGGTCACTGACTGTAACTATGGTTATTGTCAGAGACTGACAACTTGTCAGCGCTGACTAACTTGATGAAACACCCCCAGATTGCATAAATTGACCACCTCGCGGATATGTCACATGGAACTCCTTAGGCTCAGGATTGGATCTGTTGCATGACCCTCTACAAATACTTAGTATTTGACTTACTGAGCGGCATCATAGGTGATTTAGGTAATTCAGGGAGGTAATGTTCTTTGAGGCGCATTCATTTCCAAGATGATATTGTTTGTGCGCCATTCCCACTGCTTGAATTCTCCTTAAATCATGATTCACGTTAAATAAATCTTATCTACCTTCAGGACGTGAAGTACAATGCAAGGTCTCTTCCTTTAAAGTAGGCTCTGGTTTTGATTTCATTTCACTCAGTTCCTCTATTTGACTGCAAGTTATGAAATTGACAAATGAAAAAGTGAACAGCAAAAACGATCGAATTGTGCACAGTGTATCATTTTTGAACGGAAGAAAACATAACATATTCAGAAACCCAATCATAGGTAAAGTTTGATTTGAATGACAACCTTCAAAGAAAGATACCGAAGGCAACTTTGTATATTCACCATCATAAAAATAATTTTCGAGAAAAAAACAAACATCTTTACCAAGACAAGGTGACGACATTTTGTTTTCTCTTCATTATCCTCCTGATCAGAGCATGGATAATGCAACAAGTTTCGCTTGAAGCTACATGGCTGTTTGCTTTCAATTCGTAGATTACCTCTAATTTTATTGTACATAACAGTCAGCCATTGTGTACTCAAGATCATTTCTAATTTTCTTCTTTCAATATGTGATGTTCTGTGGAAAAAGAAAAGAAAATAGAATAGAATATAGAATAGAATAGAATAGAACGAATTGAATTGAATTAAATCGAACTGAACTGAACTGAATTGAACTGAAGTGAATTGAATTGAATTGAATTGAGTTGAATCGAATTGAATTGAATTGAATCGAACTGAATTGAATTGAATTGAATTGAATTGAATTTCTCCAACACTCTTTCCCCCAAGATGCGTTCTTCTTTGCTGAGAAGATGCGAGCTGCCAATTACGTCACAATGATCGACCCATTCTCTATCAAGTACGGCGCCAAGATGGGCGGCATCCTCTTCATCTCGGCCCTGATGGGCGAGCTGCTTTGGTGTGCAACCATCCTTACTGCCCTGGGTTAGTGAGATACAGTATATGCCCCCCCCCCCCCCAAAAAAAATACAATCGGATTTTTGCATAGATAACTTTCAAAATTATGAAACAATCTGAATGCTATTTTAGGGAATGAAACTATGACTTCCTCCTTACATTTTGAAGAAAACCTCATTCAGTTTGGTTGAGTGGTCACAGAGAAATGTGGATCGTTGTAAAGCATGTCATGGGTCTGTTTCTTCCAGGGTGCAGCACTATAGGATGCTCTTGGAACTGTGAACACAGTGGACAAAACTTGGAGTGAAGGGATTGCTGACATGCTCTGCAAACATACTCATATTTCTCTTTGACCACTGAAGCAAATCGGAAGGGATTTTCCGTATGATAAGATGTGGTTAATAAGTTATAGTTTCACACCCTGATTTTGTATTATTTTGGACTGCATGATTCACTACTTTTAAAGTTATGGTTGCGGAGGGTCGCATCGCATATATATATATATATATATATATATTGAAAGAAATTGGACTGAGGCGGGACGTTGCTCTCGATCTTAGTCTCCCTTTCATTTGTCAAGCTTTCGGCCCGTCATTAGGCCTTCGTCAGGACCTACGTCCTGCCTCGTCCCGCCACAGTCCAATTTCTTGATATATATGCAACCAACAATGAGGCACCGCGCACGTTCGGGACCCAGGGAACTATCTCTCACACTATATATATATATATATATATATATATATATATATATATATACATGTATATATACTTTTTATTGGGGGGGGGGGCATACTGTATAGTGATAAGGCAACGAAACGAAGACGACGACAGTGATAAGAATGAGAGTTTGAACAATGATAACGAAATCGAAATATTAGTGATAGTACATGCATTACAAAAGTATGATAAACTAGTCTGATTTACCCACGGTAACATCTTCAATGCTCGCCGTGCTCGCTAGAAGCGATCACTTTCATTACTTTTACAGAAGCATTGCCAGGTAATAGTATTCATTAATTTTGTATTCACATTGGCCTAGCTCTATACACATCGTGAATAGAATACCTTGTACAATTTGAACTAGCAGGGTTCGACTCTATATGATTTGGTCTATAACTATACTAGGCCTTAGCCACCACACCACATTCCAATGCTCCTGGCAGAACAGTCGAACATGGAATTTATACTCTGACTTTTTGGAGTTACAAAATGTGACCTTTAGGCTTTGTGATTACCAAGGGAAATTAAACCGCTTGCCTGGATCTTGATACATTTGATGTCAAGATGTCAAAATCTATTATAACAAACAAACAATAAAAATACCGAATTACTTCATCACCAGCAATTCTCATCCGCAACAAGTAGTACACTATAATATGGATATTCGTGGGAACACGGGAGGTGATCGAAGCCTAGATATATAACACCAATTGGAATGATTGGTGGGATAACAAAAATGATATTCTGCTACAGATGCCCTAATGACCCCCAAGCAACAGCCTGAAGACTCCCTAGAAGCAACAACAACTCGGTATGTCTGCCTCCCTCCCCATAGGTTCCACGATGAGCGTCATTCTCAATATTGATCGATACTTATCGGTGATCATCTCCGCGTGTGTTGCTACTCTCTACACTTTTGTCGGCGGTCTCTACTCCGTGGCCTACACGGACATTGCTCAACTCACCGTCATCTTTTTCGGACTGGTAAGGTTGAACCATGGAGTGATCGTTTTAACTTCTTGTTCTGGACTGGACTCTTGCGTTGATTACTGTCAACAAATTCAGATCAAAGAACAATCATCACTAATGAAGTGCGGAACTTTCAGAAAGTTTTCCTAGTACTGTAGGTTGTATATGTCTTAATACTTGGAGAAGACTCGATGATCAGAAAAAACAAAACAATTATCATCTGATTGCCTTTAAGTGCGAAACAGTTCGGCTTAAAAATCCGGCGGTTCGGTGTTGTCTCATATAAAACTGTGTGTTAACCTCAATTAACACGTAATTCGTTAAGCGGATGTTTTAAACGTATTGTGCATGTTATAAAAATATTGTTTATTATTAATCGATTCACGGTGTGAGCTGACCAGATAGAGCTACACAAAATCGTTATGATGAGATTGGCATTTTGGGTTCTTCCCACGAGACCGGCATCCACGAGGCATAAGGCCACTAGTTCCACATTGAAAAAAAAAAAAAAAAAAAAAAAAAAAAAAACATGTCCATGAGTCATACAGCCCAAGAGTCATACAGCCCATGAGCTCGACATTAGGCAAATAAGGCCCATGAGTTGGACAGTAGGTATGAACAACGCCCACGAGTCGGACATTGGACTATAAAAGGCCTAAGGGACCGACACTAGGCAACCAATGCCCACGAGTGTCGAATTCGTTTATAGACCTTTTGTTTGTCTAATGTCGGACTCGTGGGCCTTATTTGCCTTAGTGTCGAGCTCATGGGCTGTATTAATCGTGGGTTGCATGATTCGTGGGCTGTATGACTCGTGGGTGTCGAACTCATAACGTGCACCCAACAATTTTGGCAACTTGCACTATATGATCCTGCATTCCGAAATGTCGCGACTGATAAGTTTCAGTAATAACTCGAAAAAGTCACGTGACTTTCTGAAACTTTTAGGCTTTTCGTTGTTCAGTTGCTTACCATTTGCAAATATGCAGACGAGATCGAAAAGTAACGAGTAGTACATTTTGTATTATGTTTTTTAAAAAAGTAATGGTTCCCTGTAGAAAATTTTCTGGCTTGGAATAATGAGGCACTAAATATTCAATTCAATTCAATTCAATTCAATTTATTCATTTCATAAAATCACATATAAAATATTTACATAAATGTGTGAGTCAAAGGAGGAAATCACGCAAAAGCCCAGGGCTTGGAAATGGAGATTCCCTTTACAATATAGTTTAAAATCACAGTTTTGAATGAAACATACATATGTATCAAAATAGAACTTAGATTAGAGACCGTTACAAAATCAACAATATATTATGATGGAAACAGGAAACAGAAAACAAAACAACGACTGAACTAATACAATATATTACAATACAATACAATACAATACAAAACAAAACAAACATGCAGGGTATTTGTCAAAGGTTTGTATGGGAATTGCACAATTTTCATCATTCATTCATATATAATAAACAATCAGTACAGATTAAGAAAAAGCTGCTTATATTGAGCCATAAAAAGATTCAATGTGTTAGCAGTTTTCAGTTTCATGCTTAACATATTCCACAATTTAACCCCTTTGTACTTTATTGAGTTGGATTGACTAATTCTTCATAGGCCTCCATATTAAAAAGTTTATTCCCTCAGAGCAAATGAAAATCCACATGAAAAACTTAATTGTAGATATGATTGTAAGTAATACGAATTGCGAAGGTGTCTGGGCATAATATGTACATGTATATTGAAATGAAAAGAATGCTACATTGATAGTGTCACTACATGAATGAAAAATTCACGTATATTGACAGGCATTGCCAGTGACAGTGAATCGTAGGGAAAATAAACAACTAAACAGAAGGAAGAAAAGAAAGAGAGAGTGGATTGAGAAAAGAGGAAGAGGGACGATAAAATTCGTATTTCTCTTTCTAAATTTTGTTCAGTGGCTGTGTTTTCCCTTCACCGTGACTAATCCGGCCAGCGCCAGTATAGCGGCAAACAGCGATCTCTGGGTTGGTGAGTGGGACAACAAGTATGTTGGGGTGTGGCTGGACAACGCTTTGCTCTTGGTAGGTATATAGCTTAGAATTAATGTCTTGTTTGTGTCCACTACAAAGCTCTGAATTGGAATTGTGTTTTTATCAGTTATTTAGGACAAAAATTTGTTTTACCACCAAAGATATTTATAGTTGGGCATACCTCTCGATCTCTTTGCATGTTTTTATCGTATTATGATTATTTGACACTGGCATTGAACGTGGCATTTTTGATCATAGGGACCATAATACGATGAATATGCAGAACAAGGGAAACTCATCAGCTATAATCAATTACAATAACATTGAATGAGATATTAGAATTATAACTGATGGTAACCGCAGTTTCCACCGCCGAATGGTAAAAGTTACTTATAGAGGGAAGTTCCCAACCAGAACTTCAAGCATTTATCAGTTATAACTGTTAAATATTTCTCAGATTTCACTGATGTTTTCTGCCAGTATTGCTGCATTTACTCAATCCACGTGTATATTTGGGAATCATTCCCCCTTAACCTGGCCATCTGATATGATATTGCGGTTCACAATGAGTGCGCCACTGCAGGGAAGTTTTAAAAAGTTTTGTATGGAAGGGTAGCATGGAGATCACTTTTTAATGTATATTATTCAGAGAAAACATTCATGGTATCGTCTGTCTGTCTGCAGTCTACACACACACACACACACACACACACACACACACACACACACATATATATATATATATATATATATATATATATATATACACCATCAAATCATACACATCCCTCTCTCTCTCTCCCTTAGTCTCTTTCAACACTCACATAATGCACTTCATGATAATAATATAAATATAATCACTCTCCATCTGTCTCACCCTCTCTGTCTCTTCCTACGCTATCTGTGAGATTTCATCATCTCTCTCTATATTCATATTTCTTTTTGTATCTATCCTCCTTGTCTACCACCACCACCACCACAGATAATGGGCGGGGTTCCTTGGCAGGCATACTTCCAGCGCGCTCTGTCGACCAAGAGCCCAAAGCACGCCAAGTATATGACACTTGCGGCGTCCGCTGGTTGCATCATCGTCAGCATACCTGCCTATCTCATGGGTGCGGTAGGCGCCACCACCGGTAGGAAACAACGCACGTTTTGTCCACAACGACTTTTTTCCCCCCAGCACTGTGTGTCTCGAAGCATTCTTGTGGGTGAATAATGGCTATGATGATAAAGATAGCCCTTATTAGTATGATCATTGTCACTGCCACAAATAAGTTTACAATAACAACGATGTTTTGAGAATAATTGTAACAAGTACTGACGACAGCAACAACTTATGGCCTGATAGTCTATATTGCATTTTTAAGAATGTTCAAAACTTGCAACCCACTTGGAATGTACTAAATGCAATCCCAGGATGCAACCACGACGGAGTTCAGCTTCCCGGCGGGAACCCGTGTGTAGGCTTATACCTTGGTAATAATGAACGAAGTTGATCAAAGGTGTTTTTTTCAGTCCGTTTGTCTGTCTGTTTGTTTCTTGGCGAGAGTTGTGTGTAAACAAAAACTAGGGTATTTTGTTGCATTATTTTTCTCCATATAGTGGCCTCCGACACAGGTCTTTAAAGTACCTTTTCAGTGTGCACGTCACTATATAGTTTAACTCTCACAAGCCAGTCTCGTACAGCCCATAATCTCGACACTAGACAAATAAGGCCCATGAGTCCGACACTGAGGCAAAAAAAAAAAAAAAAAAAGGCCATCGAGTGCGACAATAAGCAAGAAAAAGCCCAGGAGACCGACATAATAAGCCCCGTGATGACATTGTAATGTCGGTCTCGCGTGGCCCCCCTTTTTTTCGCCTAGTGTTGAACTCCTGGGCCTTGGTTGCCTATCATAATTGTCCGACTCATGGGCATTTGTAGCCTAGTGTCCGACTGGTGAGCCTTGCTTGCCCGTAGTCAATGTTATACTCATGGGCCTTATTTGCCTAGTGTCGAGCTCATGAGTTGTATGACTCGTGAACCTTTTTTTAATGTCGAACTTTATGGGCCACATGACTTGAGGGTGTTGGTCTCTCAAGATGACCCCCCCCCCACACACACACACACTTTTATACGTTTTATAACAACGTCCTACTCTACAGATATCGAAATCAAACGCGAAATAACAACCGCACCTACCGTCAAGACAGGCCACATTGATAATTTCGATTCCTCTACATACCCCTGAAAGTGTCATATCCAGTCAAAGTCGTGACGGTTCATACACGTCGTTTCTTTCCACGCAGATTGGAGCGCGGTCCAGATAAATCTGAACCGGACCAATCCCGCAGACGACCCGAGCATCGTTCTTCCCGCCATCATCCAATACCTCACCCCACCCGCCGTAGCCTTCTTCGGTCTCGGCGCCATCTCGGCCGCTGTCATGTCTTCCACCGACTCCTCGATTCTTTCTGCGACCTCCATGTTCGTTCGGAACGTCTACAGGAATGTCTTCCGACCTAAGGTGAGACATAAAAGTGTTTTTCCCCTCAAAAGCAAACTCTAAAAGGGACCTAACTGTCCTCCGTTGCATCTACAAATTTGTTTGTTTCTTAGTTTGTTTGTTTTCAGTGGTAGTCATCCATTACCATTCAAATAATACAAAAACAATATTACACACGGGTCGGGCTGTACATGGTGTAGGCAGGGCTCGACACTAACAGTGGCCCGGTGGCCCGGGGCCACCAAAAACGCACGTCGGACCACCAAAATTTCAGAAATGAAGATACTGGTGGCCCGACGGGCCACCAAAAAAAAAGTCGGATGTTTGCCTTTACTTTTGGAAATGAACAGCAGTAACAATCGGCTCCGTAAGATGCTAAAATAAATGTCGGATGTTTGCTTTTAATTTTGGAAATGAATAACGGTAATATTCGACTCCGTATGATACTAAAATAAATGTCGGTTGTTTGCTTATACTTTTGGAAATGAATAACGGTAAGATTCAGCTCCGTACGGTGCTAAAATTGATGTCAGACATTTGATTTTACGTTTGGAAATGAATAAGGATAACATTCGGCTCCGGAAGATACTGAAATGAATGTCGAATGTTTGCTTTGACGTTCGGAAATTAATAATAATAATATTCAAGTCCGTACGATGATAAAATAAATACCCGGATGTTTGCTTTTACGTTCGAAAGTAAATAGCAATAACATTCAGCTCCGGAGGATGCTAAAATAAATGTCGAATGATCCCTTTGACGTTCGGAAATGAATTACAATAATATTCAACGATGGTAAAATAAATGTCTGATGTTTGCTTTTATGTTCGAATGTAAATAGCAATAACATTCAACTCCGGCAGATGCTGAAATAAATATCGGATATTTGCTTTGACGTTCGGAAATGAATAACAATAACATTCAACGCCGTACGATGATGAAATGAATGCTGGATGTTTTCTTTTACGTTCAAAAGTAAATAGCAATAACATTCAGCTCCGGAAGATGCTAAAATAAATGTCGAATGATCCCTTTGACGTTCGGAAATAAATACCAATAACATTTAACTCTGTACGCTGATTAAATAAATGTCGGATGTTTGCTTTTACTTTCGAAAGTAAATAGCAATAACATTTTGCTCCGGAAGATGCCAAAATAAATGTCAGATGATTGCTTTTACGTTTGGAAGTGATACCAGTAACATTCTGCTCCATACGATGCTAAAATAAATGTCGGATTCTTGTTATTACGTTTCGAAATGAATGACAATAACATTCAGCTGCGTTTGCTGGTAAAGTAAATGTCTGATGTCTGCCTTGACGTTCAAAAATGAAAAACAGTAACATTCGGTTCCATGCGATGCTAAAATAATTGTCAGATGATTAATTTCACTTTCGGAAGTTGACAGCAGTAACATTCGGCTCCGTACGATAATAAAATAAATGTCAATTAAATTTGGAAATGAATAACGGTAATATTCTGCTCCGTACGATGCTAAAATGAATAACAGATTGTTGCTTTCACATTTGGAAATGATCAACGGTATCAATCGGCTCAGTTAGATGCTAAAATAAATAGCGGATGTTTGCTTTCACATTCGGAAATGAATAAGGATAACATTCAGCTCCGTAAGATGCTGAAATGAATGTCGATTGTTTACTTTTACACAATATGAAAATGATTAACGGTAACATTCGGCTCCGTAAGGTGTTAAAATACTGGTAAATGTTGGATGATTGCTTTTACAATCAGAAATGAATAACGGTAACTTTCGGCTCTTTACAATGCTAAAACAAATGTCGGATGTTTACAAATGTCTGCAAATGCTCCCACTTTCTCATTTCAAACGTAAGTTTTAACCACCTAAATAGGCATCATCTTTTATAATAATCTATAAGCCTATTTGCTAAATCTTAGAACTCAGAATAACGGTAAGATGACTGAATTTTCTATTCATTATTTTTAGACACGGGTACCTGTATCACTTCAGTAATACTTATCTATAATAATATATTTATTTTTCTATGTTTAGTAGGACCGATTTAGTTTCTCTTATGTTTTTCTTGATTTTTTTTTTCGGGCCACCAGATTTTACTTTCGGGCCACCAAAAAAAAAAAAAAAAAATCAATGATTTTGGTGGCCCGATAGTGTGGAGCCCTGGTGTAGGCATACAAAGTCACATAATAGTCCAAGAGCATTAGGTAAAAAAAGGCTGAAACCTGGGCATTTTTGGTAACAAGCTGATTTTTTCAGGATAGGTCCAGAAAAATGTCTAGAATAACATACTAAAAGTCCTCATAAATCCTCCTTGAGCGTTTTCCGCAATCCAAGATGGCGTCAAAAATGGCCGCCATATCCAGAAATTCTTCTAACTTTTCAACCAGAGAACCAAAATACAAAATTTAAATGTCTAAATATATGTTTTGAGGCATGAAGAACTCAATGAAACACATATCAAGAGATTTTGATACACGCAAGTACGGTAATCCAAGATGGCGTCCAAAATGGCCGCCATATTTTGAAATTCTTATAACTTTCCAGCCACGTAACCCACATACAAAATTTAAATGCCTAAATATATGTTTTGAAGGATGAAGAACTCAATAAAATACATATTAAGAGATGTTGACGGACACAAGTACAGTAATCCAAGATGGCGTCCAAAATGGCCGCCATTTCCTGAAATATTTATAACTTTTCAACTAGGCAACCCAATTCAAAAGTTAAGTGTCTATGTTTCGAAACATAAAGAACTCAATGAAATACATATTAAGAGATGTTGACGCACGCATGTCCCGATTAAACCGCCCGAGCTCTTTCTAAAATGCAAAATGGCGTGCAAAATGGCCGACAGTCACAATTTTATCTCACAATTATGTAATAAATGTCAGTATAGTTTATAAAAAACTTTTTTATTTAAAAATAGTTCTTATGAGTAAAGTATACAAATAAAACATTTGATCCATGTTAAACTCAAGGAACGTGTCCTTATTACCAGAGAAACATTTCACCATCAGATTTGTTGCTAAACAGAGAGCCTACTAGATCTTTTTACCACATGGTCTATTTTCGTCACCTCAAGCAAATGAAATGAAAATTAAGTGCAAGCCCTTTTTTAGTACCAACGCATTTGGTGTCTACCATGGGGTGAGTTCCATTTGAAACTGTCAGTTATCACTCAAGAAGTAAAAACAATTCTTGCTGATGTCTGAGCTACATAAATGTTGAAAATTAGTGTCTCCATGTGCTACAAAATAATGTGTAATTCATCACATGACAGTGAATTTCTTTGCTGCAGTATATTGCTCCACCTTAAAACAAAGTGTAGATTTCGTGTAGATTAAGTAAAATTATATTATAGATAGAAATCAGAGAATGTGGCACTCATAGTTATTGGTACATGGAGGAGGAATACTCCTCTCCCACACGAGGGATCTTCTTTTTTTTTTTACTCGAAAGTGAAATATATAGCGCAAACGTTTGGTAAGATATTGAATTGTTTCCATCAAAGTGTAGAAAATATATAAAGTAGTATTCAGGGAAATGGGCAATATATGGGAGGGTGCGGAAGGGGGATTCCCTACCCCTCCCCCCAACATGAGGGAGATTTTGCATTTTCAGACTTGATATTCAGACATCTGATGCACCCTATTGATGAAATATTAAATTTTTGTTTCCAAAAAAAAAAGGAACAAAAAGTTATGTAATTATTGAAGTGCGCGGTCATAGGGTTGCCCGCTCCCACACGAGGGCAAAATTTCGTATTTTTAGACTTGAAATTTACGGATCTGATGCACCTATTTGGTGAAATATCCGATATTTGTTTTCTATTTAACGCTGGAAGAAACATGTATTCAGGAAAGTGTCGGGGAGGGGGAAGTGTGTGGGGAGAATACTCCTTCCCATACGATGGAGATTTTGGCATTTTCCAATATGAAATTCAGAGATTTAGCGCACTCTTTTGGTGAAATATCTGAGATTTGTTTTTGTCCTAAAAGTAAGAAAATGGAAATATGCAGGGGAGGTGTATGGGGTGATGCACCCTCCCACAAAATGTTTTTTTTTTTTCAGGTTACGGGTTTTATGGTGCACAATGTTAATGACATACTAGATTTTTGTTTCTATTAAAAAGTGTAAAAATATAGAAAAAAGACTAGTATATTCAAGGCAATGAGCTAGTAGAGGATGTGGGGGGGGGGGATCCCTTTCGACTGGAGGGAGTTTTGCTTTTCTGTGATCATTAACTGGCCTAGTGCACCTTTGGTGTTATATTGATTGTCCATCCTAAAAGAGTAGATAATTCATAGTCTCAGTATCCCCATCCCCTCCAACTCTAGGGAGCTTTTACACTTGAATTGAAATGAAAATAATTATATCATTTACAAACATTTGATGGAATATTTGGGAATTGTTAATCAAAGGGGTATTTAATTCATATTTGGGAAGTGAGCGGTGGAAGGGCTTTGTAGGAAGGACAAATTACCCTTACATACTTTTGCATTTTGTAAGTGAAAGATCTAGTGCACACTTTTTGATGACATATTCGGAAATTTGTTAATCTCAAAAGTGTACAAAGTCTATGGAAAGGGGCCGAGCGAGGGACGTTTTGCATTTTTATGATTGCAATTCAATGACAAAGTGCATATACTTCAGGATGAATATTTGAAAAATAATGATTGTACAGGCCACCCCTTTCCACAAGGGGAGGGGGATGCATCCAGGCGAACCTTTACCCGTGTTGTGCACATTTAAGGGAAATATTCCACTGGACCTTCTGAGTTGTTGAATCTCGAACATTATGTTGAATATCTTTGTCTCTTGATAAACAAACGGCGGCCATTTTGGGCAACATTTGATTTTCGCGAAGAACTCAGTGAACACGTGGTTTTATTTGTACTTAGTGCTTCATGATCACTGAATCAGTATTTTGTTGGGTTCCTTATGTCTCAAAATATACATTCGTACATTTAAGTGCGCATCGCAGGCTTATGAGAAAAACAGGAAATGGCAGCCATTTTGGACACCATTTTGGATTTCTGAAAGTGCTTAAGTGCTTTAGGCCTATTTGTGTTTCAAAATCTCCGAATAAGTATTATATTTGGTTCCCTGTGACTCAAAACGTACATTTCGACATTCCAAGTGTGTACAGTTGAAATCTACTTGCAAAATTATGATTTAAAAAAAATCAGGAAATGGCGGCCATTATGGACGCCATCTTGGATTACGGTACTAGCGTGCTTCAACAACTCTTAATATGTATTTTATTGAGTTTTTTTTTCATCCTTCAAAACATATATCTAGACATTTAAATTTTGTATTTGGGTTACCTGGCTGAAAAGTTATAAGAATTTCAGAAAATGGCAGCCATTTTGGACGCCATCTTGGATTACGGTACTTGTGTGCATGAACATCTCTTAATATGTATTTTATTGAGTTCTTCATGCTTAAAAACATATATCTAGACATTTAAATTTTGTATTTTGGTTCTCTGGTTGAAAAGTTAGAAGAATTTCTGGATATGGCGGCCATTTTTGACGCCATCTTGGATGGCGGAAAACGCTCAAAGAGGATTTATGAGGACTTTTGGTATGTTATTCTAGACATTTTTCTGGACCTATCCTGAAAAAATCAGCTTGTTACCAAAAATGTCCAGGTTAAAACTAATGCTCTTGGACTATAATTTAATGGAAACAAGAAACAAAACTAATTAGTGTATCTTTCGTCTGTATCTTTTTTTTTCTTTCGAAAGAAGCAGAAATTGTAGCTTGATAATATACTTTGCGTCTCATTATTTATTAAATTGATAACATTTGAAATGAATAAAAATGAATAGATCCTGCTATATGTAGGTCTAGACCAAAAATGCACCAACTTAAAAAAGAAATAAATGGAAAATTACATAAAAGTGAGAATGAAACTTAATGAAATTACAGAAGCCCGAAGACTGCATAACCATGCTATACAGGGTGGCATCATTCATATCATTACCTTTTAGGCTTCAGATCTAGAGCTGATGATTACGATGAAGATCACACTTGTCGCCGTAGCCGCCGTCGCAACGATCCTGGCCCTAACCGCGGATTCTATCTATTCGCTCTTCATTCTGTGTGGCGACGTCGTCTACGTCAACCTCTTCCCGCAACTCGTCTGCGTGGTCCACATGGAGAGATCCAACACCTACGGCTCCGTGCTCGGGCTGATCGTCGGGCTCGTTCTTCGCATCGGCGGCGGCGAACCGACGCTCAACCTGCCTCCCTTCATCTACTACCCCTTCTACAGCGAGAGCGACGGCCAGCTCTTCGCCTTCCGCACCCTGGCTATGCTGTGCTCCCTGGTCACCTGCATCGTTGGGTCTCTGATTAGCGACGCCATCTTCAGGCGGGGCTGGCTCGACACCAAGTGGGACATCTTCAGGTGCTTCGAGGATCATGCTGGTGTGAGCGACATCGGAGCCAATAACACAATCGAGTTGCAAAATGACGTATCTAATGACGACAAAGGAAGCGTCAATCCAGCTTTTAAGTCCGAGAAGGGAAATTAAAAAGGAAAATTTAATCAGGGAGACGCTGTCCACCCATCTGCGTATACATTACTTTGTATAGTGACACTAAGACGTGATTAATCGGGGAAAAAAGTGAAGATTCATCATGTTTTTTGTGATTACCTCAAGATATCAAAGCCTTATAAATTCAAGTGCATTGGTTTATAGAGCGAGTTATTCCGTGTTTTGATTGGGCAATCACTGTACATTGTATACTTCTGCAAACTTCTTCTGATTCATGATGATCGTATAGTATATCGATTGAGTTTGCTGACTTTTTTGTGGCATTGTACTGTGTCAGTTATACGCTTATGCTCTACGAGAATTTGGCAGTAGTTGAGGAGTTATCTCCTTTTTGTCTAAGAGCGGGGCATCCCGTATTATGTTTTGTGCACATAAGATATCATGGACCGATAAACTTCTGTTGCCTGCAGCACTGAATTGAATTCAAATGATCCAATCCTGTCTAAAAAACAACAACAACAACAACCCTCAGCTATAGTACAATACTACAAGACATAAAAGTGAATATCGGCTTGTCATAGAATCTGATCACGATGGTAAAAAAAGAAGAAATCTAATGTGCGAACTAGAATAAAACAAGTCTAGTCAAGACAAGTCCCTCAAAAAGAAGTCTTGACTTCTTTGAGTGGCTATAAATAGTGGATATAAATAAACGGGATTAATTCTCACTCATCTCTCACTATCTAGTTTATATCTCAGTTGTAAATCATAAGAAAAGAAGGATCATACGAATACAATATTCAATGTCTTACCATGTTACGCTCATGATTCGTTTGATTGGAAATGCCCTATACAAGACAGTTTTATCATGATGATTATGTGATGCAAAATGGGTATAAACGAAATTATGATACCAAATACTTACACAGAATACTGCTCATCATTCTGAGGGTCAGTTTCTTGTATGATATTCAAGGAATGATGGCTGAAGGATGACGTAAAATCAAATGACAAACTACTTGTAGTCTCGAACTTTTATTTTTTTTACGTGTCATCTCTTTGATATACTCATTTTAACGTCTCTAGCTTTGAACAAGCTATGCTAAACAGAGCTAAGGTTTTATATCGTTTATATTCTCTATTATAGAGTGAACGTACAGAGAATTAAAGAACATTCTTCTATGTACCTCGCTGACACTGGATGCGTCGTCTGTCGTCCAGATTTCTCCAGTCACACTCCACAATGGCCAAGTATACCAATGCTTAATATTTGACAATTATTATTGTTTGACCCAGTCAAAGGTAATAAGCTGCCAGCACGTGTTGTATCAACTCGTAGTGATTAATATAATGAGAACTAATAGATTTTGTCTTTTTTTCTCACATTATTTCATTGAAAAAAAGAGCAGCGTCGAAAATTATTATGGAAAATGAGGACGTCATATAAAACAGATAAAATGTGTGTGAAGCTTACTGGATTTTTTTTTGGGTAAAAATATCTTATACAGGCCTGAAAGGCCCGAAAGGAGATGATCTTGACTTCATTATAGTATATTAAAAAAAGTTGCAATGATGGCAACTCTTATATAATTGCTATGATGACAATTTTCACGATGATACAATAAGCCTGCTTCCTGACTGTTTGCATTACAAGAAGGTGCAATTCTTGTAAAAATTTCTGTCGTGATCTCAGGGGTGCCAAGAGGCTGAGACTTGTTTTACCGTCCGCCAAGTGTGTGTGTGTGTGTGTGTGTGTGTGTGTGTGTGTGTGTGTGTGTGTGTGTATGTGTTGATGGTTTTACCGTATTACGAGGGCTTTTAATCCGAATCTGGTTGATATGCAACAATTGCATACTTATAAGTTTTGAGATATTCGAGACGGCCACCAAAACGGCCACATACACCCACGCACCCCCCCCCCTTCCCCCAGAGAGAGAGAGAGAGAGGGAGAGAGAGAGAGAGAAAAAAAAAAGAACTTGAATATCTTAAAACCCTCAAAGATAACGGAGTTGCATCAACCAAATCCTATGCAGTCCCCTCGAAACTTATGGCAAAACCATCAATTCATTCGTAATTTTTATTGACTACTGTATCGTAGAGATTGGAATTTCAGATTTAGCCGTTACCTCAAAAATCTCAAACCCTCAAGTGCCATCAAGGATGTAAATATTACCTCATCTAGACTCGGATTCAGCACTCTCGATACAGGGTCAAATCACCAAATCTTTTCAACTTATCACCATTTATAATGAAATATGATAATAAGAGTTTCGGTTTTTGGCCGTCATCTTGAATATCTAAAAATCTTCGAAGATGCAAGAGTTTCGTCAGTAGTAATAGCCTTTCAGATTCAGCACCCACGAAATAGGTTAAAATTATTTTTCCCTTCAGTTTTAATTCATACACTAGAAATATTTAGGAATTATACAGATTTCGGCAGCTATATTTGCGGCCATCTTGAATACATGTATTTAAAACCCTCAAGGATGCAAAAGTTGCATCGTCCAGGTTCGGATTCAGTATTCTTGAAACGGGGTAAAAATACAGACAGTATGATTTTTTTTTTTTAAAAACCACGAATACGACCGTTAATATTTGTGTTTAGTGTGTTCTTCACTTGCTGCAAGTAAGAGACTAGTTGTATACATTTTGTATTCTCATCTGTTGTATTGTCATTGTTGTCATTGAATTTATTATTTCTCTTTGAAAAAATGGATATAGCCCTATGAGAATATATTGAATTGAACTGAACTGAAGTGAACTGACAAAAACATGTCCCGTAGAAGTGTAATATACTCCATGACAAACCAAGAAGACTTCACGCTCAACATGACATTTTCATAAAAACTATTCTGCTGTTTTCTTTATGCTTATTGTTTTATTTTATCTTAATAAATGCCACGTAATCTATTTTTTTTCCTGAACGCTGAAGAAAGAACCGTATGCCCCCCATAAAAAAAGCTTTCTGCCACTTAAGATTAAGAATAGTGTATCAATCCACATTCAATTTCAAGGTACGAAACTATAACGTGTTACCAAATTAACATTTTACAGAATCCCATCCAAATTGCTTATATTAACAGTGGTCAAAATGACGATCTTTCTATAAAGCATCCCTTCCCTCCAAGTTATGTCCATACATTGTGTTCGCAGTTTCAAGAGCATCTAAGTGCTGAACTTGGAAGAAACGAACCCATATTTACAACGATCCACATTTCTCAGTGACCACTTCACCAAATTGAATAGTTTTTTTTTTTTCAAAATGTAGATAAGAAGTAACATCAGTCTCATTCCTTGAAGTAATAATAGCATTCAGATTGTTCAATCCTTTTTCGTAAATGCGGAAATCCGATTGCATGTGTTTTTGGGGGCATATTGTATATAGTAGTTGAATGCCGATTTCACTCTCATCATGCCAGCGGAGAAAGACTGGAAAAAAAAATGCTCACAGCATTTCGTTTGTCTCCAACCCTCCCACGGTATTATTAAGTTCATGTGATTGAGTTTTACAATTTTTTGATTAAGCTCACATACATCGAATAGTCAATTAAGTCAAGTTTCGTAACAAAGGTCTCAGTTGTGGCCGAATGTTGGGAAAAAATATCCATGGCTTCTATGTATACCCAGACATTCATCTTTTCTTTTTTCTTTTTTTTACAGGGGCCTCGGAACCTAATAAAGAACCAAACCAAACCAAAAGAAAACAAAACTGATTAAAAAAAAAGTCACAATAAACCCATGACTTTTCGAAGGTTCGGTCAGGAGGGGGTGGGGGTGGTAACAATTTCGCTCAACCCCCCCTCCCGCATTCCCTGTTTTGTACACTTCTTCACAGAGACACACATCCATACATGCACACCCACATCCACACCAGGGCTCCACACTAACTTTTATTTTTGGTGGCCCAAAGGCAAACATCCGACCTTTTTTGGTGGCCCGATCAGGCCACCAAATTCTTCATTTCTGAAATTTTGGTGGCCCGACGTGCGTTTTTGGTGGCCCCCGGGCCACCGGGCCACCATTAGTGTCGAGCCCTGTCCACACGCACATGCACGCAGAGACAAACAACTTACGCATAATTGTTCATGTGTTGTCCGATTGAACCAAATTCAAATCGGTATGTAAAGCGGTCAAATGCAAATATGCTAAAAAAAAAGAAAAAAAGAAGTCAAATGCCAGAATGCATACACAGTCTTATGAATACCACGTGTATGACGTTATATTCTAAGTGTAGGAAATCCTTTCATAACAGGATTTCTCCCGAGTGCGATCGCGGTAGAGAAAGACAGAAAAAAAATAAAAACAATGAGTTGACCTTGCGATCAAATTGCAAATCGCGCCAATCAGTTTACAATACTAATGATCAGCATTGATCAATTCGATTCAATTCAATTCAATTCGATTGTATTGTCCGTTTCTGGAAATTTGTTTTGTTTGCATGCATGCCCGGTTACATCGATACATTATACATATACAAAACACACGTATAACATAGATACATAGACATGATAAACATACAAGAAATATACAGCAATACAATATCACTACCATTGTCAAAAATACATAACATTAAAGAAATATTAATCAGTATGAGTCAACATTGTATTGGATGTGGTGTGCATAATATATCAAGACATCAATGACAATATCATATATAATTCGTTAATCGTAATTCAAATTCATAGTTTCCCATCAAGCATCATCTCAGTCAAGCAAACCTTCGGATTCGATAATTATGCTAATGCTTAATATTGTTTACTATATTAATTAACCTAATGCCTATTTTAGCTTTATGTTTTAAATGGAGTGCGTGGGGAGCTCGCACAGGGGCACAAATCCAACGAACTACTAGTACCGTTTCATTGGACACGCCCCTTTTTTTAACCCCAGGTGCGTCTGGAGCCTGGGTAGACCTTTTTGGGCTTTTCGCATGCCTACGGAACACAAGCAAAGCCACTATATAAGCCCGGGTAGCAATATTTTTTTCCCAGGGTAAGCCCCATGCTATGATAGAAATTAAAGGTTAAAGAATCTCTTTGGGCATTATACCCTTTGCATGATATAGAGCACCGTACGTAGCGATAATCGCAGGGAAGAAATTCGGTGAGTTGTACTGTACATTGTTTGTGTACAGTGGCCGGGCTGCGCAGAATCAAAATAGCAGGTAGCCATATCGTCTTACCGTGTGGCACGGTCCCGGTACACACGGTAGAGTGTGGTATACGGTACAGTACGGTAAACTACTAATGCCAATGATATTGACTTCGTAAACGGACGTAGGAAGTGTTCAAAACTTTCGAAGTTTAGCATGCTGGCTAGCCACTCAAACACGGAAAGTGAATAACGGTAGCCGTCCAGGTGACATGTGTCTGTGAAGCATTCCATTCTTGACCTTTTTCGAGTGTTCTTCAAGGAATTGCAAGCAACTGGCACTGAAAAAACCCAGCAACAAAAATGATTCGATTTCGAACAGTAGCACGAGAAGGACGGTGCCTTGCAGCAGCGGTACGCTCCACGTATCCAGCGGTTCGCTCCTCGCTCCGGGCTAGTGGGATCACCGGTGCAAACCGCTACCTCGCGACAACCAGGTACTTGTATTACGTGTAACTTGATCGTTGTCTCGGTGACTTGCTGACTGGTAGGCCGCTATTATTAATATAAAGCTTCAAAAGATTCTTCAACAGATTTCTTTTTCGTCGTTGCAATGCAAAGCACGGGAATCGTGTAGTACTCACTGTTGTCCACCTGCACCCCCACCAAAAAAAAAAAAAAAAAAAAGACTTGATGTAAATATCGGGGGGGGGGGGGGGGGCGCTACCAACTCCTTTGTTTATTGATGTTGTGCCCCCGAGTAGTTCCTACTATTTTTTTTTTCTCAGAAGGATCATTCTTAAACTACACGATGCACACTGGAACAGTAAATAGCATACAGCTAACAGTAGGAATTTGGTAAAATTACAAAAGGCGTCGGATCAAAGTCACACAAGATTTTGAAACAAGCAATAACCACTAGCATTTTCTAAAGGTTTCTTAGACCCTGGCCTGATATTTTCTCTTTATATTGTGCTTGCCTACTTGTAAAGACATTCTTCAGAACAGTTCTTAGGTGACTGAATGTGCAAGATATACACTTATGATTATCTATGAGTTTACAATTGTAGTTGAAACAGATTGCTTATATTTAAGTGCATGACCAGCATATTGTATTCTTTGAGTGATATAGATTTTCGATTTTTTCTTTTTAATAACATTGTGTCCCACTTTGAATATCATAGGCAACTCCTTCAGTCAGCATGGGAGAAATGTAATATACATTTTTTTTTTTCAACCAGCCACCATACCATGCTGACTGAAGGCACCTAGTTAGCTCCTTTAGTCAGCGTGATTGGTTATATGTATTATGTAATATACATTTTTTTTCTTTTTCTTTTTTTAACTGAAATTCAAACTTCCATAAACTGATAAAGCTTTCAAATACAAATTGAAGGCCTACAGTCTTGACATCTAAGCAGCTAGTGCTTAGGCTAGAGAGTGAATATTTTGAGTTTCATTAGACGGAGATCGCATACAGTGTTTAACGAATATTCTTGGCATTGGTTTGGGTATTAAACTTTGCCTTTTATCTTATGCTCCCCATGTATATATTTTGCTACTACCAAACAGCAGGAATGTTGTGAAAAGCCGTCTTTCCAAAACACTGTGACCCTAGGTCAAGGAGTCATTCATATCCAGCACTATTGTTGTTAGATGTAGATCATCTTAAAAACTGACAATGATGTAATGGTTTGTGAGGTGTGTGATCTAGTTTCGTTCATATGCTCAATGCAAAAACTATACTCACCAGTGATTATTGTAATTCTTTGCACCAGTCCCATCCCTTGCGTACTGAAGGTTAATTCTGTAGGTCTGTACAGAGCAAGGCCTGTGGCTTTATCATAAAGTTACCACCACCATTGATAGATTGACAAGTTTGAATGTATGCTTGTTGTAAGGGTACAATGGGGGGGGGGGGGAATCTTACTGCCATATTATTGCTCCAGATGAGTTCAGCCTGCCCCTCACAGAGGAATCTCGATCAGCAGGGCTGCAAGAAAATAATTCATTTGGACATTTTCACAGCAAAAGGGGACTTTCAAGGGATGGTGGGTATTTGGAGTTTCCAATGTGCATTATCCTCAATACAATAGATAGTCTTTTAGAACACATTGATGAGGGATAACTTTGTCCCAGAATAGCTCCAAAGAATCAATTTATTAGAATTTCGGGCAAAGTGATAATTTTTGGTTTAATGTATGTAATGCCGGATAGACATTTACTCTGTACTACCCATGAAGGTCAAATAATAAATGTTGATTGAAAATTTGTTGTTTTTGAAGTGAATGGACTAATATTGATAAGAAAAGATATTAACAGACCTAAAATTCAATTGAACACTGTAATACCACTTATATACTAAGTGAGGAACTCACCATAGCCAATCAAAAATGTGACAATTTTATATACATATCCATTAGTATCAGTTTGTACTAAGGTGTTTGCAGATTAGGGCCTATTGTATTCATCTGTTCTGAATTTGTTATTTTTTTCACATACATGCAATACAAACCATGTTTTCATATGACAGTGCAGATGAAAGTACTTCAGAAAATTGCTGGGAGGTTGTGTTAAATGAAAGAAAATATGTTGGAAAAGACTACCATTTGAGTATCTTATTCTGACATGGGTCATGTTCCACTGTAAAGGTGACAGCATTTTGGACACTAAATATTTGTGCTCGCTTGCTAGTTCCTTGCAGAGTTTGAGCTACCGCCAGGCTGACCCGACTGCCCCACTCCTGGGGAAAACGATCGGACAATTGGTGGAGGAGACAGCAGAGAAGTTTCCGGACCGAGAATATCTGGTCTTTTGCAAAGATGGCGTCAGGAGAACCTTTTCCCAGTTTAAGGAGGAGGTGAGGCAAAGTTTTAAAGGGGGTGGCTAGTAACTGATCAGTGGGAATCAGTGGGAATGCTGGAGGATGATTGTTCCAATCCTTGTGGGATTCATTAAGAGTACATTATATATCTATGGCTAGTGTGAAAATTATTTGCTTCAGAACGGTCTCATATTCAAGTAATGTGCAGTTTAATATTTCCAGGTTAGCGTGCCTGGTCAGTGACGGGGCATTAATCTGCACATTACTTGAATATGAGACTGTTCTGAAGCAAATGATTTTCACACAACAGTAGATATATAATGTACTCTTAAATGAATCCCACAAGGATTGGAACAATCATCCCTCAGCATTCCCACTGATTCCCACTGATCGGTTACTAGCCATCCCCTTTAAAAGAAGTGTAACTCACAGAGACGCCTACTGCAAGCTCCTCTTTTTAAGACCTGGGGTACATGTAAAAAACCACAAATAGTTGACAAATCTAAGTGTCGAAGCGTATGCTCATTTGTAATGGTTAAGACCAGTTGAGATTCTTTGACTGTGTGTGTACTTACACAGAGGTCGGTGATAATAAAGCTGTACACAATTTATTATATTCTTGAAGTCATCCAAGCCTGGCTGGCCATCCCAGTCCGTGATTTCCCATGATACTGGGTCTTTAAATTGAAGATTCTCCCATCTGAACCCACTAGATCACAGCTCAGTGATAGATGATGACACCTTCTTTTGTTTTTACGATATTTACAGGAAAGTTGCTCCACACAGTTTAAGTAAAGGGAAGGGTTTTCAAAGAAACAACAATCCCAAATCCACAGGTAGCCTGGGGAACATAATTTGCACAAAAAAGTATAAAGATAATGGTTTTGTTTGAAAAAAAAAAATTGCACTTGTTATACAAAAAATACCAACATTTTGATTCTAAAGCAGAATGTAGGAGTTTGATATCACGTTATTTAAATGATAAAGGTACACTGTGTAGCACTTATAGTATCAGAACAACTGTATACTGTTGTAAACACCCAATGGCAAACTTCAAATGCAGAAATTTGAAGAATTTGATGAATGAAATTTTGATGGCAGTGATATTGTGATAATCAGAGTGGATGGCTTTATATCATGGAGTAATAGAAAATGTTGTGGCCAGTATGTGGCCCTAAGTCATATCATACTCATATTTACATTTTATGCCATACTATAAAGTACTGATGTAAAACTGTTAAAATGAATATCATAAATCCAGTTATGTTCATGCATAAAACATTTCAAATGGTACATGTTCATGAGGGTTTGCGCTAAGAGGGTCTGGACATTACATAAATTTGCTTCAATAGTGACCGCTTCCCATTAAACCCACCCACAGGCTGACCGGCTAGCTGCGGGCCTGCTGGCCATCGGCATCGAAAAGGATGACCGGGTGGGCATCTGGGGCCCGAGCACCGTAGAATGGGTGCTGACTCAGTTTGCCACGGCCAGAATCGGCGCCATCTTGGTCAACATCAACCCAGCTTACCGACCTGGGGAGCTGGAGTATGCCATGAAGAAGGTGAGATCTCTATTTGCTGTTATAAAATAATGAGCAATGATCTGGCTTGATCAAGCAGTGTGACTACCTTTGGAAATTTTGCAGTATACAAGAGCTCATGATGCAAATATTTTACTTTGAATTAGAACCCCCTTCCATATTAAGTAACTGCCAGTTTTAAACCTTCTCTGTAATGGACAAAAATATGTTTTTGGGGTTGAACTGACTCAAATTTTTAAAGTTGGCATTACCTGGGAGGATAATCTTATTTCTGCGTACTGTCAAAATTTGATTTTTTAAAACAAAAGCAGTAGGGCCTATGGAGATTTTAATAGCAATTTTTCTGGACCATGTTTTTTTTTATTTTTTTTTATTAATTTTTTTTTTTTAGACAGTTGCTGCTTTCACTGGGAAATTATATTTTCTCTGATACTTCTGCACAGTACACCTGCGAGACCCTAATGTTTAAATTCTCTTCTCTCTATTTCTCCTTTTTTTTTTAATCAATGAAACTGCACCATTATAAATTTTTCCTATTTCAATCATTTTTTGAATGGATTGTAATGGACCAATTTTGATACAAAATGTGTATGTATCATTTTAAAGTTTATAGCTTTGTTCTTTTAAACTTTGTAGAAAGGTGGACATTGATTTTTGCCTGCTGTTTGTAGTATTTTAGCTGGACTGTCACATATTTCTGCTTCATAATTTCTTTCTTTTGTTTGATATAATAATGTATAAGGTTGGAGTGAAGAGCATTGTTTCAGCTCAGACCTTCAAGACTCAAAGGTACTACGACATGCTGGTCGAAATTTGCCCCGAGCTTTCTACCTCAACACCTGGGAACATTAAAAGTGAGAAGTAAGTAATAACAAGATCATAGTCACGCATTAAAGGATGGCAAAATGGATGTTTGACCTGATGATGTATGACTAATTGTGTATTATCTTTAAGTTTTGTTAATATTTTCATTTATATAGTTTAAGCAATAAAGACTAGTATATGTATTTGTACAAATTTACAGATCCTGCAAATTATACAGGCTTGTGTAGCTCTTTGGAGTTTGAGTGAATGAAATGCAGAGCACAGAGTGTTAGGAAAATTCAAGGAACACTAATGAAAGCTGGACACTTGACTATAGATATTTAAGGTATGACATAATTGATTACGTATAGAAACATTGATGAGTCATTAAGGGTAGATTCAGGGAATATACAGGGATCACAACGGAATGAACTCCTTCATGTATATCTTTTGTAGCACAGTGATGATGTTGCTCTGAATGCATGACACAAAAGAGAAGTGCTTCATCTTTATCAAGTTCCATGCAGTACCATCTATCCCTTGGATTGGACATTAATAATGTGTGAGATAGCCACGACTCATGCACATGTAAGATCCAACTTCATTCATTAATTGCGAATAGCAGGGTGCTAACCTGGTGAAGTTTCCCTCTACCTACCCACACACAAAAAAAGGGTGAATGATGTTGACCTCTTGTGGTTCATCCCAGATGATTAAGAATAGTCAGCATATGGTATCAAGCGGCCGCACAGTGATTGTACCATACGCCAGAATGAATGAACTCATCACCGTTATTATCATCAGCATCTTTTTATTTTTTTTAAACATCATTATCATTCATCATTATCACTGACATTATATTCACTATTGGTATTATCATTTCATATCTTAATAGGCTCTGTCATCTAATCCCTTTACAGCGATTGTGCCATATGCTAGTCGAGAATGAATGAACTCATCATTATTGATATCATCAGCATCTTTTTGTTTCTAAACATCATTATGGTCTTCATCATCATTGTATTCACTATCATTATTTCATATCTTAATTAACTGTTATCATCTTATCAATTACCATTTTCTTGTATGTGGTGTCCAGTCTGCCGATGCTGAGATCCGTTGTCATGATGGGGCATGGAGACTTTCCCGGCACGTTCAGCTTCGACTCGGTCATGGACTACGGCAAGGAGGAGCACTTTGCACAAATCAACAAATTCAGATCCCTCCTCCAGTTCGATGATCCCGTCAACATCCAGTTCACTTCGGTAAGCTTGAACAGTCCTTCCACAGTAGGCGTAACTACAACTTACTGGAAGCTGTATGAATTTCTTTTCTGATGCTATCGTGGCATCATTTTCGAACATCATGTATGACTAAACTGAAGTTGGGCACGGGAAAGCTAGATTATATGTGAGAGAAAATGAATTGTTAGCGGAAAGCACACAGCTAGAGCTGGAGAAATTCAAACTCGAGGAGAGCTGCCGATTTTGAGCAAGTGGCCACAAAGTGGGAGTTCTCTCATAGAAAGCAGACTAGTTGGAGTCTCTGCTGCCACTTGTGGCAACTGCAGACTTTCTATAAACCCAAAAATATTCACAAATTTTGTGAGGAGGCAATATTTGCAAAAGTCAAATGTACACAAAAGCGTTTGTCTGCACAATAATGCACTGAATGCCAGTACATAACAACATCGTGGTTGGCAATCTGCAAAAGTTTTATGCCGCAAAAATGGCCATCAACTCCAAATTGTGGTTAAAAGTTTTCTGCTGTGAATGCTTCTGGCTCTGCAGTAGTATCATAAGTCTGAATGCATATATGTATTAATGTTTTTTTTTTCTTTTTAATGAAATAAAGCAATCTCATTAGATAGAAGAGACATACACTCAGAAAAAAACAAGCACCTGAAGAGATGCGAAATATGACTCATCAGCTTTGTACGTTTACAAAGGTGCACACTTTTTGGATGCCTCGGCATTCGTATACAATTGCCGTAATTCTTCCTCAGTTCCCTGACCTTGGAAAAGCCATTCATAGACATTGTGTTGAAAGTGCAGTTTGGATTTGGATGACCTTTGGTCAATGAACTACAGGTTTATTTTTAGTCTTAATTACATAGACATTGGAGATTGCAAAGTTGATTAATTAAGGCTTTCTGTTGCCGTATTATGACATGATGGAATGAAGGACAGTTATGCTATTTCATTCAAAAGTGCATGCAAGTGCTCAGAAACAATCATAATGGGCTAGTCTTGTGTCAGAGACCTTTATTAGTTGATGCAGTTCTTTGTTCAGCCTGAACAGGTAGACTAGGAGTAGCAAGGTGCCTAGTAAACCCAGTTGTTCCTAATTTGTCAAACAATTTCTGTGTAGAGAGTACAGTATTTCTCAAGGAATAGCTAGCACATGAGCATGAACAATTGGAGACAAAAATAGATAAGGTTCTTTTCAGGAGCTTTTTTTTGTTGTACAAGGCTAACTTACAATGTTTTTCACATAGATTGATCTGAAACTGCAATGCACAAATTTGATTACCTCGATATGCCATAATCAATCACAACATTCTAGAGTGGGTTCCACTATGTTGTATGCAGCAGCTCTTGTTCATCATTTATATGATTTTAAGTGCTCACACAAGTTTGTGTACGCATTTAAAGAGAACAGAAGGCCATGACAGACTCTTACAGCACACCATATGTTTATTAATAATAATAATAATAATTGATATGATTTATATAGCGCCAAATCCACTCTGTAGAGTGCTCTAGGCGCAGAAGGAAGAGAAAGTGAAGGAGGTAGAGAACATACAAAATTCAAAGTAATAAGTATTCAAAAGGAGGCATTAAACAGGTGAGTTTTTAGACTGCTTTTAAAGGAGTCTGATGAAGAACAATTTTTTTATGGCTGGAGGTAAGTTATTTCATAAGGTGGGAGCCATGATGCCATGATCTTTATTGTAACTTCCCAATGACGCTGTAAAGATGTTTTGTGGACTGCATACAAAAGTGCATTCACTGTATAGTGTTGACTCTGCTGTCTTGGTGTGTATTAGATTTATGTCACATTTATTTTGTTACAGTTATCAATATTATCATCTAGATTTTTAATACCGGATGCACAGGTCAAATTTTATAGCTGAATGCACAGGGAAGTGTTTGTTTGATGTTGCTCTTCAACAAATATTTGTATGTTTCTGTGATAAGAACAGTAAGATTGACTGAATATGGCTCCAAATTTGTACAGCGAAGAGGTGCTAGAGTTACTGGATCCATCGAGATCCAGCCTTTGAACACATTGTTCACATTTGATGACACTATATCTGTATAGTCGTAAGGCCTTCACAGGCATGATTACGTATTCTGATCTGAAACTTATGTGTTTTAATATTTTATTGTGTTATTGATCCCTTGAAATCCTGGCTAAAGAACTTCAAAAATTCTATGTTCAGTGTGCTTGACTGTACATCCCCTAAGATTGTTATTCCCTCCCCTCCACCTCCAATCTCTTTATTTTTAAAGCATGCTTCCACAGAATGTTTGAGTTGACCTTTTTTAACCCGTTGAGGATGAATCCCGAGTATACTCAGGCTGGTGTCTATGGGAAATGTGTGCTGTAGCAAAATCAGTCCGTCCTCAACGGGTTAAGTATCAAAATCAGCTGTATAAATTGTAACGATGCCAGTATTATTACATTTTGTGAAAGCAAGATGTGAAATATCAAAAGTTCATATTTTTTCTTATATGAGGCCAGATTTTGAATGATCCTTGACCACTTCGTTTTTGTATGATTTTGTTCTCTGTATCAAAGCCAATTTGAAGTTCTAGTTCTCGAAATTTATCTTCCACCATTTAGAATTTCTTGCAATACATTGAAAGGGTCTGCAAGAAACTTGTCTGGCTGACACGATTTACAAGGATATTGAGTTGTTTTGCAGGATTTTGATATCAAGCCTATGTAAAGTAATTTTTATCATAGTACACTGCATGACTTACATGTTTTTTTTTTCCCTGAAGCCCCCTTCCCATTCAGTAGTAAGTAGGTAGAAGGTAATGTGATGATCAATTGTATTTAGTATTTTCCAACAAGCTGCATTCGAGTCACTTTAGCGTGGAAAATTGGTACAAACTGCTGTGGCCCTATTTGTTGAATATCAGATTGTTGATAATGGATTATAAAGATAAACATGGCTACCTGGACCATGATCGGGTGTGTTCTGAAATTGTAGTACAGTAAAAGTGGAAATTTTTCTGCATTTTGTCCAACCAGAAACTAGCATGAAAACAAAAGCTCGCTAATATTTTTGCTTGCCATTGTTCCAGTAGTTGATGCCTTGATTCTGTGTGTAATTCAAAACTCACAAAACTTTTCTTACGCTTCCAAGCGTGAAAAATTGGTCCCACGAAAATATCCCCTTATACAGTCCTTTCAGCAAATTTTTGTGGGCAGTGCATTTTCATTGTTCCCCAACTGAAATTGTATTATTACAGTGTTATTTCACACAAAAAAATTCTTATGCATATATATGTATACATTTTAGAGCAAAAATTAACAGTTGTGGAGGCATATGGGGAGGAGGAGGAGAGAACAATCTTTTCACTTTAAGCATGACATTTGCATTTCTTAAGCCATTTAGGATGGACTGATTTTGCTATAACACACATTTCCCAGATAGACACCTGCCCGAGTATTCTCGGGACTCGTCTTCAACGGGTTAAGAATGTGGAATTGTGCTTGAATGGCATATGTGCCCTGAAAAGAAAAAAAGAAAAGAAGATAAAGTGCTGATTCACAATGCTGGTGGAATTCATTATGTACAATATCAGGCTACCAGAGATACGGCACTCTTTTTTTGTGTGTGGAAGTTATTGTCTTGAATGCTGACAATGGTTGGGGCTAAAATTATATCTACTGTACCATTTTTAGCTTCCCCCATCCTCCTATCTTGTGTAAACACCTGTATGTGTGGTGACTATATCACTGTACTCCGGCAAAAAAAAATTACAGTCATAGGGCAAAGTCTGATATATAGCTGGAGTTTGAATCGGTATTTTAAAAGAGTGTGCAGACTGGTGACCAAAGTTCACATTAAGTTTAGTGATCCTGCCTCTTTTACAGTGATTGTCTCCCAGTTTTACAAAATGTAGAAATGTCATCATGCCGCAGAAGAAGCAAAGGTATTTCAGATCAAGGCAAACAAGACAAGTGTAATCATTGATTGATCTTCAAAAAAAAAATAAAAAAAATAAAAAAAAAATGATAAGGGTTACTCATCGCATTTGAAGTGAAGTTAGATAATCAAATACAGAAAATTAATAATTTAAGGGATATTTAAAGCAAATATTATAGGTACAGTTCACCTTTGGGAGCAGTGATTTGAAAAAAAAATTGTGAGTTACCACATTTGATGCATATGTGTAGGTCAGTTGTATCACAAAACATCTTGTCATATAAAAAATTTGCAATAAAACGTAAGATATAGGGAGATATCACTGTGTTTCTCCCTAAACCATAACTGTAGACAGTTTAGTCTAGATACAATTTTATTGTTCACATTTTGTATATCTATTACTTACAGTACCATTGGTTAAATCCTGATTATTATTATTATTGTTTTTTTTTTTTACAATGGTTGTTTCTATGCCTAACTCACATTTTAGAACTATTTTGAAGCACTAAAGCTGGACTTTTGTTTCATCTGCAAAATAAATGGTAAATAATGTCTTAAGGAAGATAATAACAAAAAAAAAAACAAAAACAAAAGAAAAAAAACAACAAAAGACAATGAATTATTCAGCCCATGTAAATTCATCTAGGCTTTGGTGAGGCTTGGTTGAATTGGTTTTAGCGTGTCCTGAAATCATAGACTTGGGCTTGTGTCTGTGTGTTGAGATACATTCAAATGGTATTAAGTGGGTTAATGTATGTTTTGTGTACACCTCAGGGGACAACAGGAAACCCCAAAGGAGCAACTCTAACCCACCACAACATCGTCAACAACAGCTTCTTCATCGGGAAGAACCTGAAATACGATGAGAAGGTATGAAGTTAGAGAATTCTTAAACTTAGAAGAGATATTTATTCGATAAGATTTTATGCTTTGTGAAGAATGGCTGTAAATAGTTAGTTATAATGTTTGATTGTCACTGAAAATGAGATGATCAGCTAATGATGAGAATAAGGAGGAGGCCCACGAGTGCTGTCAGCATCAGAATTCAAACTGACAGAGCACCATGATTGAAAGATAGGTATATAGATAGATAGATAGGTAAATAGATCAATATATTGATAGATAGATAGGTAAATAGATAGATAGATAGATAGATAGATATAGATAGATAGATAGATAGGAAAATAGATAGGTAAATAGATAGATAAACTCATGGATAGATAGATAGATAGATAAAATCATAGATAGGTACACTGTAGGTATATAGATAGATAGATGAATAGAATGATTGATTTATTGATTGATAGACTGATTGGTTGATTGATTGGTGCGCATGTGGGGATTCATTAGCTGTAGTAGGTAGATGTTATGATGTGTTTCAAATGTTTCAGTGAAACACAATGCAGAGAGAGAGAGGGAGAGAGAGAGAGAGGGAGAGAGAGAGAGAGAGAGAGAGAGGCTTGCCACATGGAGTAATCTTGAGTGGGTCTGTCTATCTGTCTGTCTGTCTGTCCGTCTGTTTATCTGTCTGTCTGTCTGTCTATCTGTCTGTCTACTACCCTTCTTTCTCTAGGCTCATCGAATATCCATACCGGTCCCTCTCTACCACTGTTTCGGCATGGTTGGTGGGTCTCTTGCTGCCATGGTGCATGGAGCCACCTGTGTGTTTCCTACTCCCAGCTTTGAGCCAGAGGCCAGTCTCAAAGCCATCCAGGATGAAAAGTGCGACACCGAATGTAACTCCCATTAACCCATTGGCCCGAATTCACGTAGGTGGTACAAATGAAACCATGGTGTAAGCCATGGACAAAAACCATGGAGAGCAAAGTGTCGCATGGAATATTTTGTTACGAAACTGGTCATTTCGTCGACAAAATGACCGTTTCGTTAACGAACCATCATCTCATGGACGAAATGTTCATATAGTTACAAAATGTTATTTCGTTACAAAATGATAATTTCATCAACGAAATAACTGATTTCGGAACGAAATATTTCATGTGACTCTTGGCTCTCCATGGTTTTTGTCCATGGTTTAAACCATGGTTTCATTTGTACCACCTTCGTGAATTCAGGCCATTGAGGACCAACTGATTTTATTATAACACATGTTTCCCATAGACACCTGCCCAAGAATACTCAGGACTAGTCTTCAACGGGTTAAAAAAGAACAAAAACAACCCACCCACACATACCTAGACATCTATTTTACATTTAAGAATTATTCCTTTGGTAGCCTGCTCACAAGTATTTTTGCTTCCGTATTAGCCCCAGAAAACAAAGCAATTACATTCAATTCGTGTTTAATTACCCCAATTCTTTCACTTATTTTTACTTGCATATTGAAGCTCAAGACATGCATCAGCTACAAATGTGTATTTTCATTCCTAGTATGACTGTCTTTAAAGACTCAAAAAATATATTCCCTACATGCCCCCATGTTCTGACTTACTTTCCCTCTTTTTTTTTTTTTTTTGGGGGGGGGGGATGGGGCTCACATTAGTTTAAAACATGCATGTAAGCTATATCACATTGCAGTCACTAACCTTGATTTCCTTGTCAAAATGATAATTCAAAGAGTGTTAAATTATGTTTAATTTATGTATGTGTAATCCAATATTAGATTTCCACAAGTAGACGTATCCTTCTATGTTCTACAACACAATTCCCGAGATGTCTCTATTTTGGCTGAGATACCAAGACAGTAAATTAAACAATAAAAGACAAGTGCATTGTAAACATAATAAGATGTGTATAATATTGTTTCCAGAAAGATATATTTTATTAATTTTTCTGTAGTGTTTTCCCACTCTACCATCTTGGTTTGATATGACAAAATTGTAGGATTTAACTAATTCTTGTTTCAAAAGTGTATCCATTATGATATTGTTATAAATCAGTCATGTATGTTGATGATCACTGTTGTTATTAATAGTCAGTTATTGATAAAATCGTTTGGCAGTGTTAGACCTTTCCTGTAAATATTCCAGGGCACAGAACTTTCTTTTGAGTTTTGCACTTTACTGAACTAGCGTGAAATATAAAGTCACACAAATGAAAATATGCACAGAAATACTCTAGTCTGCAAAGTTATAGTGTTTTGTAGTGAAGTTTACTGAATATGCCTAGTGCCCCCCAAATTGCAAAAACAAATAAAAGTTCCCGATTTGCTGTAGCGATTGTGCATTATTCGTGATTGATCATCTCAAAACATAAATCTGTGATCCTCTCAGAGTTACATCCCAGTATGGCACGCCCACAATGTTCATCGACATGTTGAACCACCCCAACTTCAGTCAGTACGACATGAGCAGTCTTTCTACGGGTATCATGGCGGGATCACCCTGCCCCATCGAAACCATGAAGCAAACCATCTCAGAGATGAACATGAAGGACGTAGTCGTAAGTCTGAATTGACCCAAAGGGGAATTGTCTTCATATTTGTAGCGTAAATGAATTTGACTTTAATACCCGTTTCAGAAGAAAAGGAGAATGATAATGACCTAGGCATAAGTGTCAGTAACAAGTGGAATGAATGTATACTTTTTGTGATCAGAGATGAAATTTTCTGGAATTCACTTAATTTTTGCTTTCTTTGTATTGTTGACCTGCTGTGACATCACAAATTGTTGTAGTCTTCTCATCCTGTGATGGCGGTACAGAAACTTTGAAAATTCATTATTTTTGAACGGATTATTTGATTTTCCTCACACTGCACTGATGCATTCTAGCATAATAAATCTTGACTTAACCTCTTTCAGAGAGCAGGGAGAATATTACCCTTAAATATGTCAGTAACAAGTCAAAGCAGTGTACACTTCTTATGAAAAAAGAAATGTTGTGGAATTCTCTTTATATCGTTTTATATATGTAATGTCACAAATTGTAATAGCATTCTCACAGAAACTTTAAGAATTCATAACCTTGAAACAGATTGCCTGATTGTTTTCAAACTATTTTCTGATTGTTGTCAAATTTTCACTTGCGTTTTCTACAGTATTGCTGCATTCACTCAATGCACATAGGCCCTATATATTTGAGGTTTCATACCCTTGATCCGTTAGGGATGGGCCAATTTTGCTACAACACGCATTTCCCATAGACACATGCCCTAGTATAATCCCGACTCGTCTTCAACGGGTTAAAGAAAGATGATTAGTAGTCTCTGGTCTATTGTACATTTGGTGCACGAAATGCTCTGAATTGTCAGTATATTGCCGCAAATGCCTCAGAGAAATTGTGTGGATGTAAATACCATAGATGTGAGGAGTTTGGACTGTTTTCTGTTTCAGATCTGCTATGGTTTGACAGAAGTAAGCCCAGTCATCTGTCAGACAGGGATGACAGACCCCATAGACATCAGGGTCTCAACCGTGGGAAAGCCTGGGCCTCACAACGAAGTAAGAGATATGTCATATAGCTTTAAGGTGTACTGCCAGGCGAGAACTTTGTTTTTTGCTATGTGACAAGATACACCTTTCATAAATGTACGATATCACTATTACTTTCATCTAAAAAATGGCTTGTGCAAAAAATGCCGTTACAAAAGGACAACATTTGTGGAATCTTTTGCTGGATTGCTGCTCTTCAATGATACAGTACATCACTGGATGCAATCCATGTAACATTGAGCAATATATTGCTGGCCCCTGCATGCACCCAGTTGCAACCACTGTTTGTGCATGTGTAATAATATAGCTAGTCCATATCCATTTATGTGTGCACGGTCAATGTGTAACAATTATTGTTCCAGTAGACCTGATAATTTGGAAGCAATGAGCATTGTAAGGCAAGTATCATTCAAACGCAAACACAGGCAAAAGTCATGCACAGAATATATATGCTCCGTAAATTCTGTAGATCATTTCCTGGATTTTACCTCACAGAAATCACAACCTTGCCATGGATTTTTTTTTTAGCAGCGTGTGTTTTGAAAGCAAAAACAGATATACTCAAGTTTTCCTGTAATAGCCTGCCAGTCCCCTATAATGATGACTGTAGCAGTCAATGATAGTCATTTTCTCTCTCAAAACATTGGTCTGAAAGTCAAGTTGTTCTTCAAAGCCAGTACACACATGTGGAAATTGGGGACTAGCATACATCAGTGGCCTTCTTGATTGTTCATTCACAACATTCTTTTAGGGGGAAACTTTAGCACAATTATTTTTCTGCATTGAGCCAATTTGCCTTATTTATAATTTCCCATGTTAGTGATATCCAAGTGTACTCAAGTTACCCTGTTATACGTAGGCCATTGTATTTAGCTTGTCGAAGTATACAAATGACTCAATATCTGACCTCTTCTTTAATCAGAACAAAGGTCATAACCCCAGCTAGTAAATCCCAGTTAAAGTAATGGCATCTGTATTTTATGTTTACAGTACTAGTAGCTAAAAAAGAAGAAAATCTTATATTGTGTGATTCGCTTTGAACCATTTGCCTTTTCCTAACAATAAGACCTGTTTTTGCTGAATTCCCGTCTTATGTAGATCAAGCTCATTGACCCCCAGTCTGGTGCCCTTGTTCCGAACGACACGCCGGGCGAACTGTGTAGCCGTGGTTACACCACCATGATTGGCTACTGGGAGGATGAGAAGAAGACCGCTGAGGCTATTGATGAAACGAGATGGTTCCACACTGGGTAAGCTCTTGATAAAATATTATCTCGGATTTTGGATTTTGGAGGGAAGCATTTTGGATGGAATGAAGAGAAAACGATAGATTTCTCAACTCATTGTGAATGTTGATGGAAAAAAAGAGAGATTTTGTCCATCATCTCCTCCATTGCAATATCATTTATTAACATGTGGACTATCCACCCGTTGTGCATTGTTATTCTGAAGTGCAGAGCTAAATTTAACTTTTATTTTATCATATTGTAATTGTACAAGTGTATTTGAATTTATGTATTCTAATATAATATTCTTATTTTTAACTGGTATAAATTTGTGAATAATGTATTTCAGGAGAGCGGACAAGTATGAGTATTCGTATCTTTTTTGCACCCCTAGACATGTTGTTTTAATTCGTCTGAATGAATACAATACAATACAATACAATACAATACAATACAATACAATACAATACAATACAATACAATACAATACAAAATAATACAAATCTTCCTCTGAACTCTTGTCTATATTCTGGACTCTTTTTAGGATTTTATCTTTAGCTGCTAAATCTGTATTCCTGTCAAGTTGAATAATGGCAATCCTGAGAAATGGAGAAAAAAAAAAGTCTAGACCAATTGCTCCTCTACTAATGACTTTCTTTCTGAAGTCCCCGACATAGAAAGGGGTAATAAGTATTCCTCCACCATCGTCAGGTACCAGCATTTGATTAACTTTTTTGCGGCGATTACAAGTGCATGAATTTTTTTTATGGCATGCCATCTCTTGACTTGAAACATAATGGTTTAGCAGTTTGAATAAAGATATCATAAAAATAGTCTAGAATCCAGACTAGCTGAACTCCTGATATGTGATGACTTTGAGAGGGTCAGTCATAGTCGTGTTAACTAAATGTGTAGGAGACAGATGTTATAGTCATGACAAAGATGGATTTGAATAATTTATGCTTTATCCAAAGTGGTTGGAGTCTCAATATGCTTGTCTGCACATATCATACTGTGAAGTTTAGAAGTGAAGTGATTGCAAGCAATACGTGGGTTCGACAAGCTAATCAAATGCTGGTACCTGACGATGGTGGAGGAATACTTATTACCCCTTTCTATGTCAGGGACTTCAGACAATGTGTACAATGCTATGGGGTTTTTGGTGTCAGTTGGCACTCAAAGCGCACAAAGGGTTATGAAGTGGTCATGTCATTATGTTTAGTTCATAATCAGACATTGATCTGTTCGTACTTTTGTTCTTAACCGTTGAGGACGGTTTGATTTTCCATAGACACTTGCCCGAGTATACTCGGGACTCGTCCTCAATGGGTTAAGTCATTTAGTTTGTAATATTCCTGAAGAGCCTCTTTTCAATGTAAATAGTGCAATCTGTTTGGAAATTCTTGCCCAGGGGAGATAATTATATGTAAGCCATCAAAGCCCTAGAATTTGAAGATATTAGTAAGTTGGTCTATTGTTTTGTGCCATCAGATGTGCTTGTTCTTTCTAAGTTGCCCTGTTCCTTTTTTTCCTGCTAAAGTGACCTGGCCACCATGGACAAGGATGGTTATATTACGATAGCCGGAAGAATTAAGGATCTGGTCATCCGTGGAGGGGAGAACATCTACCCGACTGAGATTGAACAGTTCCTCTACAAGCACCCCAAGATTGAAGACGTTCAGGTTGGCATCAGGGCTGTAATGTGGAAACAATTCCTTTGCCCCCCCTTTTTTCTTCTTCATTTGACAAAAAGATTGACAGGTTTATAGATAGATAGAGGAATATAATATAGAGGAACTGATTCAGTGAATAAGATGAAAAAAGAGAAATATATAAAAGAGTGAATCAAAAGAAGCATAGCTGAATAATAAATATCTTAATTCTAATATATATGACAAATTCAGTAATTGATTTATCAATGAAATGATCTGTTTTATGTGCTGCAAGACACAATTGATAAAGGCATGTCCCCATAGACACATATGAAAAAGATTATATTCGCTGATTTTTTAGCAGACCTGTCTACTGTCAAATAACAAAGCGGGATCTCACAAACAGTAGCACACCATGGTACCCTTCAAAGCATATCAAACCAATCTCTTATGAAAACATTTTTCACATAGATCAGTATATTTGAGTGACATTTTACTCTCTTGGGTCTGACAGTCAAATGTACTGGTACTCATTAGAGAGTATAATTAGTAGGAGTTATGTAGACCCATACTGTGTGTTTTATGTTGTGAGCATTAGATGAGGCCATGAATTAATTGGTGTATCCACATCTGTTCGTGCTATGCAGGGAATATTTAGTGAGTTGTAATGCTGGTAATCATATTCTTTTCTGCATCTTGTTTCATAGACCTGACACTCTACGTTTATCATCTTTGCAAGTTGTAGGCACATCAGTGATAATATGATTCAATTCTAATGTAGCACCAAATCTGGGTTGGTTTTTTTTTGTGTGTGAGTAGGACTCAAAGTCTCTGCAAAGGCTTAATGATAAAAACGTAGAAATGCAAAAATTTGTAAATTTGTGACAGGATATATTAAGATACAGGTTGAAGATTGATTTAATAGAATGAACATAAGAGTTGATGTTTGTGTGATGTCCCTATGAATTTAGATTAATCCTAATTCATTACGTCCTTGGCTGAACATCAATCTGTAAGAGGCCTCAAGTCTCCCTCAACTTTCCCTCAACTCTCCCTCAAGTCTCACTTAAATTCACATGACATCTCCCTTTTTTCTATCTCAGGTCTCCATCAAATCTCCCTTAAATCTTCATCAAGTCTCACTCAAAATGTCCATCAAGTCTCCCTCAAATGTTTGTCTAGTCCCTCTCTTCTGCCAAGAACCCCTCAAATCTCCCTTAACCTGTTGAAGACCAGTCCTGAGTATACTCAAGCAGGCGTCTATAGGAATTGCGTGTTATAGCAAAATCAATTCTCCCTCAACTCTCCATCAAGTCTCCATTAAGTCTCCATCAAAATTCTCCCTCAGTTCTCCCTCAAGTCTCCATTAATTCTCCATCAAAATTCTCCCTCAGTTCTCCCTCAAGTCTCCATTAAGTCTCCATCAAAATTCTCCCTCAGTTCTCCCTCAAGTCTCCATTAAGTCTCCATCAAAATTCTCCCTCAGTTCTCCCTCAAGTCTCCGTTAAGTCTCCACCAAAATTCTCCCTCAGTTCTCCCTCAAGTCTCCGTTAAGTCTCCACCAAAATTTTCCCTCAAATCTCCCTCAAGTCTCCATTAAGTCTCCACCAAAATTCTCCCTCAGTTCTTCCTCATCAAGTCTCCACTAAGTCTCCACTTTAATAGTCTCTTTGAAAATGCCGGAAATTTGACAAGCTACATATCAAATATTTGAAGCCCTCCTCTGGAATCTTTGTCAGGTGATCGGCGTACCTGATGACAGGATGGGAGAGGAGCTGTGTGCCTGGATCAAACTAAAGGCAGGACAAGAGGCTACACCTGAGGAGATTAAAGAGTTCTGCAAAGGACAGGTGTGATGTTTATGCCTTTCAGTACATATTTCTAATATCTGTGAGGACAATAAGCTAGTGTGAAGGCCATGGATTGATGGTCTTAATGTCAGCATGATGAAAGATTTGCATGCAAAAGCCTTATTGCGATCGCTCTTTGTCCGGCGTCCGTTGTGTGTCTGCGTTGTACGTAAACTTTTCACATTTTCATCTTCTTGAAAACCCCAAGACCAATTTTCACCAAACTTGGCAGGTAGCATCCCTTAGGGGGATAGGATCTCAATTTGTTCAAATGGGCATCATGCCCCACCTGGGGGCCCCATTCTTTTCTCAAATTGTTAACGATATGCTACAGTAGTGCTAAGTGTAATTTGATTAGTGACTGCGTGGAAAGTGAACTTGCAATAATCAGGTGAGCGCGACACCCCCGGGTCTCTTGTTTTTGTTGTCATTCTGTTGTCTTATTAGATGGGGGTGGTTAAAATGTTCTTTCATGTTTTGATTTCAGCATAAGAAGTTTGTCCTGTCTTCTTTGAGAAATCATTACTTCCTCCTGTAAGTGATAAAACCATGCTTGGACAATGCCCATGTGTTTGATATACAAACTTGTTTTCAAAAGCTTTAATTGGAAGAATCCTTTTTCCTCCTCTAAAATCAAAAGTTTAACCAGATGATGAATTTAAAGATATACAGCCATACAAATTTATCATCTTTGGGATAGAGCATATGTGACCCACTACAACAAAAAGGTCCTAAAGTCGCGCACTGTCGAAGCCGTGAAAATGGAGTTTGAAGTCAGAGCATTAAAATTGGTCAAAACTTAAGATTTTCTGATTTTGATATATTATTGGAGTCTAACATGTCTTCTATCATCTGTCGAAATTTTGAAGCAAAATGATCAAAGGAAAGACCAAAAAAATAGTGTTTTTCTGAGCCATTGTTTTTGGCGTTTCAACGAAGCAGAAACTGGTTCGAAAATTTGGATTGAGCGCCACAGATAGGTTCCGCCCCTAACAACGACCAGAGTGATCTCATTGGTCAGTTTGCTACTTGCTGCTAACCGAAGCGTGAAGCTCGCACACTGCCCAGTCGACTGGTGCATGCGGGCGGGGTGCGCTATGCTCAGCCGCTTCTCACATCCTGGTCACTGATTGCTTGGCGAGGAGACCGCCGATGCTGATGTGCTTGAATGAACTCTTCGGGGGTTGCTAGGGCTTACCTTCTATTGTCCAGAGGTGAAAACTGACTTGCGTGTCCGTTGATCACGATTGCGTCGAAAGGAAGACTTTTAGGGCGCTTTTCTCGAAACAGTGATTTTCCAGACGTCTCGACATGCTCTCTTTTAAACATCGATATCTCCGCAGCCGATTATTTTTATAAAATGTGTTATATATCAATCTAAAGCAGAAAGATTGGGGGATTATATCGTGCAATTTTCAAATAATCGACCTCGCCCGACTTTAGGATCATTTTGTTGTAGCGGGTCACATATCTATCATGATATTATTATATGTATAATTCTATATAATTATATACTGCATATAGAATAATATTCACATGGATAATGTTTGGCGTGCTTTGATGCATACCTTTTACTTTATTCATTGCTATTATCATATTCTCTCCCTTCTGTCCACAATCTCAGATATCTCATTTCAAGATTCCGCGCTACATCGAGTTCGTGAGCGAGTTTCCGCTGACGGTGACAGGGAAAGTGCAGAAATTCAAGATGAGGGAGACCATGATCGCCAAGATGAAGTAGGAACGAGACGCTTTCTTTCTTGAAAAATCCACTTTGATGCCAACTCATACTCTCTGTCCATCATTTGCTATGCATTTCCAAAAAACATGAAACCTCTCGACAAAGTGCCATACATGTGATTGCCCCGCCTGTGTTGTAAAAAGCAGTACATCACAAGCATACCTCTAGAAACTAGCCGTAGTGATGGAACTGTAGTAATTTTTCATCTGGTGCTGCAAGAGATGAGAACATGGCCTTATACCAACTCCAGCTTATGTCTTCCTCAAAATTGCTAGAATGAAATGTAAATTTTATTTTGATATATCAGTGAGAAATGAGGGAATTTTCTCCAAAGAATATATCTGATTTTTGAGTGAAAGCAGATGATTATGAGGCATATTTAGACTCTTTGTACATCAGTTGAGATAATGGTCACTTTAATACTGCTCTGCAATTATGTCATATTTGTCACTTATTTGTGGTATTGCAAAGGAGACATTTTTTTCCACATTCTTGCGCTGAAGGCAAGGGGAGTCAATGGCTCCATCAGAGTTTTAGCTATGAAAATTGATATTTTTGGTCAATATCTGTACTATGTAGTCTTAGGGAGTACAATTCAAGAGTTGTCACAAATGGTGACAGCAAAATAGCTGCTCTGAAATTGGACAAAATGTTATCAGTGGAAAATCATGTATGGAATTCAAACAGTTGTGACATTCTCACGTACCCAAATTCTACACGGATTATTTTTTTCTAATCTGCTGCCTTGATAATGATGATTGTGCAAATTGTTAGATTCCCCCTGTAATTCGTCCAGCTTGCAACACTGATTACTGCCTTCATTTCAATGTACTTGTGAGTTTTTTTTCGTCACTGTAGAGAGTTCACAAAAATCCTGACCCAAAAGTCTTGCATTTGTGCCACAAATAATCAAGAAATATTTGAGAAAAGTGGCGTGAATCTGTTGCTTTGTCCAACTTAAACCATTCCCCTCTGTTACTGTACATTATGTTGAGAGAACATATTTTGCTTGTGTAATGCATTCTCGTGCTTGTACTGTTTGCTAACAGCATTTCTTATACGGTCAAACCTGTCGTAGTGAACACCTGTCTATAGCAGCCACCTGTTGCGCGTTGCCGTAGTTACCTGGAAGAGAAATAGTTTGTCCCTGTGCACAGTGACCACCTGTCTGATATGGCCAGTGGCCAAATGATTTGTGTGCCTTAGGTAATATTTTACTGCGTAAAGTTCCCGCAAGTTGAACTTGATCAGCTGGCATTCTGAGTTTTCAATTGTTATACCTTTCATGGGGTCAAGCAAATGTCAACCACAAAAAAATAAATCGGAAATATATCAAAATCAGTTATATCTTGAATTCGAGCTTTTCTGAGATACAAAATCTGTAATGCGATGAAAGCTTTTTGTGTTTATTTTTCTTTTCAGTCATGTCTATACTATCACTAATTGTCAGATTATATGATAGCATCTAATCGGCCATCAAATTATATGAAATGGCAACCTGTCCACAAAGACCACCTATTTTCTTTCCCTTGAAAGGTTGCTATAGACAGGTTTTTAGTGCACTTTAAAAGCTTCTGCTTGCTAGATGTCTTGTTAGTTGCTGTTGCATAGATAGTACTCTCCATACAACAGCTTCTACCCTTTGTTTTATGAGGACTGTGTACATTTTGGTTGTAAATAAACCATTTGCCAGGGAAGGGTATTACCTCAGAGGCCTGCGTATCGAAAAAGTCATTATTTGGAAATATGCTCCTGTATATCATTATTTGGAAATATGTGCCTCTTGTATATTTTTCTAACTGAGAGGGGTGCAACGTAGGGTAAACAACAGTTCAGTGAATGTCATCTATGCAGGAAGTTTTGCAATGCTGAGTTGTGAATACTTGTCAGTATTAAAAGCAGAGGGAATAGTAAAATTTCACTGTTTTGGCAGTGACAAAGGAAGCTGTCAAGGCAACACCATTCAACTCATTCCATTTCTGCAGTGTGAAAGGGACTCTTGGACTTATATCGTGAGATATAGAGGTCAAAATCAAATGAAACCATTCATGCAATATAGCTGAGGACATTGTTCAGTCATTTTATATAACACAGCTGCAGCAAAGGTAACCCGTATCGCTGTAACCAGTTACAGCACCCTCGTGATTTGCATGCAGTTTGTTGAAGGGATTGATGTGTAAGATGTACGACGATAAGAAGTTCACAAGGACTAAGACCTCAGTCGAAATCTTTCACTGGACTCTTATAGCAGATTATAATGGAGATCAATTTTTTCGTAAATAATTGTATCTTATCTAACAGACAGCTATGAAATTTAGAACAAAACCCTGTATTTTGGCCTCTAAGCCATATCAAGAGATACATCAATCTAACAGACAGCTATGAAATTTAGAACAAAACCCCGTAGTGTATTTTGGCCTCTAAGCCATATCAAGAGATACATCAAAAGGGATAAGGTTGCCCTGCGACTTGGACACAAACGTGATGGGGTCGCCAATGCGGTTAGAGCAAAGGGTGTTTATATTACAGCGATGTTGAATTTTTTAGGCAAAGGAAAGAACATTTTGAACTTTGTAATATTTCTATCTGTGCAAATTTTGGGCCGCTTTGAAATTTCGTTTTGCACTCAGACCTTGCAGCTTCATTAAGGATTGCCATGTTCAGTTTAAGTCATATTTTGTGTGTTCAAAAAGTGGCATTCCTATTAAAGAGAAATACCTTCCATGCCTTTATGTAATGCTGCTGTCATGTTCACATACGGGATTGTTTTTAGTGCGGCATGTATGTTTTACCGTGATGCTTTTGTTATTTTTAAAATCTATGTACTATAAAGCCAGAGCATAAACATTTGTGGCATGAACACAGTAAATTGCCAGCTTGGCATTCTCTGCATTATGTGGAAAAAAAGATTGCATGTACATGTAATTTACTTTCACAAATTCTGGCATTCACAAAATTTGTGAAAGTTTTTTGCATGCAATAATTTCTGATTTTGCGGTAATAGATAGAAAGCTACATAAAAAAAATTCTGGGGTGACAAGACATGTATCAATTGAAGTACGTATATTAAAAAAATGCTAACTCAATTGCATATATCAGAATTGCGTATTTCAATTCTAATGTAATCCAAAACAATGTTTCAACATTATTTGACATTTGTAGAAATGTCGCAAAATTAATAGCTGAGATATGAGGTCTTGTACCCCATGTGTAGCAACATGTGCCTGACAAATTGCAGCTGAAAGTTACAGAATGTTCTTTAATTGTGTATATATGAGTAAGGTATATCATGCATGTACGATAGCATGTGATCCTGACTTGTCTATCAATTCTCAACAAATCTAGCTAGTATTTGAATCGTGGAGTAGGTTAAACATTAGAACAGACTTCTGAACAAATGCAAATTGCATCATGATGGATAAAATCATCTCAACAAATTACGTTTTTGAATCATGGAGCAGACTTCCAACAAATGCAAATTGCATCATGATAGATAAAATCATCTCAACAAATTACGTTTTTGAATCATGGAGCAGACTTCCAACAAATGCAAATTGCATGGTGACAGATAAAATTGTCTCAACAAACCGAGCTAGTATTTGAATCATGGAGGAGGATAAACCTGAGAACAGATTTCTGATCGATGGCTGCAGATTGCTAATACAGACAGGCAAAATGATAAATTAGATATGTTTGTAGTTCTGATCTTCTGAGTTGGAGAACATGCATGTTAGAGTGAAGTGTCATCAGCCATATTGTACAGTGTAACCTGTTTTGATAGCTGGATGATGGATATATTGCAATGTGCAAGGTGCTACGTAAATGCTTCCTCGATTACCTGGGACAAATGAAGATTAAAGTTGGGCAAGTGTTTTGGAACAAATGAGAAAAATGCTTGCCCGAATTTGGCAAGCAAAAAGTTTTAGAGCCACCTTTTTTCACCCCCCTTTCAAACCCACCAAGTCAACCATACAGAAGCCCAAAGATAACGACTGTTTGGTGATGAACAATGCACTTTGATTTCATTCCAGCAACTTTCCAATGCAATGCAATACCAACACTCGATAGAATTAAGGTTTTTACTCCGATGTGTTTAAGAGTGTGAATCAGTGTGTGCTCTTTGATATTAAAATGATTATGTTTTAACACACCCTTGACTTACGAAGTGATTTTCTGTATCATTTTCGTATATTTTATAACTTTCTTTTTGGGCAAGTAAAATTCATGTTCCGGCAAGTGTTCTGTGACAATCTGAAAATCTGCCTTCCCGAAAGAGCGAGTCACTAGGAAAAAAAAAAGTTATGGCATGATGTAATATGGCAATATTCTGTATTCATTGTCAATGCTAACGCTATGCTAGACTCACTGATACATTACCTCTCAACAAACTTGAAAGTGTTTATGACTTGAATCAAAATTTTTGTTTTAATGAGGAAAATACCAGCGATTATTCATGAGATTTATCCACTCTAGTGCATGATATTCTCATACATTTTTAAAGAGAGAATACCAGTTCATTTAGTGGTAATACTATGACAAGGTTTTATCACTGGACTTGTTTCTTGCTCAGTTATAGGCCAAAGAGTACTAATTATGATGTTACTTCTATGTAAGTTGAGGTAATTCAATTCTTTTTTTTTTAAATCAATTTCATAACTCAAAGAGGGGACATTGCACAAATAGATAAGATGTATGTATTGTTTCTTTTTATTCTAATTAGTCTAATGATGAAGACTTTGTAAAATTTGATTATAATTATCACACTGAACAATCACTAGTCTGCCAACTCTGTACATTTTATACACACAAATGTAATGTTCTATTTTGATGAATTCAATAAATCATGTGACTGCTATTTGGCTCTCATCATAATATATCATGTGAAATCTGTTTTAATTCAAATTTTGTCACAGCGGCATTGTAATTTTTAAAGTACATTGCAGAGATAGAGGAAGTATGTTGAGGTGGGATAGTGGCAAGATGTTAGTAGTTATATGGATATTGGCAAGAACAACTAATTTTAATGTCAGGGAGGAAAGGCAACCTTGCAAAAACCAAACAATCAAACAAATATAAAAAAGTGTATATTACAACAATTGTACGTGCATACTCACACACACACAAACATAGGGGGAGCAGCACGCATTGATAAAAGCAATGAAAAAGTTCTGATTTCTTTCTTATGCTACTTTTTGATTTTTTTTTTTGCCTTGGTAGAGAACAAAACTATAAAAAAAAGAAGATAGAGGAAAACTAATAATGCACATCTTCCAATTAAACATGTTGCCCACCACTACTTTAATATACTACTTAAAACATTCTTGCTAACCTAACCTTTTACTTTATTTCAAATGTCACATTGTGTAGGGACAAACATTCAAAGATCATTAGATTCCTCAACTCACAGTGATCAGTAACAATCAGCTTATATATCATCATACTGCCACATGTTTGTCAAAATCCAAAGGGCACTTAAATTACTGCTGACTTCATGTGTACATGTGTGAGTGTAAGGTACGCATTCACATGTAAGTCAACAAACTTTGTCTGTTTGTATGTGTCCTTGTGTGTGTGTTTATGTGTTTTGTATGATATGTCTCATAAGACTTTGCATTTTTGATATTACAATGTCACAGAATGTTACAACCATTATATATTACATTGTATATTATGATCATTATATTCTTTAATCATTATGAAGTATTTCATATTCACTATATCATATAATTTTCAGAAATAGAAGTAGACAATTATGATGAGACAAAGATATCTGCCAAACAGAAGAGTGGAAATGGTATTACTTCCATCACTGAGTTTAGGTAGTCACTCATATCTGCAAAAATCTATTTATATATCTGAAATGTCATTGAATTAGTGCAAGACATGGACTTTTATAAAGTAATAGGAATCATGATAATGGTATACTGACAACCAAGCTTTGAAGTTTTGCACTCACTGATATTTGTTTTCAATCATGCAGCAACATTAATATTTCTTCTGTAGAATGATCATGCCTCCCAAAAAGAAAGAAAAATATGTCATGCTACTTTGCTATTCAACTGCTCAATCAAAAGCTTTTTAACTGCATGGATGAGTGATGCATGTTATAGGCAAAGCTTTCACTGATGTCAACTTTTCCTCTATATTCCTGCTGCTTTGCATCCAAAGGTAGCCATCTATTATGGTAAGTAATGTTTTCATCTCTTACCAAATTAGAAAAATGGCACATTTTTGCAGTTTATCAAAAAACTATTAAAAAAAAATGGCCTAGAATACATATACAAGTAGGAGTTTGAAGTATAAACTTCAAGCATTCAATTTACATAATAGAGCTTTCATTCTTAAATTACTTCTCACATTCCTTTGAGATTGCCTTCACAGCATTTGTATTTTTTAATCCAAAGACTTTTTACACATACCTGTATATAACTCTTTCCCCTTATCATTTCACTATCTGTATACAACTGCATGAATAACACTTTAGGTCATGACCAATCTAAGTTTATGAAGCCATTTTATATCAATATTATAGCAATATTATCCCTAACTTGAGTTTTAATCTCCAAAATCACCCCACATACTTTTATTATTCCACTCATGCTATCAGAGATTTTGACATGATACAAAACAGTGAATTATGATTATTTATTGTAACTGTTCATTTACAGCATCAGGTTTTTTTTAATTGATTATGTATTGCAGACATTTTTTTTTAGGCTGAAATGGATCTTGTACATGATTAAGATATTATCTAAATTGAAATTATGTTAGCATGTTCTTTTGTGCAATTGCTCTGTTTATAGGCTGAGCACTTTTGCAATAATTATGATAATGACATGCAACAATACTTACTTTATGGACACTATCAAACCATATGATGGAGAATTGTGGTTTTCCTGCTTCCTGCAAATAGCACCTGACAGATTAAAGTATTGCATATATTCCTTTGAGTGGTCTTGTGTGGCATACAGTTGGTGTATCAGACCACATCAAGCATTAGAGCACTATTACATAGAGTATGTTGAAAAATTCTATGTTTGTTAAACACTCTAATCAATATTCATCCAGAACATGGGCTTGAAGATGCATTAAAAATGGATTTGAGTGAGTGTGTCAGTAAAGAAATAAAAAGATCAATTATGGTAGATCTATAATGATATGGCATGAAATTATTGAACCATTATTAATTGATTACTTGTCTTGTCAGTTTGTTTTATATGTACCTAAGTCTTTCTTGACAGAAAGCCAAAAACCAAAACGTCATAACAACCCTTCATCTGTAAGTGGGTAAAGCATGAGTTGCATCGGATTATAGTACTCCTAGAAAGATGTGAAAGGCAAGCACGATGACCATGGGTTTCTCTATTTATTTATTTATTTTTTTTCGATTTGTGTGTATTTCATGTGTCAGATCATCATCGTCAGCAGCCTCTGCCAGCCAGACAGGCCAGACAGCTAATTCTCGAAGCCTTCACACAAGCTGCTTCCCGGAAGCCAAGAATGTTATCCCCAAGAGGCACTTCTCAACAAGGACGTCACCCTTTGCTCTTGGACCAAAGCGACCCCGCCCATCTTCCACCTGGGATGCACGCACATCACCACAACACTCCATCTCACGAGGGATATCTTCTTCCCCCTCCTCCTCCTCCTCCTCCAGTGGTAGTGCCCCACTCCCAACCATCAGCTATTTTCAGGGATCTCCCATCCCACCACTGATTGGCAAGACTCTGGGGCAATGCCTTGATGAAGTCGCAGAAGAGAAAGGAGACGAGGAAGCTTTCGTCTTCCTCGAGGAGGGCGTCAGGTTAACGTACTGCCAGTTCAGGGAAAAGGTATGCTCAGCATGTTTGTTGGGTTTTTTTTTGCCCTAGTCAGTGTAATTAAGTGTATGTGTGGGAGAATAAGCCAGCCTGATTGGCTAGACCGCATTCTAAAAGTGGAGGTTTGTTTTCTATGGCTTTAGGTTTCTTTCAGTGACCAGCAATGATCTGATCAAGTAAATAGCTTTTAGTGACATTATTATTATCTTATTTTTTGTCATGGTTGTTTTTCTGTAAATGTGTTATATTGCAGGGTCAGTGCTGCAGTTTTAAAAGGGGGGGGGGGAGCAGTTTATATTTCTGGTGCCACTTCTGGGTTTCATCAGCTAACAAGCAAGAAAAAAAAAAAGGACTTACCTACACTTCTCTGCTTTCAGAGCCAGTTTCCCAGTACAACTTCCATGGTTGATCAGCTTGAAAGTAAAAAAAACAAAACAACAACAACAAGAACAAACCCTGACCACATTTTTCTAGTGCCACTTCTGGGATAAAAAATGGTGGGGGAGGGCCCAAGTGGTAAGACCCTATGTATTCCTATGTATTATCCAACAAAGGGGGTAGGCCCTAGCTGTCTCCCCTCCCCAGTTGCACCGACCCTGTATTGTGATAGGTGTGCAATACAAGTTGTGCTTGTTGGTGCCACCCTTCCTTCACTGTACATGAATTGTCCATGCATGTAAATTTTCATTGTAACGGTATTGAAAGAAATAGGCCTGCATGTTTCTTTGAATTGAAAATTGAATTGAATTTCATGATGGAAAGGTGCATACCTCACGCAGAATTTCCATCTTCATTGATGATTTGATATACATATTAAGCAGTACATGTACATAAATCATTTAATCTTTTGGCATGCATTTGTAATAATAATGATGATGATAATAGTAATAAATAGCACTTATACAGAGCTTAATACTGACGTTTCTAAGTGCACCTAGCTAAATGTACATAGCTATGTGTTTAAAAAAGAATTAGGACTGAGTAAATACAAGTGTAGATAAGTTTTAAGTATTGGTAATGATTTAAACTTATCTACACTTTCAGCATTTCAAATATAAGGAGGGAGTTTGTTCCAAGAATCGATGGAGAAATGACAGAAAAAGCCCTATTTAATCATCATAACAGGTACAAGTTTGGGGTCATGTGATAATTGCAGAGTAAAGTGGATTTATGCAGTGAATTATGTTTTAATCTCTTTTTTTTTTTTTTTTCCAATGGCTACCACACCCACCCATTCATGCAGGTTGATAATTTTGCAGCTGGTCTTCTCTCCATTGGTGTCAAGAAGGGGGACCGTGTGGGCGTGTGGGGCTCCAACACCTCGGAGTGGATCATCACCCAGTTTGCTGCGGCCAGGATCGGAGCCATACTGGTCACCATCAACATGGCCTACACCGCCCCTGAGCTCCAGTATGCTCTGCACAAGGTGAACTTTGACCTCTGACCTCTTTGGCTAGAGCATCTAGTTTTTTAACCCGTTGAGGACGAGTCCCGAGTATACTCGGGCAGGTGTCTATGGGAAATGCGTGTTGTAGCAAAATCAAAACGTCCTCAACGGGTTAATAGCTCATAGTACAGTCAAGATTATGTACTCTCTAATAAGGTTTCAGTGTATTTCATTGTATGCATGCCTTTGCTGATATGTCTGTATGCATGCTATACAAGAGATATGTCTGAATACCCACAAGTCAAACTGCAAAGTGCGGCAGGGGTGTGGGGAAATGTAATAACTAATATCTTCAGTGGGGATTTAATTGGATTTTTGCCCTGGGAATGCACACAGACTTCTTTTGATAAAGAAATTGTAATTATCATAATCCTATATATAGAAAACCTAGTAGCAACTAGATAAGGGGCAAATATACTTGCAGCTGATTAGCTGTTGTATCAAAAGGGCCTACATATATATTTAAAAAGAATTAACCTGTTGAGGATGAGTCCTGAGTATACTCAGCAAAATCAGTCCGTTCTCAACGGGTTACTAGGCCTAATGCAGGCAAAAGACAATGTTTGCATTAAGGTTGCAATTGTTCAATTGTGTCCCCATCTGGTTAAACAACATTTTGAGAAGCTGTAAAGTCACTTCTACTATGTGTATTGAATTATTTACCTTTTAGGCTGGTGTGAAGGCAATCGTGTCCTCTCAAGAGTTTGCCAAAAGGAGCTACTATGAAATTCTGTCGACAGTCTGCCCCGAGCTTCCAAACTCTGACCCTGGAAGGTTGAAAAGTGCCAAGTAAGTTTTATAATAACACAAACATGCAACATAGACTAGACTGAGTACCGGTATGTAACATTAATCTTTGCTGTCTTTTCATCCAGCACGAACGGTGTTGAGGGAAGAAAAAAAATGTATGATTTTGACAATCATTTTGGCAAACTGCAAACAAATTCTGTTCCATCTTGTTTTCTCTTCTTATGTTTGTTTTGTTTTGTTTTGTTTTGTTTTGTTTTGTTTTTTTCAAATGCAGTCAACCTTGCCTAAGTTGAATCTATTTGGACTGAAAAAATAGCTTCGTCTTAGAAAAAAATTGACTTAGGAGGGATTAAAATCAATAGAATATAAAAAGAAGACGATTTGAAAAGACCTTTGACTTTGATGATTATGCAACTTATGCGAGGTCGACTTGAGCAAGGTTGACTGTACAGATAATTATGTACATTAATGAAGACTTTGATATTGAAGCTTGAAAATTCAGGCCAAGCCTAAAGGTAGGCATAGATTTCGCACAGACTCAATGAAATTGTGAGTAAAAACTGAGACTGGTCGTCGTGGAATGAAACCCGTTTTTTAAGGTTCGGAGTCGGGGGCTGTTGGTATAGAAAATATTTCTCTCCATCTTGGCAGATTACCAATGATGGAGTCCATCATCATGATGGGGGAGGGGGACTTCCCTGGAACTTTCAGATTTGATGATGTCATCACCATGGGAACCAGCGAACAGCAGGTGTCTGTGGAGAGGATGGCCAAGACTGTGCAGTTTGATGACCCCATCGCCATCCTCTTCACTTCTGTAAGTAGACAAAATACTCGGTAACCCATTCCACACACGATACCTAGAGTTCTGTGTATTAAGTCTTTGGGGATTTTAGAATTCAGTATGGAATGGGTTTATATTAAACTGCCTGTACCATAAAAATTAGTATGAGCAATTCATATGGACACAGTGGGAAGCATGTTCATCATGAGGGCTTTCGTGTAGTAAAGCAGATTGGTTTATGTAAATTTTGCTTTTATTTTCTATTGGTAAAGATCATAAAATTACAGATATTAATGCAATTTATGATTGTGCGCTGTTCCACAAGTCAATTTGCAGCAGAACATGAAAAAAGTCAATCTTATTTTTAGTCTCACTGAGACCCAGTAGGGTGATTGAGTTAATAAACTATCAACCTAACTATCAAACTGAATTTACACTTCTCAAGTACATATTGAGCTTTTGAGTATTTTCCACTTCTGGTATAGCTCACATCCTTCACTTCTGAAGATTATCATAGACATCAATAATCTGATTCTGTTAATTCCGCATCCGTCATAAATCCTATTTCATGCCATTTAGGGGACAACAGGGAACCCCAAGGGAGCATTGATGACCCACCACCGATTGGTCAACCAGGGCATCCATATCGGAGCAAGGCTGAACTACCATGAAGGGGTGAGAGAACTTTTATCCCCAGGGCCCTGTTTTGTGAAGAGTGAAAATTGATTCTATAGTTGATTTCAACTGTAAGTCTATGGCAGCCTGTGTGGTAAGGAAATAAAAAAATGATTTTATCTTTTGATAAAATGGGGCCCAAGGGGGGTTTTTGCTGCAGCAGGTGTCACATTGCCCTTACCGACAAGACACCTCAAGTTCTCCGGATATCTCATACTGGAGAAAGATTAGATGTGACTGATGGATAAATTCCATAAAATTGGTGCAAAATTACTAACAGAATCACAAAAATTTGCCAATTCAAGAGAGAAGCATCAACTTGTATAACAAAATATGTTGCCAACTGGAAAATCAGCTGTATGTCTGGTGGAATTTTGATAAAGTTGAATTGAAACCAATATATTATATTCACAATAAAGGGCTTTCATGAAAGATTTTTATGCCTCCGCAACGAAGTGGCCGGAGGCATTATGTTTTCGGGTCGTCCGTCCGTCCGTCCGTCCGCCCGTCCGTACGCCCGTACGTACGTCCGTCCGTCCCGTTTTGTTTTTGTCAATATCTCAAGAGCCGTGTGGTGGTTTTACATCAAACTTGGTATGAGGGTGTATCCTTGGGGGATAATACTTTGTGTGGATTTTAGGGTCACAGGGTCAAAGGTCAAAGGTCACAGGTTATTTTGTGAAAAAAAAATTGAAATTTCATGTTTTTCTCCATATCTCGCAAATGGTTCAAGGTATCTTCATGGAACTTAGTATATATGCTTGTACCGATGGGCAGTGATTATCTAGGGAAGTTGGGGGTCATGGGTCAAAGGTCAGGGGGTCAAAGGTCAAGGTCAACTCCTCAAAATATCACTACTTTCCTTAAAATGCAATGTGCCTGAAGGTTTTTTTTTTTTAAACTTGATGTATGGCATGTATTACCCAATATATATTTTTGGGGAAGTTTCTTGCCAAAAGGTCAAAGGTCAAAAGGTAAAAGGTCAAGTGAAAGTGCTAAATTGCACTTTTTCCTCCATATCTCGAAAGTAACTCAGGGTCTCATCATGAAACTTACATATTTATGCATGTTCTACCTAACAGTGATTCTCTGTGGAACTGTGAGGTCAAAGGTCAAAGACCATGTTTAGATAATGCTATTTTCCCATTTGATACTGAAATTATACTTTTTCTCAATACCTTGAAAATTACTCAATGCATAAACTTATAAAAGGGTCAAAAGTCAAGTAAAAATCATCGGTTCCCCAAATACCTGCACTCTGACATTTGAATAATTCATCCAATTGAACCTAGTTCTAGGGAAGTGAACATTCAGCACATTTGTGGCAAACCTGTCATTTTAATGTTTTGCCAATTGTGTGAAACTGTCATCACACATTGTCAAGACATTGTACTATAGACCTATTAGGAGAACCATGCATTATGGTGGAGGCATATCAGTCGCCGTAGCGATATATCTAGTTTTTCTCTCCATTGTGAATCCTGATGATAAACAGTAAAAGCTAATATGAAAAGATTTAAAACTCAAGCTATAGAAATCTGGCTTTTAGGACTCAATGGGATAGTTTTCAACACCTATTAACTCTTTAACTATTTTTGCATGTTTGATTAACTGCATCAAGTATAATTTTCAGCCTTACTGCTCTTCTAAAGGACACAGGGGACTTGTCATCGAGATACCCTAAGAAAGTTGCATATGTTAAAACCAAGGAAACTGGAATATCAAGTTGTTTTAATAGCTGAAAAATGCTAATAACTTTCATTTGCATAAAAATCTAATTTTTTATATCTTAGATACCTTCTGTCCAAATTTCACAATTGAATGCTGCTTTGATATTTGAACCTCTGGTTTACATGAAGCATGTAATATGAAATGATTATACACACATATAGATAGATATATAGATAGATTAGATAGACAGATTGATTAGATAGAAAGATAGGTAGATAGATTAGATAGATAGATAGATAGATAGATAGATAGATAGATAGATAGATAGATAGATAGATAGATAGATTAGATAGACAGATTGATTAGATAGAAAGATAGGTAGATAGATTAGATAGATAGATAGATAGATAGATAGATAGATAGATAGATAGATTAGATAGACAGATTGATTAGATAGAAAGATAGGTAGATAGATTAGATAGATAGATAGACAGTTAGATAGACAGATAGATAGATTAGATAGATAAATAGATAGATATATTAGATAGACAGATTGATTAGATAGATAGAAAGATAGGTAGATAGATTAGATAGATTAGATAGATAAATAGATAGATAGATTAGATAGAAATATAGATTATATAGATAGACAGAGAGAGAGGGGGGGGGTGGAGAAAGATGGGAGAGAGCAGTATAAAGATATATCAATATAATGATATGTACTGTACATGTATGTATATACCCTAATACCCTGCTTTTTCCAACATCTCTCACCAGGGCCATAAGGCCTGCCTTCCTGTACCCCTCTATCACATATTTGGCCTGGCAGCTGGACCAATCGTCAGCTTAATGTATGCAGTGCCCAATGTCTACCCCACAGCATCCTACAACCCTAGCGCTGCACTCCGGGCCATCCAGGATGAAAAGTGAGTGAAGACAATATATAGAAAAGAATCTTAGTCAAGGTCTTAAAAGCGTTCTATGATGTGTGCTCTACCAATAAATGCTCTGAAAATTGTGACAAGTGCTCAGCGACAAATGCTCCATGATATGCTCCATTGACGTTAGCTCCATGGACAATTGCTCCGCCGACATTTGTTCCAACGATGTATCAAAATTTGAATTTTCCTTGTATTTGACAGCTCTTTCCTTTCTGCTACCATGGAGATTATAATCTAAAAAAAAATTTCCAAGATCTCCAGAACTTTCTAGGATGAGCAATGTTTTGATGCGTATCAGAAAATGACCTGGAAAGGATTTTACTGTAACGAAAAGTTGTTGGTCATTTAATTGCATGATGGTTTATAAATGTCTTGTGATAAAAAAAAAGAAAAAAAAGTGACTTATTTTTTGTGAATTGGGCACATGAAGAGCAGACAGAATTTTGACAGGGGTAAGATGGTGGCCACCTTCTTTTTAAGAAGATTTGGTCGTTCACTAAAATTTCTAGGTGTGTGCATTTTTATGTATGAAATCCAGCAACATGGTAGTTGGGAAACAAGTCTTATTTTTTATCCAATCCTGACACAACATTTGCTCCTGCGACAATTGCCCCATTCTTATTTTCTCCAAGAACTTGGTGGTAAGATCAGGGTTGTAATAGGGTTTAAGGTTTAGGTTTGATGTGAGGATTAGGATTAGGGTTAGGGTTATGTTTGTAATTAGAATGTACGTTTGGTTGTCTTAGCGTGCAGATACTTAAAGGGAGCAGTTGTTGCAGAAGCAAATGTCATAGAACCATATCCAACAACTCATGATCTCACCAATGCCGAATTTTGCAAGGCCTATACTGTCAATGGAATTCACCGAAGTTGTGTGCAGGAAGTATCTTGTAATCAGTGCCTGTAATCTTTGTATGTTATGTCTTTGTCCGTTTGTGATTGTACAAGATGTACTGTGCTGTATGGCACACCTACCATGTTCGTCGACGTAATAAACCAGCCGAGCTTCAAGGACACTGACCTCAGCTCACTGTCCTTCGGGGTGGTCGGAGGATCACCCTGTCCTTCAGAACTGGCCCAGCAGGTGGTGAAAGGAATGGGGATGAACTACTTGGCTGTAAGTGTGTCTCGTTTTGATCATTATTTTTTATCTCTCTTGCTCATCATTCTTTTTTTCCTCACAGATGTACCTTTTTTGTTCCTATTTCTTTTTGTTTCTTTCTTTTGCCTCCTCCTCTTCCTCCACCTCCTCCTCCTCTTCTTCTTCCTCCCACTCCTCCTCTTCTTCTTCCTCCCCCTTCTCCTCTCCTCCTCCCCTTCCCCCTCCTCCCCTTCTCCTCCTCCTCCTCTTCCTACCACCCCTCCACCTTTTGTCATCCTTCTACTCCTCCCCCTTCCTCCTCCTCTTCCTGTTCCTCCTCCATCTCATCCACCTCCATCTCCTCCCCTTCTCCCACTTCTCCTCCTCTTCTTCCTCCTCCCCCTCCCCTTCCTCCTCCTCCCCTCCTCCTTCTCCTCCTCTTCCTCTTTCTCCTCCTCCTCTATCCCCTTCCCTCTTCCTCCACCTCCACCTCCTCCTCCTCCTCTTCCCCCCCCTCCCCTTCTCTTCCTCCTCCTCCTCCTACCACCCCTCCACCTTTTGTCATCCTTCTACTCATCCCCCTTCCTCCTCCTCTTCCTGTTCCTCCTCCATCTCATCCTCCTCCATCTCCTCCCCTTCTCCCACTTCTCCTCCTCTTCCTCCTCCCCCTCCTCCTTCTCCTCCTCTTCCTGTTCCTCCTCTTCCCCCTCCTCCCCTCCTCCTCTATCCCCTTCCCTCCCCCTCCTCCTCCTCCTCCTCCACCTCCTCCACCTCCTTCCCTTCCATATCTTACCCCATCTCCTTATCTTTACTCTCCATTCTCTCCACATCCCTGCTTCTAAACTTTTTAGCCCTCCATCTCCATTTTTACTCATTTTTGCTCATAGTATCTTAGTTTTCTGAGATTCCTCGCATGCGTGGAAAGTTTTCTTTGTTGGAAAAGTTCTTGAATGTGATGATGAATAATCATTATCATAGTGATACTGATAGTGGTCCCAATGATAAAGATGGAGAGGTTACTAAAATGATTATGATGATAATGAAAAGATGATAAAAATATTAGTATAAGTTAATATTTTCTTAGTATATTCTCATTTTCATAGACATCGTCGTTTTATAATTATCTTCATCTGCATCATTCACTATGAGCTGTTTCCATTCATTTTCAAAGAGCTCTTAAGTGAGAGGGCTACCTCTTACTCTGGAAAGAATTTGGTTAATGGTGGACCGGAAATCAAAGAAGGTGTTTGAATGAAATGTGACAAACAATTATGTAGAAAACAGTAGAAAAGCAATAATAGAACATGCATGCATTATGGTTATCTATATGACTGCACAGTAAGTTTGACATGTCATGTTGTTCCAGTGGTGGGAGAATCGTGGACACTCAATGAAACTTGGAAAAAGGTATGCTAGATTGGATGTGAGGAAGTGCTTTCTTTTGCCAACAGAGTGGTCGATATGAGGAATTCTCTTCCAGAAGATGTGGTCTTGGTGTGCTCTGTGAATACCTTTAAGAATAAGCTGGACGAGCTTTGAAGAATTGTGTATTTGACTACGAGTACCGTAACTACTACATTAAGTCCTTGGTCTCAAACAGTTTTCATTCCCGGCCTTGTGTATGTCCCATAAATTGTTAGAATATCACTTGAAGATACATATTTGAATAAGATTAGCTGAGGCTATATATTTGGATCAAGAGCAGCCCAGGATACAATCCTGATCAATGAACAGGCTCTGACCTACGTACGTTTTGTACACCATCATTCCAGAAAAGTATAAGTAATGTAATGTAAAGTATTGTAAGTAAAGTATGATTCTTGTGCTGCTGCGGGGTTGCCTTGGAAACTTTGCTCCAATTATATGAGTTTTACCATGTGTGCTACAGATTGGTTTTGGACTGACCGAAGCTGGACCAATGGTCAGTATAGTGGACCGAGAGATGCCAGAGGATAAAAGAGTGACCACTGTTGGAAAGCTGTGTCAGCACACGGAGGTGAGTTAGGTTCACATGAATGTTGTCGATTTATTTTTAACCCTTTACTTGCCCAGCCACTGAGCTGTAATTTTCGATGCTCTCTCATCAGTATTCAGATAAAATTCTTCCTATAAACTTGACCTACAGTAATTGTAAGTTAGCCATCCCACACATGCATGATAATGTACCTCATACCAACAGGAAGGTTGCATGGTGACTCTAAAGATATTATTAAGAAGATTAGATAATCCCATTTCATTGACAGTTATAGTATCCAGACTTTTGTGCTAATAGACTGCTTTACTAACATATTCAAAGTTATGGATGTTTCATCGATCTCTTCTGATTTATAGTAACAAGCTATTCTATTAACCTGTAGGCCTATCTCCAAAACACATTTCAGTACTTGGAATCAAGTTTGCATTATAAGTTGTTGCTGCATTGGGCTAACCTCGGTGCAAGCTGTCAGGTTGTCAAGAAGAAGCTATATATCAGAAAGGCATGCATAAAAAAAAATTGAATTTGTCGGTAAACTAGTCCATTAGTGAAGAAAGCACTCAGTGGACATGCCCGTGGGTGAACAAAGTACATTGAAGGGTGAACAAAGTACATTGAAGGTTAACCCATCATTCTGATAGAATATCAAAATGTGACATCACAGCCATTCATTGCCATGGTAACTGGCTCTTAACAACCTCACATACTCTGAATATCTGTGAACACAACAGTTGCTAACATGCTCATACCTGCTTCCAACCCACTGCCTGAAACCTTGTGCAAGCTGCTATTTGTGTGGAACCAGTACTAAAGCTACTCTGTACAGATGTTGTAAACATTAAGTTACATCACTTCTACTTATGTCATCATATATCAGGATGTATCTCGATCTAATAAGCCAGTTTGTAATTAGCTCATGTACACATTGGTACAAATGACCTTTCTTTTTTCTCAGTTGGTTAGGCACTTCACTCATTTTTAAGCATTTTTAAAGCATTTTTAAGCGTTTTTAAAGCGGCATAGTGCATAAGCTTGCCCGACGTAACAATTTATGGAATTCATGTTCAAACAAAGAATGAGCTTGCGTTTAGAGCAGGTGCACATGATCAGAATACTCCATCAGTTGACAATTTAGCAGGCATCCATTTCATCATTTTGTATTGAATGCAATAACAGCCTATATTTCCTTTTATATTGGGAAATACCATTCTTGCTGTCAGATAGATGTGCTGGCAAGAACCATTTAGATAAGGATCACATGAATAATCATTGCATCACAGATGCTTATCTCAGTGAATTACAAACCAAAATGCCTGTTGGTACAAATGACCTTTTTCTGATCATGTGCAAAGTGGAATTATGAATTGTCTATTGAACTTGTTCACATGCATTCAAGGCAAAGATCATAGATCCTCAAACTGGCAACATGGTGCCGGTCAACACTGCGGGTGAGCTGTGCATACGTGGCTATCAGTTAATGGTGACTTATTGGGAGAATGAGGAGGCCACACGTGAGTGTATGGACAAGACCAGATGGTTCCACACAGGGTAAATCAGATTATATTGCATCTCTCATTTTAATGATAGCTTTTCCATTTGGCTTTCCATAGTAAAGAATCCATTATCTCTAGAAATTTTAATAAGGGTTTTGATTCAACTCAGCAAAATCTTTGGAAACATTATTGAGTGGTTTAATCTCATTGTGAAGATATGTTGAAACTTTTTAGTTCATGATTATTTTAGAAACAAGTCATAATCACACAAAAATGACATACCGGTAGGCCTACCTGGCATTTCCACTTTAAATATGATCTGCAGGAGGACAACCTTTTGTACTCATAAAAACAGGGAGTAAATTGAAATTACTTACATTTACTTCATGTAACTACACTGGATTAAAGACAAATAATTCCTGTTGTGATAATCATTTCTATGTGTGAATGAAACTGAGTTGAAACTTTTGCAGGTGGGTTTTGATCAATGGTTGTTTTGTCCTCAACTGGTTCATGAAAGTTCTGAACTATCTTGATCCCTTTGGAATCGGCAGCAATATATAGGGCAGACTTTAAACTATTGAAGACAACATGTTATCTTCTTACTATAGGAAATGATGAAACGCTGATCACAAGAACAGGCATGTTCTTTTTTTTTTAAATGTACGTATTTTGAAAAGTCCAAGCTCATGTGAACCAAATCTTTGTGTGAAAGCAGAATGACTCAAATGAATATAATCATTCCATAATAACCCTCCTCTAGTCAGTAATGAATAAAAGGAGTCTACTTTAAATCATTTGTTCTAATATTGATTACATCCATCCATCCATCTTCCATGTTTTTGGAGCAACAATTAAATTTTGTTAATTTATGTTTCGTTTTTGCTTGCTTGTTATACAATCTTTCCAAATATGAAGATTGTAGGTCTGTTGTGTGTGTGTGTGTGTGTGTGTGTGTTTGTAACCATTTCACCACATTTGATGATTGTTAAAGGACTATTCTATTTCCTCTGTGTATGTGCTCAAATGTGCAGAGATCTTGCTACGTTTGATGAGGAAGGTCACTGTAGCATTGTGGGTCGCATCAAGGACCTCATCATCCGAGGGGGTAGGAACATCCAGCCAGCCGAGGTGGAGGAATTCATCCACACACACCCAAGTGTGGCAGATGTTCAGGTGAGTATGGGAGAGAATACAAAATGAGAGGGGGGGGGGGGGTTGGAAAGTGAGATATTTCTGTCCTAGCTTTTTGAAAATAAATGATTTCTATTTAGGCTTTCTGAATGCATCACTTTACCTGCCAGTGGAGCCTAAGGGATGGTAGGTAATGAAATGAAAATTTTATGACTTTGTTTCATAATTTTTAATTGAAATCTGTCCAGTGTTGAATGAAAACATCACATCACATCAAACCATGTGTTTGAACCTTCCTTTTTGAGCACTTTCAGCAGATGCTAGTCACTTTGAGAGAAATGATAAAACCATAATGTATCTCCTGCACAGCAATCATGAATAGACAGTTTAAATAACTCAGAGGTAGATTAAAAGTTTACAAAGAGATACAGTGTAAAAGGCAAGAAATAAATATCCTATTACGCCTTGCAGTTTATTTCCACTGCCTCGTTTATATACCTGCTTTAACAATTATGTTAACAAGTATTTTTTTTTTTTCATGACAATGAATGCAAAGATACCATGAATGACTGAAATGATGACTGAAGAGACAATTTTTTTTTGTGTGTGTGTGTGTGAATCACAATTTTCTGCTAAAAGATGACTGAAAGTGTAAAAAAAAAAAAAAAAGGAGAAAATTCTCCCCAATGCATTGCAAACAGAAATTGTACTGTAACCCGCATAATACTGTAAAAGTGGATATTTTCACGCAACTTATTTTTTGCACTTGGCTGGGCAGGAAGAGTTTCGCCTGTTTTTAATTCCACGGAATCAAGACATCACGCACAGGAACATACGGCAAGCAAAAATATTCGCGTGCTTTTATTTTCACGCTAGTTTCTGGTTGCGCGAAATGCGCGAAAATTTCAACACCGCGAAAATTTCCACTTTTACAGTAGTGAGTCTATTTTTTTTTTTTTTTTGCGAATCAGGAATTCCTAACAATTTGTGAGTGCTTAATTCGTGATTGTGAAGTACACAACTGAATGGAGAAATGTATGTGTGCCTGGCACATTCATGTCAGGATCAGAGTTGATATTTTTGTGTGTTTTCAAAGTCGGGAATAGCGCCCGACTCACGAAATTCATGAAAATTAAGACCTTGTGAAAGTATTCAGCGTGCACAGTATTTGGTAATCCATAGCCTCCCTGTTTTCTCCTACAGGTGATTGGTATTCCAGATGCCAGGCTAGGGGAGGAAGTGGTAGCTTGCGTCAGGGTCAAACCAGGTCAGGAGCTGACCCAACAGGAAGTAATTGACTTCTGCAAGGACCAGGTCAGTGTCACTCTATCAAAACTTCATTGTACTTCCATATCTAGTGCCACACATAATCGCTATGGATTGACTTTTCATGAAAGTGAACATATATCAGAAATATATAGAGGCTTAGTATGAAAGTGAACATATACAATACCAGAAATATAAAAAGGCTTAGCACCAGAAAAGACTTGCTGTTTTACAAAAATATTATGTGTTAGGTCTTGTGCTGCCATGGAAAAGTTATTTTGAGAAATGTAGATATTTGTGCATGATACTAACAACTCTGATATATGTCCCGTTTTTTCTATGAGTCTTTTTAGTTTAATCTTTATATTATATAGAAAAGATATACAGGACAGACAAAAAAAAAAAAAAACCTGCAGTAAAGCTTTGTAAAACAAAGTCAGAAATTCCATAAAAAGAGGAGTATTATATTTAATTATTTGTTTTGTGTTGACTAAATGCTGCAGAGATTCTCTGAATTTGAACTTGAGTGACATCAGAGAATACACATAAGAATTTGTTTGCTGCCCTCACACAGATCTCCCACTACAAGGTGCCACGCCATGTTTTCTTCATGGAGACATTCCCCATGACTGTCACAGGCAAGGTGCAGAAGTTCAGGTTGCAAGAAATTGTTTGCAAGGACTTGAAGAAAGACTAATCATGGTTAATATCAATTTTCATTATAGCTTATCAACTCAGTGACAGTTAAAATCAAATAAAGTTCTGATTTTATAATGCAACCTTCTTTGTGGCTTGGGGTAGTGCATGCAATCTATAGGAGTTTGAAAGTGGTGGAAATTAAATATTGAACTCTATGCAGTTTAGAAGTAGCCCTACTTGGTTCCATATAGCTGTATTTTTTTTTGAGAATTTGTTTTATAGATGTATCATTTTTATCTTTTTTTAATACAGAAAGTGAAAACTAAGTGCATTGGTGTCCAGATGATAGTAAAACCTATGCACAGAATGTACTCTTATTTCCAAACATACTGGTATGTTGCACTGTATTAGTAGTAAAGAAATGACATCAAAAACAATACTGGTACCTCCATTGTCATTCTCTGTTCCATAGTGTACAATGTGTATTATACACCTGAAAGGAATTGAAAATCTAAGCAATTATCAATGACATTCATAGTCTGAAGGCTTATCTGTTCTCAATTGGTAAATTGCAGTTGTGACTAGGCTCTTAGTTTATATCCAAACCACCTCTGAAAATACTGGCCAGGACGCGGCCAGAAACTATGTGGTTAGAAAGCCAGTCACAATTTTCATTTTTACATCATAACACACAACACTACCATACAAATAGATTGATACAAACAATGTTGATATCATACTAATATAATTCTGGAGGAAGAAGAAGAAGAAAAAGAAGGAGAAGAAGATTATGTTCTTAAGTGAAGCAAACTAGAGCACAGAAAAATCATTAAATAATGACAAGGTACATAATGAATCTGTCTCTTGTGTTCTGTACAACAAAGTGGATTATACCTTTTATTACGTTTGGCAACAGGCAGCAAAGGTGCAGTTCATTTCATACATGTATGCAGCAATTAATGAATCTAAAAACAAACAAACAAACAAAGTACATATGTGACCCGCTACAACAAAAGGATCCTAAAGTCGCTGACGGCGGAGCAGAGAAAAATCGAGTTTGAAGTCACATCATCAAAACTGGTCAAAACCATCGGATTTCTGTTTTTGGCATAAGTCTGTACTCTAATGTTTTGTCTATGATCTGCCGAAATTTTGAAGCTAAATGATCAAAGGAAAGGCAAGAAATCAGGGTTTTCCTGGGCCATGATTTTCTGACTTTCAACATAACAGAAACGTGTTTGAAGATTTGGATTTAGCGCCGCAGCTGGACTCCGCCCCTACCAATGAGGGAGTGATCTTATTGGTCAGTGTGTGGCATCCTGATTACTGATTGGAGTCGTGCGTAGACCATTGGCGCTAAGCTTGAATGAACATCGCGGAGGTTGCTAGGAGCATACCTTCTATTGTCAAGCGGTGAAAACTGTCTCACCTCCCCTTGATCATGATAGTGTCGGAAGGATTACTTTGAAGGCGTTTTTCTCGAAACTCTGATATCCTCAACCACTTGACATGCGCTAATAAAATCCTCGATATATCCGCAAGTGAGTTTTTTTATGACATGTGCTATATATGAAATTAAAGTAGGAAAGTAAGGGAATAATATCATGTAATTTTGAGAAAATTATCGTCCCCCAACTTTCGGATCCTTTTGTTGTAGCGGGTCACATATCAATAACATCACATTCCATGTACAGTATCACTGAAGATGAAATGATGAAATATTTACCTGCCAGCTTACAGTGTTTGAAACAAACATACAGCTGTACATTAAAATTTTTATTTCTGAAATAATCCTCAAATTATTTGTATATGAGACTACCAATTTTCCTATAACAGCAGTTTGTAAATTCAAGCTCTCTCTTTTGGTGAATTGATGTATAAAACAGTTGAAAGTATAAATCAGTTGTAGACAGTTGAAAATGTTTATGATTATGAGTTGTTTGTGAAGAACTGTAATATCCTGCATAACTTTGCTGTGATAAGCACTGATATTCCAGCCTGACACTTTTTTTTCGTGTTCTGCGTAAATTCAAGCTCTCTCTTTTGGTGAATTGATACATAAAACAGTTTTTTTTTGTGTTCTGTGTTTCTTGCTGCAAGAAATGCCATGTGTATCAGAGAATGTGCATGCTTTTGTCAGTATGTGTGTGTGTGTGTGTGCCTCTTTTCAGGTGATATACTGAGCATATATTATGATGTGTGTTCATATTCTTTGTAATACTGAATCTGTAGTTGCAGTCAAAAAAATTAGTCTGACAATATGCTAGTACATGTGTCCATGTTATGTTTCATATGTTGTAACAGAATAAATCCCACAAATTGGACAAATTTTGATTTCCACAAGTAAGCATGGTACATATTAACTTCCACTTATATCTTTTTTTTTTCCCCCTAGGAGTTTTAGTCCATGTTTGTCATATGAAATGTGACACCACATGCAGTAACTACAACTGGATAATACACAAAGTAAGAGTTGATATTTTACGCACAGGTAGGATTTGAGCAAATTTCTGAGCAATGTAGATGGATACAAAATTCATTATCATGTATTATAGTGATATCTCTTCAGATGCACACAATTTTTTATAATCTTTAGTGGTAGACATTATACAAATGCACTTGTTTTAGTGAACATATTTTATAAAGACGTAAGAACTAGCTACTGCTACAAGCACAACTCTTTTGCATACTTATGGTCTTGTCTTGACCACATCTTATTTCTTTATCATTTTTGTCTCTGCTAACTCTCCTTTTATGTTCTGTGATTTTCTTTTAATCATGTAAAAAAAATGTAAATAATGTGATTCTTTATGGTTGATCTTGTGAAAAATAAATACATGTGTATTACATATATTTTTTTACTTCAAATGCTGCATTGTTTGAATGGTGGTGATGATACACCTGTTGTGTATTTTGAAGAAAAAAATAAAAATAAAATGAGTATGATCATATTAAATGTAAACAATATTTTCCATTTGCTTGATTACAGTACCTGAGTGTGTAATAAGATTTTCTGCCCATGTCAATGGTTGTACTGGTCTTTTGCATTTTTAAAAAAATTTTTCATTTGTTTAATCTGAAAATGCCATCTTGTACCAGATTAGCAGGGGTTGACTGTCACCATTGACACATCCAATAGGTCTAGTCATGAGAAGTGACAATGCTCCTTAAACTTTCTTTTCTTGTCTTTCGAATGTTCCCACTGTCTTTTCAGCGTGTTTGGACAAACAAGTCGAATCTTTTTCAAAGTAACATCCTGTCTTTGGTGTGAATGCTTCGATTTGATTTCCTCATGGTTTTTGCTTTTTGCAGCTTTGCACCCATTTCTGACGAGTATCTGAACACTTTCCACTTAGCCGAATGCCTTAAAAATGGAGCTACCACATTCAAGACTGGCTTTTTCTAAAAGTTTTTTTTCCCCAATATATGGAGCCTTTTCATATTTAGTCGGTTTGCCCCTCTTAAAAACAAGATTTTTGGTTATCAAGAAATTTCACAAAATACAAACATCGACTCTTCAAAGTTTCCAGTAATAACATTTGTTGTTCCTTTTGTACACAAAAAGTGATGATTTTTTCATCCTTGTGGTCTTTGTCTTCTACAGTATTAACATTTGTGATAATAATGTGAGACCCTATGGAAATTATGCCCCCCCCCCATTTTTTTTAAAGATATATAACACCTGCAATATGTATTCCATTTCATAAAGATACCTAACACGTTTATACCTAAGATGCCTAACAAGTGTGGAAGTTAGATTCACACCCCTAAAACAAAATGGAAGAGTCAAAAATGTTGAGAGGAAAGAGTGACGTGGAAGCTGAGGAGGGTTGATGATGTGGCCACACTTTGCCATGCCATCTCATTCTAACCAGACCGTCTCTCCTCGTCTCTTTTTCCAGGTAAGAATTTATACAGTTTTCCACCATTACTTTCTGGTATTTAACTACATTATTTTATGCATTTTGATTTACACCACTCATTGCAATACATGTGTCGAGTTGTATTTATTTTGAAAAAGATGTGTTTTAGGATTATTTGTATAAGACAAAGGGCTGCATGCAGGTAGCAGCTTTTGACTAAATTAATGTTGTTACGGAACAAATTCTTTCCATTTAAACTTAGTAGTGGATTTACACTACCACCCTCTAATTTGTTAAGCTACCAGTATAATAGAAGATGTATAAGTTAAGGTGATATGAACAATTACCAAATTATGGTTTAACTCCTCACTATATGTACTATGAGCAAATTTGCCGTAACCATTGTACAGCTACTAATGATTTTAGATGTGAAAGTCCCCAAGCTACTGTTTAAATTGTGTGTGTGTGTGTGTGTGTGTGTGGGTGTGTTCATGTCCGCACCCATGTGAATGTGAACACAACCATCTCAGGTTGTGTAATGGATAAGATGGGGAAAGTATCATGGTTGCGAACACTTGTAGATTTTAAACCTGAAATGGTCAGTCTGGCTAAATGTGCCAGGTGGTATTCATCAGGCTCTGGTAGGAGAGTCCAGACGAAAGATTATGTGATAACTGGCCTCCTTGGGCCAGGCGAAGTTGTTCTGATTACAGTCTAGTAGTCTAGACCCCTTTTAGTTTATTTCAAACAGATCGTTAATCGTTATAACTATGTGATTTCTAGTGGCGATAATACATAAAATTCATGCCTATCTCATATTGTGATAGGGGATGTAGATTGTAAATATTGTATAATTCACCTGGATATGGACAAAAGAAAGGCATATTTGAGTGAAAGCGAAGGGACTGAAACACAGACTAGACTGTCCGCAGTCTCTCCCTCACCGAGGAGTAGAAGTACTCTGACCTTGTCCGCCGGAGATGTAATGGTCTTCCACTGGTCAGCGGGACCACAACATCATAAAATCCACTTGAAAAAAAGAGAAAGTTTTGCTGCCACTTGGAAAAGAGAGGAAATTCTGATTCTCCTCTTTTTAGGAAGCAAAAAGGAAGAAAAACTAAAAGACTTTGAGAACATGTAACGAAAGTGAGGAAAATCCAAGTTTTGTACACAAATGGAAACTTGTTGTGCATACATTTTAGTTATAAAGACGAACAGTTTTAATCATGTTGAGTATGATTATGATGATGCGTGATACAGAAAAAACCCTTTGATAAAAGAAGATTTATTTGTTATTTTCGGTGAATAGTTTTGGCAGAATTTTGGTTTCATAATATTTAAGCTAAGAGTTAACAGCAAGTGGATATAGTTTTCCCAAGAGGAGAATAGAAGTTATTACATAAATAAAATAAAAGGCGATTATCATTGTACAATGTGTTTAATGGCTGGTACACATTGATTTATGTCATATTATTTTTACTTGTGTTTTGAGATGTCTGTTTTCCCTCATTTTTCATTCCTCCTTCCGTCCTTTCCCTATGCGCTTGGAAACATTGTATTAAGCGCATTACAAATATAATGTATTATTACCATTATTAGTAGAAATATTGGTTGATTTATAAGTTAAGCAAGAAGGAATAAATCAATATTCAATAAGAGAAAGGAAGACAATCTGATATAATTTGGAGTGAAATTGGTTTGATTAAGTCATCACATTTTAATACAATGCTGTAACAGAAACAAGAATGCAATTTTGAGGTACATAATGTACAAATGCTCAACCAGTTATGAATGAAACTTTATGGAGAATAAAGAACACACTTTGCCATGCCATCTCATTCTAACCAGACCGTCTCTCCTCGTCTCTTTTTCCAGTCCAGTGAGCTTATTTCCTAAAAGACCCTTGCCCCATTGGCACAGGGCTTACATTTGGCGACCCTGCCAGGACGTCACACGGAGCAGACAGAGTAACTCAGAGGTGACCCGTTGTGGCGTCCCATGGACTTGATCCTGTAGTCAACTAGGCTGTCCAGACCAAGTACCAGTCACCAACATCCAAGATGGCGTCAGACCTAGCAGCCGTGAGCCAAAGAGTGCAAGAAGGGCTCCACCAGCTGGACGAGGCGCAGCTCCTTGAAATCGCCCAGAAGCTGAACATCTCCTCAGATGATGAGACAAAGGTAAGGGGGAGAGGGAGGATGGGCGTTTTAAGATGGGTGGTCAGGTACTTGGCTAGGGAAGAGGTGGAGGAGATGGATGATGGAGGGCTCGCGATCTTGGAGGGAATTCTGTCTTCAATAGAGAAGCTGGTGGGGGGCACAAAGAAAGAAGCGCCACCTGCACCGCAAGGATCTGGAGACGCCCCTACCCAAGAGGAAGATGCCAAACCAGCCACCCCTTCTCCACCGCCAGCAGCAACAGCAGACCAGGTCCCACTCGCTGTCCTGACGAATCTGATGAAGCGGGATTTCAAAATCTCCGGGCAGATTGGCGAACCGGGGCAGAGAGACCGCATCACATATACAAGCCTCATGAGGCAGCTTGAGGCAGGACAAGCGAAAGGCTACAACGACAGGGAGCTGGTTGAGGCGATTATTCGCGCAATATCTCCGGGGATGCGCCTCCGCAGTTACCTGGAGAGCTCGGAGAACTTAACACTAACAACAGTCAAAGATATCTTAGAGGTCCACTTTAAAGAAGGAGATGCCACCACTCTGTACAAGGAATTATCTTCGGCAAGCCAGGGGTCAAGTGAGTCCTGCCAGGAATTCGTCCTGAGGATGCTGGACCTACGGCAGAAGGTCCTTTTAGCCTCAAAGCGGGTGGATGCGCAATTCCGATACGATCCCGCCTTGGTACAACAGATGTTCCTTCACTCCTTGAGCACGGGTATTGGCAATGACAGCGTCCGCCTGGAGGTGCGGCTGCTCCTCCAGGAGCCAAGTGTCTCAGATGAAGCCTTACTCAAATGCGTTAAGGATGCTGATGGAAGGGAAGCAGAGCGGAGGGGTAAACAAAAATCAAAGGCAAAAATAAACAAGGTAGATGAAGGCAATTGCGAGCTCACCAACCAGATCAAGCAGTTGCAGGCAGACCTGGCTGCACTGAAGGCTCAGAAGGAGGCACCACAAGCCCAGCAGCACCAAACCAGGAGACCAAATAGAGAGAGAGGCACCGACTGGGGCTGCGCTGCATGCCGGGAAGCTGGAAGGGGCCCAGAGTGCAGACATTGCTTCCACTGCGGGAGCGAGGATCATTTCTTGCGGGGGTGTAGGCTCCGTTACAGGCAAACCAAGGTGTCGGGAAATGGTCAAGGGTCACCCAGGTGGGACGGGGGTCGACCCCAAGGCCCAAGTCCCAGAATGGGCCCGCAGGACCAATAGGAGACGCTCACCCCAAAGGCCAGCCTACCTTCACCTACAATACCAAGACAGTAAAGGGCAAACACAGGAAAAGGTTAACAAAACTCCTAGGGGACAAATGCATTGTAAAATGCCGATTCAACAGAATAGACACAAATGCTTTATGGGATACGGGTGCCCAAGTATCTATAATCTCTCGCGAGTGGAAGAACAAGTATTTCCCAAACGAGGTAATTCACCCCATATCAGAACTGCTGCAGGGTACAGAACTCCAACTTCGGACTGCTAATGGCCAAGAGCTCCCCTTTGTGGGATGGGTAAAGTTGAGCTTTTCAGTAGAAGATGGACAAGATGCCCCAGTCATAGATATTCCAGTGCTCGTGACTCCTGACTACCTCAGTGAACCCATCATAGGCTTCAATGTTATCAGTGAGCTGGTGAAGCTGCCTCCCTACATCACCAACAGACCCACAGATAGGTTACGCCATGCATTCCAGTCCAATCCTGCAATCATCAACTCAGTCGTCAGCCTCCTTCAAAACCCGGACGATGAGGAGGAGGTAGGCGTGGTCAGGCACCCCAGGACGATGACCACAATCCCACGTCAGTCATCAGTCATGGTTACGTGCAGAGTCCGGACAACTGCTCCAATACAGTCTGAGACAGAAGTGTACTTCCACCCAGATAGCAATGACCTTCCCCACGGCCTTCATCCCAGTGAAGGTTTACTCAAACTTAAGACTGGTACTTGCAGTAAAGTTTCTGTTCAGATAAATAACACCACCAGGCATGACATAAACCTCCATGGTAGATTGATCGTTGGCAGGTTACACCAAATCTCTGCTATTATCCCTGGGACCATAGCCTCTTGCGAGACTTCCATGCCTGCTAGCCCAGAAGCCCAGAGTAACAGAACGACAAGGACAGATGATTTCTTATCCGGTGTAGACATGACGGGGTTAGATGAGGACCAAAGGGCTCGCGTGTTGAAAGTTCTGGAAGAAGAGAAAGATGCATTCTCAAGAGATGAATCAGATGTAGGATGCATTGAAGATCTTCGCATGCACATTAAGCTCACCGACCCAAATCCAGTGCAGCGAAACTACATGTCTATACCGCGCCCACTGTATGAAGAGGTCAAAGATTACCTGACCGATTTAATCGCTAGAGGATGGGTAACCAAATCGAAGTCTCCCTACTCGTCACCGGTAGTCTGTGTACGCAAGAAAGATGGCACCCTACGTCTGTGCATAGACTACCGTGAGCTCAACAAAAAGACAATAGCAGACCGACAACCCATCCCAAGGATCCAGGATGTAGTCGACGGACTTGGGGGAAGCTGTTGGTTCTCCACACTTGACCAGGGGAAAGCCTACCACCAGGGTTTCATGGATGAAGAGAGCCAGCCCCTCACTGCATTCGTGACTCCCTGGGGGCTGTACCAATGGCTAAGAATTCCGTTTGGGTTGAAGAACGCGCCCGCTGTATACCAACGACACATGGAATCTGCTCTCGAGGGACTAACTCACAGCTGTTGTGTTGTTTACCTTGATGACATCTTGGTTTACAGCAAGTCCTTCGATGAGCATCTTCACCACATCCAACAAGTGCTTGGCCGAGTTCAGACACATGGCATTAAGCTAAAGCCTAGTAAATGCAAAGTGTTCCAGAAGGAGGCCAAGTACTTGGGAAGGATAATTTCAGAGGAAGGTTACAGAGCGGATCCGGACGACACAGCAGCCCTCGGGTCGTTGAAAGAGAAAAGACCGAATACAGTTGGAGGAGTCAGACAACTTCTGGGTCTTGTCGGATACTACCGTCGGTATATTCCCGACTTCTCCCGCCGTGCAAAGCCCCTTTACGACCTGCTCAAGGGACAGAGTACCCCCAACAACAAGCCAAACAAAAGGAAGCCTAGCAGAAAGAAGAATCTAGTCCCATCCAGTCAACCTGTGACCTGGACCGAAGTACACCAGAAGATCCTAGAAGAGCTGGTTGATCTCCTGTCCTCTCCACCGATCATGACGTACCCAGATTTTGGCGAGCCCTTCTGTCTGTATACGGATGCTTCTCAGGAAGGTTTGGGTGCCGTACTGACCCAGCAACGCGATGGTAAACAACGGGTAATTGGTTACGGTTCTCGGACACTAAGCCCTGCTGAGAAAAACTATCATCTACATTCAGGGAAGCTTGAATTTCTTGCGCTCAAGTGGGCTGTAACCGAGCACTTCCGAGACTACTTGTTCCATGCACCTTCTTTCACCGTCTATACCGACAATAATCCCCTTACATATGTCATGACAACAGCCAAACTAAATGCAACGGGACTAAGATGGGTGGGGGAGCTGGCTGATTACAACTTTGATATCAAGTACCTACCTGGAAGGAAGAACGTAACGGCTGACACACTATCTCGCTTACCCTTGAATCTGGAGGAATACCAGGCAGCATGCACCCAAGGGGTATCCCCAGACACTATACGGGCAACAAGCGTGTCAGTCCTACAAGACACCTCCACAGCCTATCTTCATGCTCTGACAAGCAGTGATGCCACGGATGAGGACATCGAGAACCATGCTACAGAGCCTGCGTTGTCCAGGGAAGAAATCCGAGAAGCACAAGATCAAGACCCAACAATCAGCCCTGTTCTAACTGCAAAAAGGCAAAACAGATTCCCATCTCGTAAATCTCAAATGAACATGACCCACAGTACTAAGAGTCTCCTCCATGAATGGAGAAACCTAGAGATAAGCGAGGACGGCATCCTGTATCGCAAGACCACCAACCGAAACCAGATGCTTCTACCGAAGGTCTACCACAGTCTGGTGTTGAGCCAACTACATGACGAGATGGGGCACCAAGGGGCCGAACGAGTCCTGTCACTCCTACGGGACCGATTCTTCTGGCCCTACATGCAGCGAGATGTAGAAAAGTATACCAGCAGCATGTGTACTTGCCTGAAGGACAAGAAACCGACCAAGAACACACGGGCACCACTACACCCAATAACCACAACCCAACCATTCGAACTGGTGTCGTTAGACTTCCTTCATCTTGAGAGAAGCACAGGAGGCTATGAGTATATTCTGGTCATTGTCGACGACTTTACCAGGTTTGCTCAAGCCTATCCAACTACGAACAAGAGTGGGAAAACTGCAGCCGACAAGTTCTTCAATGATTATGTCCTCCGCTTCGGGCTCCCGAAAAGAATCCACCATGACCAAGGACGGGAATTTGAGAACAAGTTCTTTGCCCAGCTCTGCAAACATACTGGAATTGCCCGCTCTCACACGACACCCTACCATCCTCAGGGAAACGGGAAAGTCGAAAGAATGAACCGAACGATCCTCGGAATGCTCCGGACACTGACAGACACAGAGAAATCCCGTTGGAGAGACCATGTAAACAAAGTCGTCCATGCATATAACTGCACCAGACATTCTGCCACGGGATACTCACCATTCTTGCTCCTGTATGGACGATCGCCCCGCCTTCCTGTTGATCTTGCCTTTGGGTTGAAGAATAATGAAGACAAAAACGCACCTAAGAACCACTCTGAGTATGTTGCGAAATGGCGAGATCAAATGACAGAGGCATACAAACTTGCTTCTCGACGGATAGCCTCTGCTGCAGACCGGAACAAACAGTTCTATGATCAGAAGGTTCACAGCTCTATATTGTCCCCAGGTGACAGAGTGTTGGTGAAGAATTTGGCTCCAGCGAGTGGCCCTGGAAAACTTCGCGGGTACTGGGAAGATAGGGTCTACATAGTCATTTCCCAGAAAGACGAGATGCCAGTGTATGAGATAGGACCAGAGAAAGGAGAAGGGAGAACTAGGGTCCTTCACAGGAACCATCTCCGGCCGTGTGACTATCTCGAAGAATCTCCACTCATCGGTCAACATGTTTCGCAGCCTCACTACAGACCAAATTCCACAAATAGAACCCCTAGGAAAGCGAAAACGACTCGACCACCATCGCCCTTACTTGACTCAGACTCTGAGGACTCAGAGACTGAATACTATATGGAATTCATGCGGCGTCATGAGCCCATTGATCCCCAAAATGACAAGGAAGTCCCACCACCAAATACCCAACCAGTTGAAAATGAGGAAATCGAACCTCAACCCCCAAATGACAGTGAGGTAGATAACATGAATGATACTGATGATAACCAAGATGAAGTTGTTGTTCAGCCTCAAGAAGAGCAAAATGAAAATGGTCAAGTTCAGCCCCCAGAAGTTGTTACTCAAGACGATCCCCTGCCTCCCCAAGATGCATCACCCTCATTAGAAAGGAGGACTTCTAGCCGTAACAAGAGACCTCCCACTTTGCTGACATATGACCAATTGGGACAGCCTTCATCAAATGTGTTACATTTAAACAACATGAATGCCCATACTTACCGATGGCCCTATGCCCACCCACCGTATCAGCCCACACAGAGATCCAATCAACCGATGCAGCACGAGTTCAACTACCAACCGCATGTGGAGACACCCCAGCCTCCTCTCCAATTCTCCAATCTTCCTCCATACCTCTTTCCAAACCAGTATCCCACAAATTTTCAGCACCAAACTCTCCCCCAATTCCTTGGTAACCGCTACGCACCAAGGATGAGTTTTCGCTAAATTCTGGACTAAGATAGAACCCATATCCACCATAGCCCGAGTGTTCATCTGTGGGACTGAAGGGGAAAATCAACTCTGTAGAGCTAATGATGAGGCCGACGCAACTACCACGTGAAGCTAGGAACCGGATTTCAACAATGCCCCAGAAACGAGGACATTTCATTGGGAATAATAAGAAAAAGATTGACAGAATTCTAAACAGTTCTTATAATGACTGTTGTAATATAAATTTGATGTCCAATTTGACGGAGAAAACAAGAAGGGAAAGGCGAGAGATGACAACAAACCTATGCGCAAGGTTTACAGGGAAAGGAATCGGGACCCACAAGTATAGTACGACGGACAATACATGATGAAATGCATTGTTAGTTATGTTATTTTGTTCGGCACGAATTGTGTCAAGACGAAATGTCCTGATCCCCTTTTTGTTTCGTTATAATAGGATTGATGTGTACCAAATTGTACTGAAGTGCAGAACCTACCTGTTAAACCAGAAATTTTTGTTAAAATTTAATGGCTTGCACCCAACTGGGCTTGTGCACCCCCGGTTTAGGTCAAGTCATAACGGTTCCGGTAAATCGGAGTGATACTGGAAGCGAGGAGGAGATATTCCTCATTGTGGTTAATAGGGTAGTTACTCCAAGTGGTACAGTCAAAACACATTGGTTGATGTGAAGGATAATCAGTAATCCATTTCATTCATTTTATTTAATCATTAATTTGTTTTGTTTCAATGTTTTGTTTAGGAAAATGTATGTAATGTCGTGGAAGACATTATTTTAAGAGGGGAGAGATGTGAGACCCTATGGAAATTATGCCCCCCCCCCCCATTTTTTTTAAAGATATATAACACCTGCAATATGTATTCCATTTCATAAAGATACCTAACACGTTTATACCTAAGATGCCTAACAAGTGTGGAAGTTAGATTCACACCCCTAAAACAAAATGGAAGAGTCAAAAATGTTGAGAGGAAAGAGTGACGTGGAAGCTGAGGAGGGTTGATGATGTGGCCACACTTTGCCATGCCATCTCATTCTAACCAGACCGTCTCTCCTCGTCTCTTTTTCCAGGTAAGAATTTATACAGTTTTCCACCATTACTTTCTGGTATTTAACTACATTATTTTATGCATTTTGATTTACACCACTCATTGCAATACATGTGTCGAGTTGTATTTATTTTGAAAAAGATGTGTTTTAGGATTATTTGTATAAGACAAAGGGCTGCATGCAGGTAGCAGCTTTTGACTAAATTAATGTTGTTACGGAACAAATTCTTTCCATTTAAACTTAGTAGTGGATTTACACTACCACCCTCTAATTTGTTAAGCTACCAGTATAATAGAAGATGTATAAGTTAAGGTGATATGAACAATTACCAAATTATGGTTTAACTCCTCACTATATGTACTATGAGCAAATTTGCCGTAACCATTGTACAGCTACTAATGATTTTAGATGTGAAAGTCCCCAAGCTACTGTTTAAATTGTGTGTGTGTGTGTGTGTGTGTGTGTGGGTGTGTTCATGTCCGCACCCATGTGAATGTGAACACAACCATCTCAGGTTGTGTAATGGATAAGATGGGGAAAGTATCATGGTTGCGAACACTTGTAGATTTTAAACCTGAAATGGTCAGTCTGGCTAAATGTGCCAGGTGGTATTCATCAGGCTCTGGTAGGAGAGTCCAGACGAAAGATTATGTGATAACTGGCCTCCTTGGGCCAGGCGAAGTTGTTCTGATTACAGTCTAGTAGTCTAGACCCCTTTTAGTTTATTTCAAACAGATCGTTAATCGTTATAACTATGTGATTTCTAGTGGCGATAATACATAAAATTCATGCCTATCTCATATTGTGATAGGGGATGTAGATTGTAAATATTGTATAATTCACCTGGATATGGACAAAAGAAAGGCATATTTGAGTGAAAGCGAAGGGACTGAAACACAGACTAGACTGTCCGCAGTCTCTCCCTCACCGAGGAGTAGAAGTACTCTGACCTTGTCCGCCGGAGATGTAATGGTCTTCCACTGGTCAGCGGGACCACAACATCATAAAATCCACTTGAAAAAAAGAGAAAGTTTTGCTGCCACTTGGAAAAGAGAGGAAATTCTGATTCTCCTCTTTTTAGGAAGCAAAAAGGAAGAAAAACTAAAAGACTTTGAGAACATGTAACGAAAGTGAGGAAAATCCAAGTTTTGTACACAAATGGAAACTTGTTGTGCATACATTTTAGTTATAAAGACGAACAGTTTTAATCATGTTGAGTATGATTATGATGATGCGTGATACAGAAAAAACCCTTTGATAAAAGAAGATTTATTTGTTATTTTCGGTGAATAGTTTTGGCAGAATTTTGGTTTCATAATATTTAAGCTAAGAGTTAACAGCAAGTGGATATAGTTTTCCCAAGAGGAGAATAGAAGTTATTACATAAATAAAATAAAAGGCGATTATCATTGTACAATGTGTTTAATGGCTGGTACACATTGATTTATGTCATATTATTTTTACTTGTGTTTTGAGATGTCTGTTTTCCCTCATTTTTCATTCCTCCTTCCGTCCTTTCCCTATGCGCTTGGAAACATTGTATTAAGCGCATTACAAATATAATGTATTATTACCATTATTAGTAGAAATATTGGTTGATTTATAAGTTAAGCAAGAAGGAATAAATCAATATTCAATAAGAGAAAGGAAGACAATCTGATATAATTTGGAGTGAAATTGGTTTGATTAAGTCATCACATTTTAATACAATGCTGTAACAGAAACAAGAATGCAATTTTGAGGTACATAATGTACAAATGCTCAACCAGTTATGAATGAAACTTTATGGAGAATAAAGAACACACTTTGCCATGCCATCTCATTCTAACCAGACCGTCTCTCCTCGTCTCTTTTTCCAGTCCAGTGAGCTTATTTCCTAAAAGACCCTTGCCCCATTGGCACAGGGCTTACAATAACATCAACAAACTCTTGCTTACTTAGCATAGCCTCTGCAGTTGTATACACTATATACTTCTTGAGGGCTCTACCACGTCATTATTACACCACTATTGTCCGGTACCCGTTTCTACACCCGAGTAAAGAGGAACATGGTGGATAATAATTATTTTGTCCACAGAGGTACACACTGGGTAGAATATTTAACCCAGCATGTTCTCTTAAAGGTTTATATTCACAAAGGCTATTTATATCTAGTCAATGGCATATGCAACTATAAGTTACATAAATGCCCATAATACATAGTGTATGACAACATATACAGTGTATTCCCGTTATAACAAAGTTCTCAGGGCTGGCAGTTTTCTTTCGTTATATTGAAATTCTGTTATAACTGAACAGATAAACAAACAAACAAACAAAAAACAAAAAACAAAAAACATTGAGCAGATAAAGTTGAAGCTGGGATTTGTAATTCATTATAACTGAAATTTCATTATGATCATGTTTGTCATAATGGGAATGCACTGTATATAATGATGTACACATGCTGTTGTGCTTTTGCTAGGTATGGCTATTTTGCACTTAAAGCATGTCATGAGTCTGATTCTTCCAAGTTTAGCACTTGGATGCCCTTGGAACTGCATATCAATGTGTAATCACATTAAATTCCGGCCTGAGAGTCCAGAGCTGTATCTGCTAAAACACAGTGTCGTACCTAAACAAGTTGACATCAACAATTCATTGCTTCATCTACCAGAGCATTAATAATGCTGCAGGACACATAAAAAAATGATAATGATGATAGACCATATCACAAATACTGGTACCTGTTTCATTGTCAAAGTACTTTAATGCTATCTATTTTTCTATATCCCTGATAATATATCGTCTTTCAGAAGCTAGAAATGATTATAAAGAACATATACATGTATATCCTGAGATATAAACATAAAATAGATATTTATCAATGACAGCAGTAAAAGCATTTCAGTACTTTCAACCTATATCATAACATCTCAATATAGTCAGAGCAAGGAGGTTCAAGAGAATGGAGTCACAACTGTCTCATTTCCTTTGAACCAATGTTTGAAGCCGCTGCTCAAAAATATTTGAAGCATGTGCCACACAGGATCTGCCGCGCAGATACGAAGACAATTTACTCGTGTCTCATTGCATATAATCACCAGCAACTTTCAAAGGAAGATATGTCTTTGTGATGGTAATTACTTTTCGCTATCCCTTCTTATAAAAGGTAGGTGGTACAGACACGAGGATGCGCAAATAGAAATTGAGCAAAAATGCTGAAATAAAGATGAAAATTACTCAACTGGGCATACCCGGGCACTAATCTGATATATCTATCAATAAAGAATTATACTTGAAGATTATTCCACATTAGTTTTATTTGTGGAAATTTAGCGGAAGAGTGATAAAACCAGCTTTCCAGGATGGTACAGGTTTAAACATTTTCACATGATACAGCTCTGATTTACACTTTTGCATAAATTTCTGGACGGGATTGACTTTTGTTTTACATGCTTTATCATTAAGTGAAATTTCATTTCATTTAATAAATAAATGAGCAAAATATGGCCAACATTATGATAACATTCAAACTGAATCTTCAGATTGCTCAGCAAGACGGCAGCGTTGAACATCGATCATCAAAGGCACAAGTGCACCTGTGGAATTCTTTTGTGCATCAATAGAAATCTGACAACTGTTTGAATAATTACAGCCAGTTGGAACTCCATGTATAAAACCTCCTTTGTCAAAGCAGGAACACAAATCATAATGTTCAATGTCATGTTCCTTCTTTTATCACTCCACATTCAGAAAATGAAATGTAAGTATAAAGGTTTTAAAAAGATTGGAAAAATATGATTAGTATATACTTCAAGCGCTTTGTATTGTACATAACTTTGACATGTCTCCCAACCTTTGCATATCAAAAAATGTACTGATATTCGGTGAAAAACATATCATGAAGCCAAAATATATTTTTTGCTCAGAAAACTGAAAAACTGCAAATATTAACTATGATATCTCAAGATTCAATCAAAGAACATTGCTTACTTCAAAACCATATTTTGTTATTTTAGATGAAGAAAAAAATATAGTTCATAGCAGCTTTTCTGAAACAGCCCAGTGTTTCATCTTAATTGTTTCAGTAGGCAAGACTGATAATGGCGGGGTAAATTGCAGCCCCCTGGTGATTGGCACTGTAAAGCATTCTAAGACACATATCAAATATTTTTATGAAATATTATTTCTCAGTAACAATGAACTAAATACAGAAATTCATAAAATATATATTTTCTCATATACAAATCACATGTAAAACATGATTGCACTTTCTCCAACAACAACATTCTTTCATTGTGTAAAAGTCTCACAACTTTTTTCCTTACAATCTCTGAGTGATCCAATATTTTCAGATTAAATCAAGATCTTGCAGTTTCATGTCTTAAGATATATATTGTTTTTTTTGTCTTCTTACAAGTAAGTTTGAATATAAACATTTTGTAATATTTCAGCTGTGAAGAATTACTTGTCATGCAAATGTGTCTATGAACGCTGTCCTAATAAAAGAGAAAAGTATTGCAATTTTAACAGAATTTCTACAGTTATACACATTTTACAGCAAGAGATGCCTGCACATTCCATCAGAGGCTATGATAAATATTAATTTCAGATATAATTTCCATCTCAGGGTATGAGATCATTGGAAAATTGTACATTTCTGAGCTTATGTTTCAGGTATGAGTTGTTTGGAATGCCTACGTCAAATCACAGCCAATATGACCTGAGATGTGATATGTAAAATTCTAATTTAAAATAAAAACACAAATTTGCATTCAATAGTACTACAAACGGCAGCAGATATATATATATATATATATATATATATATATATATATATATATATATATATACATACTGTAGGTATCATTCTCCTTTAATGTTACATGGAAAAACTGAGAAAACTTCAAATTTCCAACTTTCCAATAGTTTTGTTTGGAATTAATATCAATAAAACTTTCCACAGTTGCGTGTGTTATACTTTGCACTGTGTATACGAGTCAACTGGGACACGGGGTGAAGTCCCTATTTAACCCGTTGAGGACGGGCTGAGTTTGCTACAACACGCATTTCACATCTTAGATACTTGTACGAGTATACTCGGGACTCGTCCTCAATGGGTTAAAGGACCACATCATGCAGACTTTGGCATTACAGAGAAGAAGGAGGAGGAGGAGGAGATGTCATATCTTTGACAGCGCCACCAGTGCTACTCCTGCTCCACCGACGACCAGGGCTACGATGAGGAGGATGTAGTTCTTGGCCCCGCTGATCTCGCGGAAATAGAAGACGCTCCACAGTGCTGCAATGATTGACGGACCCTGGGTAGACGCACAAACAGAATGTATGGCCATGTTCAAGCAGACATCATTTGAAAACCTTGTTACTAAATGTCATTATATCCAATTTATATTCACCAAAAAGTGTTTCAAGGGACCTGACTTATGAACTATGTGATAATACAAATAATGTCTATCACTACCTGCGATGATGAGCAATTCCTGTTCTGCAGAGTAAATCTAAATTCAGTAGAGTAGATCTACTATTAATTTAAGAGTAATAAAGGAAAGAGACATGCTGTAAGAAAGTAAGCTAATGATTGAGTAATGACTGCAGTTGTCTGAAGCAGTAATTAAGTTGTAAAATAGATATAGATATGAGCCATGATTATAATTTCAAGGACAGCTTTAAAAACAAGAACCATGATGATTTGCACCAATCTGGAATACCTTTCACTCTGATACAGTCACTTGCATGAAAATTGTTCACAAAAGGGATCCTCATTATAATGAGCTACATGGAACCACTGGAGTTTCCTCGATGTACTGGTTTTCTTATATCAGGGATAAAAACAACAGAATAAAAAAGGAATAGGACCTGCAAAGTGTCTTTGTTACATCATGCATCTTGCTACGTTCGACATCGTTATAACAACTGAGATTCCACTGAAACAGGTACATCTTTCAAACTGCAGAGAACAAAACTTGGTACTGTAAACATCGATATTTTTGCGCGATTAATCTTTCGCGCTCAGCTGCTCAAAAACATATCCGCGGGTTCTTAAATTTGCAACGTGCAGTTGCCAACCCATTTGAAATGTGCAGAGAAAATTGTAAAGATAATTTTCCCGGTTTTAGAATTCTCGTTAGCAAAGAGTAGCACAAAATATGTGAAAATCAATGTACCGTCAATATTTTCGCATCTAGAGCTCTGTCTGGAATGAGTTAAAACACAAAATAGAGTAAGCATATGCTGCCTGTGAAGAAATCACAGCTGGCAGGGGAGAGGTTGTATGCTTACCGTCGTTACGATGGGGAAGGACACGGATTCCGTGAGAGACGAGTTCGCCACAAACCAGCCAGCCTGGGCCAAGGCCCACATCCAGCCCGACACGAGACTGGGGATCACAAGGCCCTTGGTGTACTGAGGACGGTTTTGCGTGTAGGCGGAGTAGATCAGGAAGTAGGCCGAGCTGGTCATGTAGATCCCACAGAAGTGAGCAAATACATAGTCAAGACCTGTAAGAAATTTATCTTAAAATTGTTCTTTTCCAGTCTTTACCCATTGAGGACGGGCTGATTTTGCTACAAAACGCACTTCCCATAGACCCTTGCCCGAGTATACTCTGGGACTCGTCCTCAATGGGTTAAAACCAAATGTTTGCTGTTGTTGATGGCTGGAATGGTTTAGTCGGGCAAGGGAATGGATGATATTCAGGAATTTAAACAACTATGTGTATATTCAGTGATTGCAGCAGTATAAACATAATACATCAGTGAAGTTTATGGAAAACCAGATCAAAAGTTGTGAATTATCAAAGTTTACATTCATGTGGCATCATCACCGGATGAGAAGGCTACAAGTTTGTAGTGCAACAGTAGTGGAATGATACAGAGAAAATATGCCAAGAATTCCACATATTTTCATTTTCTCCCATCATGAGAAAGCATTTGACTTATCTCCTTCCAAAGACAAGGGTGATCTATCACCTTTAACAAACATCAGTGACAAGTCAAGGGAACATGTACTTTTCATAAAATATGAAATATTTTAAAATCATACTTACATTTACTTTATATCATGAAATCAATTACCGTCTATCATATGATCCACATTACAAGGCTAGAGCTAAGATGTTTGATGTGCCATATTCATTTTGAAGCAAAATATCAATAATGGCTTGACAGCCAGCAACAACCCATCTCCCACCATTCTACCTCAAGATTGTAAAATATTTGTATTGTAAAAAATTTGTATTTTGGGTATCTCTCTTAAAAAACACCCTCAAAAAAACAAAAAAACAAACAATTTATTAAAATTTGAGCACAAATTTGTGTAACATAGTTGCCACTGCCACTGCCACTGGTAGACTTTGGTGTTCTTACCATTTTGACTAGCGCCCTCGTGTGCTCTATTCTCCTGGATCCAGATACATGGCAAGAAGTTGAGTCCATACATGGCTCCACTAATCAGAGATAGGACAATCCCACTGTGGTGGGAGGGATTGAAAAATTAAAATATAAATGTCTTCTTAAATTAGTCACACCTGTGGGGGATTTTTTTTTAGTGATTGCTATGAAGCAGGTGGCTGCTATATATGGGTGGCCACTAAGACAGGTTTGGCCGTACATAGGCTAATTAAAGCTTATGAAACACGTATGATTAATATGTAGGGCACTCAATGCTGTCATTTTTTTTTTTTTAATATCTTGAGCCTGAAGTTCACTGAATTACCTTTGGTGTCCAAAGTGCGGCATACTATCAAACTTATGCAAATAGCCCTTGTGATTTTTATAAGCTCTTAAAAAAATAACATTATGCCAACTTGGGAGTCTATACTGAGTGCAGTCATTGTATTGTATCAAAAAAGAGAACATTACCTCGAGGAGAGGGTTGGAAATTATGGCTTTACAGACATGGAGGGGTTATCAATGCAGTGTCATTACAAAAGTATGCTTTAGGTCAGTAGTTATAGAATAGGGTCTTACAGAATTGTTCAATTTGCTGATGAAACGGTGTGGTGTACAGCCACAGAAGTACAGCTCTCATTCATGTGTGATCCTACCAACCTTTGAAAGCTGACTTGAACTATGCAGAAAAAGCTATGTGTGAATGAACAACTTTAAGAGTAACCTAACAAAAATGGCTTACAGTGATGTTTCTTTGTAAACATTCAATATGACATACTTGATAACGTCAGTCAAATTCTCGGGGAAACTAGTCAAAGTGAGGATGTTACCTGGTCACCTACATTATTCGTTTCTGAAGAATCGACAGACCATCCACCCACGAGGCATCGCTGGAATAATCTGCTGGTTTTACAGACACATCACCTTCTGTGACATTTACCTTTTGAGAGAGTTAATGACAATCATTTCGGAAGGAAAAAAAAATCTCCAGGAGGTATACATGTATTGACTGACACGAACATTCCTGGTACTGGGTTAAGGGATACTAAACACTGGATAAAATTTCTTTATTTAGCTGTTAAACAGTATTCTTACCTAGTTGCAGTGGAATCATAACACTTTAAATAAGCTACAACACTTAATACACAATTTATTCTCACAAGAGTGTGCGTATTGGTGACTGATGCATGCTCAACATACGGTGACCATAAGATCAGTTATATCAGTAGGCACATAATACATTGTACATCTATGATACAGTTTGATTATGAAACATATCAATAAATATACATAACTATATGTGAAATCACATTAAACATCTCCATCAAATTCTAATTATCTACTCATTTCATGGGTGCATATTTTTTTCAAATTTAAGGACCTTTCACACCTTGCTTCTAATCTTTTTCGCAGTCCCTAGAAGCAACCGTGTTGGTGGCAAGATATGAAGTACTAAACATGATATGATGCACAATCTATTGTAAAGTACACATAATGTCAACACAAACAAAGTATATATATAGATTGTGAGAGAGATCACCGATATGGACAGCTTTTTGGCTTCTTTCTGAAAATAATTGTGCAAACGTGAGATATGAGGAAAGAGAAAACGGTGCATAGCTTTGAAATGATTATTCCTCTCGCTGTTCCTTTTTTTTTTTTTGGGGGGGGGGGGGGAAGTGCATGAGGATCTTGGGTCAATTCCCAGCGGACACCAATTTTTCAACTTGGGCACTCTTTCCAAAAAAGAAGGAACAGTAAGAGGAATAATAATTCAAAGCTACACACCATTTCCCCTTTCCTCATAAAGTAGTCCACATGTTGGTGCAATAATATGAAAAAATTAAACAGAAACCAATTTAATGCTGTCACTACAAACAGTTATAGCGATATATCGCTATATAATCAACCTCGCAGAACTTGAAAAGTTTGATAGGTCGAATGAGAGACTCGAATGAGAATATTTTATCCCAAACACTCACTGCACTCTGCTCTTCATCTAAAAGTGGATGGCCATCTGCCCTGCCATTAGATGTCGCTGTTGCATTTTGGTTGCGCTGCAGGCGGGCATGATCTGGCTTGACACCCACAAAAATCACCAATCTAGCCAAGAGGAAGAAAAAGAGTGTAATATCCAGAAGACTATTTTTTTTAAATCTTTAAAACTACAGACATGTGTATCTCTCAAATCACGTATCTCAATTTCTTTACACATATTTATCATATATACATGATATATACATAACTGTGTATACAGTAAACCTCATGTAAATTGACATCGCATGTGAAATTCAACAGATCACCTAAGTCGACGCAATGAAAAAGTCCAAAATTTTCTTTTGTACTGTTAACTTCTGTGAAAGACAACATTTGCTGTAAGCTAATAGACTTTCTCTGGTCCTGTGCGTGTCAATTTATGTAAAATGAAAATAGATAAGACATAGGTAGAAAGGCAGATAAATAGATACTATATAATAGATATAGATTCCTCCAATGATCTCTCTTTTCCCCATATTACATGTAGTTGACACTGAATAAGAAAAATAAACTTGTATCCTATTAATCATATGTTTCTTACATCACAATAACTTTGCAATAATGACTTTTGGTTATGAAAGGGTGATTTTCAACTAAACACATCTCAGTATTTATGATTTTTTTTTCCCCCGTCTTGATTGAGTGGGAGAGTTGTGTGTCGATGATGTCCTCCACTCAGATATTTGTATCTCTGGTTGTGGCCAATGTCAAATGTCAATATTTGGTTAAAACTAACAAAACTTTCTTCTTCTTCTATTTTTAGTAACAATGTAACAAACCTCTGCTGTTCTACTAGTCTGTACAACTAGAGCTACTAAAGGTACGTGGTCCCGGTGTTTTAGTCAAATGTGTACGCGGGCACACGGCGCAAGTTTCCTATAGAGACCTACGCTATCGACTCCTCTTTAGCGCTTACGCTGTGGCCCACTTCCCCGAGTCCGAAGAAGTCTGATTCACTGTAGTCAGTGGTCCGATCACAGTTCGGCTCGTGATTCGGCTGAGGGGGATGACAGCTTTAGTAAACTTCTTTTGTGATGTCATAATAACAAGCACATATGCACGCACCCTGGCATTACTACAGACTGCGCAATGCGCAGAGAAGACAACGAAGGCAACGTTACTTAGTAACAGCTACGCACTTTACTCTTGATGACAGCTCAACTTCGGTAATCTTCGTATCAATGCTAACGGTGATCGGCAGTACAGCGCCCTCTCCACTACCGGGACTATGCACCTTTAACCCGTTGAGGACGAGTCATGAGTATACTCAGGCAGGTGTCGAGATGGGAAATGCATGTTGTAGCAAAATCAAACCATCCTCAATGGGTTAATAAAAGTCAGTGATGAGAATTTTAATAGTGTTGAATTGAAATTATTGAAAAATCATATAATAATGACACTTAGATACTATTGCCAACACCTTTGTATGTATCACATGTACCTGAGCAAGGACAGGGCAAAACCAATGTAGTTCAGATTCTGTCTTGGGATGTAATCTGGGTGCAGTCCAAACCAGCCAAAGCTAATTTAACAACAAAAGGACAAGATATTGTACATTCATTATATCATCACATGAAACAAATAGTGTCAAATGTTCCCCTATCAGGCATCAAATAAATTTAAGTTTTGTAATCTAAATGTCATCAAGTTGTTATGAAATAATTATTCTTTACTTGTGAAGCACTGAAACTATAAACAAATCAGCAAAAGTTTTTATTTCCAAATTTTCCCTTTTTCAAATCCACCAGACTCAAAGCTGTTTTGGTCCACTTTATCTGTAAACTTAACGGAAAAAAACCCCCACATAAAACAAACAAACCAAAATGATAGAAAAGCTATCAATCGAATTAATACTGTTTGGAGAGAATTAGCTTTAAAGTTTACGTAGAATAGATGCAGTCAAGCAGGCAGCCCTGAGATATGGCATTTCATCATAATAGTGTAACAGAACACAAACCCTGCATCAAAGAAACATAGTTTTGAGTTTACAAACATTCTGATATGACACAGCTTTGCTTAGAATAATGAAGCAGCATCTAAATTAGAATTAGTTTTAAATCTTAAAACAAAATAGCCCTACATATAACATCATGAGAAATCCTGCACAAGTAGTGTATCTGAGAAATCCTGCACAAGTAGTGTATCTGAGAAATCCTGCACAAGTAGTGTATCTGAAAAAATCACTTTGATAGAAAGAGATACATACTGTCCACTTGCCCATCCAGTGATCATGTTGACTGAACTCCAGATTAAAATGCCTGGTCCAAGACCGATTGTCTTCAGGATTGGAACAACCATGATGTTTCCTAGGATTTTAAAAATCAAATGAGATACAAAGTCATTCTATTTTTGAAGAGGATTAAAGTTGATGAAAACCAGCAATGCACTGAATGACAGTTCACATATTGGGCACCATGCTTATGATGTGAAAGACATCTTTCTATCATTTTCTCAGAGGCAGGTGACCAAAGAATTGAGAAGAATTACCCTAATTTTGTGATGTCTCAGACAGATTGACTGTTCATGGTCAGGAGTAGAGTACAGGCAGTTCTTAGAGTTGGGATTGCAGGGCACAACACTAACTTTTTTTCTGTTGTGGCCCATTCAGGCCATTAAAATCTTTATATCTGAAAAAAAAAATGTAGTGGTCCGAAATATATGGAAGCATAGCAATCTATTTTGACTTTGAATGCCCGATCAGGCTACCAAAAGATGGCCTTCTTGGAAATTTTGTGGCCCGGCTAACATCAATTTTTAGTGGCCCCAGGCCATCGGCTAACGTCAAGCCCTGGATTGTTCAGGGATTGAATGTTGTTGAGAGTTTGCCTGCTGAATGGAGTGAGGCATAATATTGCTGTGTTAATTTATAACTGGAGGCACTGGTTATTTAGATCCAGGAGCTGGGAATGTTCACAAGGGAGGGCAAGTGTTGGCCAGGGAAGGTGGGAGGATAGAACTAAGTTTCTTTTGAAAAATATAGTGGTTGTTAATTGGCAAAAAGAAGCCACTAAACATCATGTTTTTAAGCAGAATAAAGTTCTGCTTATTGATGCAAAGCAACTTATTACACACTGCACAATATGCTGCTCCTTGCTTCTCATGTCTGTTTACTATATTTGAGACTTGATAGAATTTTGTATTATACAGTGAAATGAAAATCCTTCAACAAGCAAACAAGAGTATCACTTTAATATATACCATCAAGTATTTTTCACAACAGGTGTGTGACAGTCTTGCACGAAAGGGTATGAGAGTGAAATTGAGTCTTTTGATCACATGATGCTGTGATGATACTGTCTTGTGACCATCTTTGGGCTAAACAATCCAAGAGTGCCTGCTATGTGAGAACAATTAAAACATTACTACTTCCTCCTTTTCTTGGGATGTGGCTACATATCAAAATACAGTCATGAGGAACACTGGCTGCCTGGTAGTGTCCATTTATTTTAACTCAAACACTATATACCAAGGGATAACATTAATCTAGCAGACTAAGCACTATATGAAAATGATTAATATTGTGAGTGCAATTATCATTATTATCATTGTTATAGATATTCTCATTATCATTATTATTATCAGCAATATTTCAGTAATTCTTTTCCTTTTCTTCTTCTTCTTCTTCTTCTTCTTCTACTTCTTCTTGTTGTCATTATTATTATCATTATTATTATTATTATCATCATCATCATCATCAAAATCATCATCATCATTATTCCCTAACTCTATGTATCTCAAAGATACTGTGATTCCCAACTACAGTTCATACAAGTTCCATTCAGTTCCCATTAGCTATATGGCTTAAATTAATGTCCCAATTGCAGTATCTACAGAATGCATCTTCTAATGCATCTCTCCCTGTTATGCAGTACAACATTAAATCAAAGTTCACAGTCTTCATAAAACTCTGAAAGTGACATTTTGGTAGAAGCACTACTTCCTGCCTTTGATTTTTTTTTTAGCTCTATTACTCCTTTATTATAATAATAATTATTATTATCATTATTATTTTACATTGGATAATGACACTGTCCTTACAACATTAGAATACAATGGCATCATCTCAACTGCACAATACATCTTGATATCTAACAAACTTCAAGAGAAGAATTCTTTTTTTCATGCATTAAAAAAAAAAAAGTTTCAGTGGGTACCATTGTGGATATTTTGTAGGTGAGAAAACTGACACGGAATATCATCCACGCCTAAAATCTAATGAAATATGGCCAAAGGGTTTACATATTTTCTGTGAGATAGATAGGCCTGCTGGTCACAGGCTGTTGGCCATCGACTGGGGTGAACCACAAAGGATTGATGGAGCATTTTCACCAGATTTGCATAATAGTTTGCACTTTGCAAAGTAGTTAAGAAACATCCATGATGAAAAGCTGTACTTTACTCATGCACTCTATGTCTTCGTTGAGAGAGAAAAAGTATTTGATTCTTAACATGCTCAGCTGGGCCCCATCTTAGACTTGTGATTGATTCAAATCAATCACAACTTAACGATCGAATGCAAATCCATTTTATAACAAAGTTATGATTGAAATTAAGACGGAGAACTGCAATCAATCAATCACAGGTTGTGATTGATTTCAGCTTTCAAGAGATTTGTGATTGATTTCTATCACAAGTTTTATAAGACAGGGCCCTGGTCTCACTTGCCAAACCTCAACCTAAAGCTAATGTATGCATTTATTTATTTATTCATTTATTCATTCATCTATTTTAAATGAATTATTCTTTCATTTATTTTTTAGTGGGAGGGATCATGTATACTCCCCATGACCTCTTTGCCCATAATTTTTTTTTTTTTCTTGACCAGTATTCAAAATTGCACTCCTATTTCTATATCATATCGGAATGTGCATGGTCACTAAATTTAAAGTCACTAGATCATGGGGGGAAAGATCTTTTACTTATGCCTGCCCCAAACTTTGGAATAGCCTTCCTGACGACATCAAAGCATTTATATGACATGTGACTCCTTCAAGAAACATGTTTCAACAACTCTTCTGTTTTGTTTTCATTTTGCTCTGTATTAGTTTATGTGCCTTGAGCACTGAACAGAGTGGATAAAGCACAATGTTATATTATTATCATTATTATCATTATTACCATAATTATTATTACAATTCTTCTTCTTCTTCTTCTTCTTCTTCTTAATTATTATCATTATCATGGAATTTTATATCATGAAAATCTCTCCGGGAGGGGGAAGTATTTGTGCTCTTCCCCATCCTCACTTCAAACCTGAGACATCTTGACTTAAAGGCAGCTTTATACACTCACACCAAGTTGCAGAAGAAATGAACAAAATATGACAGAAAGTTCACCTGTGGCCCATAGAAAGCCCCCAAGCATGGACAGTGGATAGAACGTTGGGCAGTTACGGATGAGATTAATGACCAGACCAACCGTCCATATAGCTGAACACATGATCCACTGGTAGAACATTCCTGGAGGAGAAAAACAGACATTTGGCAAACTGGATTCAAGCTCTTGACTTTTAACCTTTAAAGGGATGGTATAGTTTTGGTTGAGGTGGGTGGGACCCACGTTTCATTAGGACCACATATCATGGATATCTCAGCCATTTCAAATCCAATTTTCATCAGATACCCCAAATCAAAACAAAAGTTACCTTAGGTGACCGATCATTTTCTTGTGCAGCCCCTAGGTTGTGGAATAGATTACCATTAGACATTCGGAAATGTCAGACTTTAAATAGTTTTAAATCAAAAGTGAAAACTTTTTTGTTTTAGCATGGGCTTATTTCTTTTTGTTCTTCCCATGCAGCATTGTGCAACATAGGAATTTAAGAGCTCTTGAAGCGCAGTAGAATATATAGACATAGTTTCTGCGCTTAATAAATGATTTATTATTATTATTATCAAATAAACCATTTATATGAAAGAGCATACAATTTTACAATTCTAAGAGGAATTCAAAGCCTAATATAATTTGATAAAAATCGGTTTTGAAACGGCTGAGATATCCAAAAATAAAGTGGTCTTAATAAAAGGTGGGACCTACCCACCTCAACCAAACCTATACCATCCCTTTAGCCTTTTTATTTTGGATTTGATATGCCCTTCAAAAAGAAAACTATTTTGAATTATCAGAAGGAAAGGTTCAATTACTAAAATGTAACATTTATTGTTTTGAGGATTATTACAAAGCAGGTAAAATAACTGACATAACTTGATTACGGAGAGGAAATGATATATGCTTAAAACAGTTACAAAACATTTGGAATTAATGCAATGCTATTCACCCAATTTGTTAGCATTAAAAAAGCACTGAAAAAGCAAGTTTCCATGACACCATGCCACATATCTTAATGATCGATTCTTGATGCTTCTGAGTGTATTGATGCATTGTGTTTTAAAGCAATGCAAACATAACTAAAAATGTCGCTATGGCGACTGATGCCTCCGCCATAATGCATGATTCTCCCAATAGGTGTATGGTACAATGTCTTCACAATGTGTTATGACAGTTTCACAAAACTAACAAAATATTGAAATGACAGGTTTGTCAGAAATATCTTGAATGTTCACTTTCCTTGAACTAGATTTGCTATAATTGTCTAAGAGGGCAGGTACCTGTATTTGGGGAATTGAGAATTTTTACTTGACTTCTGACCTACCCTTTTATAAGTTTATGCATTGAGTAATTTTCAAGGTATGAAGAAAGAGTGTAATTACAGTATAATATATATATATATTTGCATTTAAACCTGACCTTTGACCTTTGATTCTGGCTGGAAATTTCTCAGAGAATCTCCATTAGGGAATGTATATATCAAGTTTTAGTTTTAAAAATAATAATGTAAGCACTGCATATACTAGTATATGAGGGAAATAGTAAAATTTTGAGGAGTTGACCTTGACCTTTGACCCCCTGACTAGTGACCCATGACCCCTACATTCCCTAGAAAATCCCTGCCAGTCAGTACATGTGTATGTACCAAGTTCAGGCCCGTAGCCAGGATTTTTCAAGGGGGGGTGCGGTCACTAAAAAAACGGACCTTCGGTACCAATACCAATGATCACACACACACACACACACACACACAATTATATATATATATATATATATATATATATATATATATCTATGTATATATATATATATATATATATATATTCATATATATATATATATTCTTTGGACGACCGAACTACAAAAGTTGTATAAGAATTTGCGCGCAAAGCGCGCCGCAAATTGTGAATTTTGACTGTTTTAATGACGTTTTAAAGTCTCGAGGAAATTTGTATTTTTGTCTGTTGCATGCAATCGCGTTACGGTATTTCATCTAGGAAATAGTAAAAACTCATTTTGCCAGGAAGTTGCAAAGTTTAATTGTGTTCGAGACTCTGCGCGCGTAGCGCGCCGCAAAATTGAGAATAGTGATTTTCCTGGTGTTGTTTTAACTTTTATTTTTTCTATTGTATACCCGCGTTAGCAGGCCTGAAGCCTGGTATGCGAGTTTGTCAAAAACGAAAATAAATAAGAAAATTTTTAAAACAAAATATATTGTAAATGTGAACCATTTATATTTTGCCTCCTTGTGGTAGGATATTTCCAGCATTTCCGAACTTTCAAATAATCATTTTAGATTTAATGATATTAAAGGTAGTAGATCCGATTCGCAAACATCTCCAATATCAGTCAAATGTCATATTAACCATCATGCTAAGAAGGTTTTCTTTGTGAAATTTGGAGGTCAGTGAAATTAAAAAAATTAAACATCCGTTAGCCATTGGAAGAAGTTGAGTGCAAATTCAGACCTCAGGCTTAATGCTCAGATGTTTTCCTATTTGATTTGATCTGTCTTACTGTGCACACTAAGATACATACTGGAATGGTTATTTCTTATTTATTAAATTATAGTAGCATATTTGGTTACTAGCTGTCTCTAGGCATTTTCGAATTTGGGCTGCAAAGAGATCCACTACCTTTAAGTTAGAAGAGAGATAAGTAAATAATGATAAAATAAACAAACAAAAAAGAATGAGTTTCTTTTGTAATACTATCTGACAAACTTTTTACTTTACCATTTTACTTCATAGCTCAGCACTTTCCATTCTCTCTCATACCCTCTTACCCGTTACATTTAAATGAAATACAACTAAAATGAGTTTGCGTGCCTGCATAATACTCTTTGGAAATTATAAGTGAAAATGTTCTTAGGTTTTGGCTCACTTTAAAATGAGAACCAATAGAACTGTCACAACATGAGAAAATGTATAAGTAATAGTCAACACTACATTTCCGAATTTGACCTGCAAAGAAATCCGCTACCTGTAAGTTAGAAAAGAGATTAGTAAATAATGATAAAATAAACAACAAAAAAGAATGAGTTTCTACCGCCGTATCCAGTAGAGCCTGAAACGGTGCAGGCTCAAGAAATCGTTTGTACTAATACGTCTTGAAGTACTGTGTAATACTGTTGACTCAGACTTCTACAATGCTGCAAGTGAGAATTTTAACCCAATCCGGCTCATTACCTGTGTTTTTTATGAAAAATATGAATAAAGAATGTAAATTAAATAACGACGCGTCAGAATGCAGTCTAACGCTCTCACAATGTTATCATACATAGGGTTTTTCCCTGACTGTTTTTACTCCGGAGCTCTTGCAATATTCAGGCTTTTGTAATACTATCTGACAAACTTTTTACTTTACCATTTTACTTCATAGCTCAGCATTCTCTCTCATACCCTCTTACCCATTACATTTAAATGAAATACAACTAAATTTAGTTTGCGTGCCTGCATAATACTCTTTGGAAATTATAAGTGAGAATGTTCTTAGGTTTTGGCTCACTTCAAAATGAGAACCAATCGAACTGTCACAACATGAGAAAATGTATAAGTAATAATTTGTTGGAACCGTAAGCAAATGCCAGCTGAAGGCGAGTAGGCAAGTGTGTTTAAAAGCATTAGATTATGCACGGAGATCGCACAGTTGATGATCTTTTCTCGAATATTGGTACTAGCAAAAGGGCTAGAAAAAGCAGCTATTATAATTCGTTAGGCATGCATAATGGCCCAATGAGTGTTACAAGAGAACTGGAGTAAGACAGGTCTTTCATTTTGTTTTGTCTCTCCTGATCGTTCGTAAGAAATGCTAATTCATGACCACCTTTTCACAATTTGATTGGAGCATGCATTCATAATGGAAAATAGTTGACATAATAATCTATCCCCAGGCATTATCATGCCAACATGTACTTATATATACATGTACTGTATCTTTGTGAGACGTAGATATAAAATGTCTCAGGTTTTCGATTATAGTAATTTCGAGGAAATTTCTTTAATTTTTATCATATATGTAAACTTGAGGCTATTAGATTTTCATCCACTTACCTCTGTTCCTGTGAAAAAATGCAAGTGTCAACCTCAATGTCATCCACGAATCGCACCTACTCGGGCGGCCAGTGGAAAAAAAAACACCGGTCACACGCGCCAAGGGCCATGGCATGCAGTGCCAATATAATAATAGCTCGCACAAATTGATACATAACATTTGTGTTTGTGTGCATGGGGACGATCCGATGGTTCATACAACAAAAGGGTTTCGTACAATTATTTTTAACATTGTTAAACGTACTCTTCCACATTTACGTAGCATATAATGTGTCTTTATTAGGTGATCCGAGAATCCTCTCGGATCACCTTCTGTATCTGTACGGATTCTTTGTTGGTTCTTCTTCTTCTTTATTTCTGGACAAAATTTGTGTAGAGGTTAGCTCAGAAAGTCCTCTTCCTATCAATTTCAAAATTATACCATATATGTATCATGTCCCAAAGACGACAGATCTAATGTAAAATAGTGATCAGTCGACCGTGACGTCACTGTGACGTCATTATATGAAAACACATTCTCAATCATATCTCACTAATGGAATAGAGTTTTTCAATGAAATTTACGTCACATATATTTCAAGTTATGCGCATTCTACTCATATTCTCAAAATTCATATTTTCTCTTAAAACGTGCGCGTACGCGCGCGTTGAAATATTTGTATGCTCAAATCGAGCTCAAATTTTTTTTGCACACGTTTCAGACCATTTGCAGCATTTTTTGAAAAATTGAAAAAATTGGACGGACGCGTACGCGCGCGCACATATACGCACGTACAGCTCATATGCAACAGAAATTTCCCGATTTTTTACATTTATCGGATGTCTGAAAAGTCAAGGAACATTTCTAGCAAGTTTCAAGTCAATCCGACTCAATATGACGTCATACGGGACTGTCAAAGTTGAAATTCCGCGCGCGCGTCAATGGCGATATACAGTACAACAATGCCCAAAAACCGCCAATTTTAAATCCGATTTTACTCGTCAGGATGGACGGTGACCCCCCATTTTCTTTACATATTCTGAAAGCTGATGAGTTGTACATGTCATTTCATGGGTTGGCAATGCTGGAAAAATGATTAAAAGATATCAAATTTCTTAATAAAGTAAAAAAAGTAAATTTTCAAAATGACGTCATCAATTTTCAAGTTTACTTGGGCGTATCTCACTTATCCTCTGCCAATTTCCACTCAGATTTCAGTATGTTGTAGCTTATTAAATGTTCTTTCATTAATGTAATAACAACGTTTTGATTGGATGGCGGCATCACCTCGTAAAAATGGATTAAAAGTAATCTTGTCAAATTTGACCAGTTTACGTGTTATCTCTATGGGAGAGCAGTTTTTCTGGCAGTGAAAATTGACATGACTATCTTTTTCGAGCATTAGCTCACTTATGCTTCGGTGAATTTTTCCCAGATTTTAGTATGTTGTAGCTGAGACTTTGGGCTATCGTAAGTGTGCCCTCCATTTTTTCATACGAGGCCGGCATCACGTCGAAAAACTTGGTTGAAAATGGCACGTGGCTTCGATGCAGCGTCATTTTGCTTAATACACAGGGCCTATGGAGCATGAAATAGGTCATTGCATAGCGCATCCGACTCGTAATCCTAAGGTCCCTGGTTCGAGCCTCACCCTTGCCAATATTTTTTTATTTTTTTTTCCAAACTCTTTTTTCTTCTTTTTCTTTATTTAGTCTTAATCTCCCTTCCTAACTTTATCTTTTTCTGATTTTTTAATGCTTCTCCTTCAAATTTCTATAAAATAACATAATTTTTTCTTTATTTTTCTTTCTTTCTACTACATTCTGTGCAATAGATGAAGAACAACAATGGTTATCAATCCCATATTTTGCACATGTTTAGTTCATGTCACGTACATTATTTCATAAAATAACAACTTCTTGATCGGACACCATCTTGGGTATGTAAATTAGGGTCAAAGGTCATAAATGTTTCATCCTGTATCTTGGTGAATACATGTCCTATCTTTACCATATTTTGCACACGTAAAGACCATGTTACAAGAATCATTTCACAAAATAACCACTTTTTGCTCAGATGCCATCTTGGCTGTGCAAAGTGGGGTCAAAGGTCATATGTACTTCTTCCTGTATCTTCGTTATGACGTGTTATCTGTATGGGAGGGAATTTTTCTAGATGTGAAAATTGACATGATTGTCTTTATCGACGACTAGCTCACTTACCCTTCGGTGAATTTCTTCCAGATTTTAGTATGTTGTAGCCAATTTAATACTCTTTAAGTTTTGTTCATCAAAATTTTAATCGGATGATGTCTTCACCTCGTGAAAATGGATATAATGTAACCTTGTCAAATTTAACCAGTTTACGTGTTATCTCTATGGGAGGGAATTTTTCTGGAAATGAAAATTGACATGACGGTCTTTATCGAGCACTAGCTCACTTACTCCTCGGTGAATTTCTCCCAGATTTTAATATGTTGTAGCTGAGACTTTGGGCTATCGTCGGTATTCGCTCCATCTTTTCATACGACGCCGAGATCACGTCAAAAAACTTGGTTGAAATCAAACTTATCTTCGATGTATTGAGATATTTCTTTCTTTCTGCAACTTTCTTTGCAATAAGTCTAGAAAAACAGCCCCTATCACCCCCATATTTTGCACATGTTTAGTTTATGTCACGTACATTATTTCATAAAATAACAACTACTTGATCAGACACCATCTTGGGTATGTAAATTAGGGTCAAAGGTCATAAATGTTTCAACCTGTATCTTGGTGAATACATGTCCTATCTTTCCAATATTTTGCACACGCAAAGACCATGTTACAAGAATCATTTCACAAAATAACCACTTTTTGCTCAGATGCCATCTTGGCTGTGCAAAGTTGGGTCAATGGTCAAATGTACTTCATTCTGTATCTTCGTTATAGTTTATACCAGGGAGGTACCTCCCTGGTTTATACCGAATTTGGTACCAAAGATGGTAGACCTGACTCTCTTTTGTAAATGAGAATCCAAATATCACACGGCCAATGTCTCTAAACACAGATGAAACCTATATGGTCATGCCTATTGCGATCAGGACTCGAATCATTGATTAAAAAAAAAAATCGGATCACCTAATTTGTCAGTCTTGACAAATTCCGAGTCTAGTATTTATTTGGATTGTTATCTTGAGAATTGCTAAAAACAGTTATTATGAAAAAGTGGACCTTTCAGAATTTGGGGGGGGGGGGGTGCGTACGCACCCGACGCAACCCCCTGGCTACGGGCCTGAAGTTCCATGAAGATACATTGAACCATTTGCAAGAAAAGTGAAATTGTAACATATTCACCTAACCTTTGACCTTTTGACCTTTGACCTTATGACATGAAACTCTCTCTGGAGAATCTTTATGCAGTAGTACATGTCTACACTAAGTTTCAAGATAATACCTTTGGGCATTGCATGGATATGGGGGAAATAGCAACGTTTTTAGCATTTGACCTTGACCTTATGACCTTTGACCTCTTGCCAATGTCACTAAAATCTTCTCAACTAATTGCCCCATCATACATCATCCTTGGACCAAGTTTGGTGAAAGCTGCTTCATCCAGTTTTAATTTATCACGTAAACAAATAAATTTTAGGATTTGACCTTGATCTTTGACCTTTGACCTCTGTCCAATTTCACTCAAAAACTAATCAAGTAATTGTCCCATCATACATCATCCTCAGACAAATTTTAGTGAAATTTGCTGAATCCAGTCTTGAGTTATCGCGTAAACAGATACAATTTAATGATTTGACCTTGACCTTTGACCTTTGACCTTTGGCCGATTTCACCCAAAATCTAATCAATTAATTGCCCCATCATATTTTATACTTGGACCAAGTTTGGTAAAATTCCAGTCAATATTACTCAAGTTATCGCGTAAACGAATGCGGATGGACATACGTACGGACAGACGGACGGACGGACGGACGGACAACCCGAAAACATAATGCCTCCGGCACCACTTCGTGGCGGAGGCATGATAAAAGAAGAAGAAATTGAATCCTAGAACTATAGATGTTTATAAATTGTGGTAGTATCACTTGTTAATGACCTCTAATGAGTAGCACAGTGTAATTAATCGGCAAGTTGATTCTGATCGCTATTTTTATTACCACAGGGAGAAGAAAAATTAAGCGAACAAAATCATTTATATATCATTTGATTATTAAATTAGTGGTTAGATATAGCCTAGGATTGTGCCAAAATTTAATCATGCAGTGAACTTGCAAACTAAATTACTGAACATTGCTTTGGTTTAAAATCTTACCATCTCCCGTATCTGTATTCTTCACAGGCACCAAGTTGCATCCAAAACAAACCACTGCCACAACAGCCCCAATGAAGCCCACCGCGTTGCTACTCAGCTCTTCCCCCAAACTTCCGGGCATGATGATACCGTCACTGCGCTTTGGTAGCGGAATCAGCAGCTGGACGACGCGACGCTATAAACCTAATGAAATAAGACGATTAAGCGATGGATGCCGAGTTAACGATCACAACCAGCTGCAAATGGGTAAATCGACCTGCTTAAATGACATTAGAACAGATATTTGCCCTCATATGACAGGTGGAATCGTTCTTTTCATACCGTGTTTATGACGGATTGCCTGAACCGGCTCCTCCTATGTAGATCCTCCCCCTGTGCATGCAATCAGCTGAACGGTGAGACCACCTCCCTAGTTAGAGACCTACATACAGATTCCCAAGTCCCTGCGCCCGGATTCCCCTGTCCCACAGAGCATTGGCTGTCTTCTGTAAACGGGTTGACTGAAGATAGTAGGGCACACTATGGCAGCGCGTTGCGGGATTGCATACTGAAATACACGCACAAAAGCGGTCAATTCAAATGCGCATAATGAACGCAGCGATTTTTATCAGCAGCTAACGAAGAAAAAGGGCCTAGAACGGAGTTAGAATCTAGTAGCTGAGCCGAGCTGAGCTGAGAAAGGTAGATAAAACATAAAAGTTGATTACAATTCATGTTTTGTTCTAACTAAATAATAAGTCCTGTAGATTTGTTGAGTTATGAGTTTACATGTGTAAGTTTGACTGCTGTATGCAGACTGTGCAGTTTTAAAATCACTGTGTTCTTGTGGAACGTGTTGTCGTTTGTTTACTGTAGCTCGTAGCTGTGCCGTTATACTGTATTGTAGTCCCATATACCCGAGTTGGTGTTACTCCAGTGGTTGCGCTTACTCATAACCAAAATTCGCAAAACCTTCCCATTTCCTGATGTTGTGGCATCTATTGGTAATTCCCATTGACGATCCCATTGGAATGACTCAATAATTTTACACATGTATAGTTCAATGAAGCCAAGGTAAAGTAGGCCATATGGGAACAACGGTCAGTAGAACTAGCCCGACCAGCAGTGACCAGACGCTGTTAAAAATACGCTGCGCGAATACAGCGTCTGACCAGCGAGCAGGCACCTTCAAAGTGAGGAACCACAACACAACTACAAAACTTATGAAAATGTATACTTATTTTATTAAAAAATGTACATGTTACCAAATGTTGCTCACCTTAAGTGCAAGTTTGTATTAATACAGAAGGTTCGTAAGTCCATTGAGAGCCCTCGTTGATTGTGATAAGTCCGTGGAACAAAAACATGACACTTTCTGGCGGATTCGGTGACCGTCACGGTTCATCGTTGCAGAATTCAAAACGGCGCCCTGGCTTCTGCAAATTATGCGTATGCGCTTGAGAACGTATTACAGAACCCATATGTACTTGAGTGTGTGCGCTGCTTGAGTGTATGTAGCAGCCATAGAGATATATACTATGGTAGCAGCACGGTCGACAGCGCGACCTGCATTCAGCAGATCATGTGCATCGAAATGGCCTGGCGTGAAATACGATCTTGATCTTGATCTTGATATCCTTGATGTACAAACGCCTGGTGTGGCTATCCCGTACATGTAGGTCGCAATATATGCTTGAGTCGGAGGCATATCTTATTCAAACTTAATATTTTCAAGAAGGTCTTTAAATTTTTGGATTGTAGAAGCTTCTCTGACATTATCTGGGAGGTTGTTCCACTGGGGGATTGTCCTTGGGTATAGAGACTGCCGGTAGCAGCTCTTATTTGCTCTTATATGGTCGTACACAAATTTCTTGGAGGAGTGTCGTGTGGTTGGTTTTCTCTTGGTTAAATTGGAGCTTTGCAGATGTTTAATATTGCTGGGGATTAATCCTTGGGTCTCTTTATAGATGATGAGAAGGCGAGATTTGATTCTACGTCTCTCGAGGCTTTCCCATTCCAGTTGCTTCATCATATTCGTTACACTAGCTGATCTGTCATAATTGTTGCATGCAAATCTTGCAGCTCTTTTTTGGATCTTTTCGATTGCTTGTTTGTTGTTTTGTTGACTTGGGTCCCAAACTGCGTGACAGTATTCCAAGAGTGGACGTACCAGGGTGATGTAAGCTATGGCTTTGGTTTGTATGTCGCAGCTAAACAGATTCCTTCTCAGCAGACCAAGCTGGCGGTTGGCTTTGTTGATTACTTGGTTGATGTGCATGGTCCAAGACAGATCCGATGCCAATTCAACTCCAAGGTATGGGTAATGATCGACTCTACTTAGTGTGTTGTTTCCCATGGAGTAACTGAACTGAGGGGGTCTTAATTTGTGAGTGACAGTCATAACGAAGCATTTGGAAGTATTGAAGCCCATCTGCCACTTTTGTTCCCAGGCCCGAAGTGTGTCAATATCAGCTTGGAGTGAAGTTTGGTCTGAAGAGGTTTCAATCCCACGATACAAAATACAATCATCCGCGAACAGGCGTACTTTAGATGAGAGGTTACTGGGTAGATCATTAACATAGGTGAGGAACAACAGTGGCCCCATCACTGTGCCCTGTGGAACGCCTGACTTCACAGGTAAGGGACCACTGGTGATCCCTTCCAAAAGAACTCTCTGGTGGCGGTTGATTAGGAAATTCTTCAACCAAACATGGATTTTGTTTCGAATTCCGAAATATTCAAGCTTATGAAGTAGACGATGATGGGGAACTACATCAAAAGCTTTTTTAAAGTCCAATATTATTAAATCAACTTGGCCCCTATTGTCCAAAACTTTCTGTATGTCGTCGATCAAGCCTGAAAGTTGTGACTCACACGACCTGCCTTTTCGAAAGCCATGCTGCTGATCAGCTAAAATTCCAAACCTCTCAAAATGTTTCATGATATGGCCATGGATGATGTGCTCGAGTAATTTGCAAACGATCGAGGTTAAGGAGACTGGTCTGTAGCTCTGTGGTTGAGAACGATCATCTTTTTTGTAAATAGGTGTTACATTCGCGGTGCGCCAATCCTTGGGAAGATCACCGGTAGAGATGGATTTCTGGAAAATCTTTTGCAGAGCTGGGGCAATGCTACCTGCACAGGCCTTAAGAACCTTTCCTTGTATTCCATCAGGACCTGCAGCTTTATTCGGGTTGATATTCAAAAGCAGTTTACGAACTCCTTCTTCAGTTATCACAATATCATCTATATCCGGGATATTACTACCGTCTAGGTCTGGTATGTTGTCATCTTCGTCAGTGAATACTGAGCAGAAGTATTCATTAAATGCCTCTGCTTTCTCCATTGCCCCTGGGATGATATTACCACGGACTTTGAGGGGTGGAATTCCACTTACTTCTTGTCTCTTAGCCTTAATAAATTTCCAGAAAGGTTTAGGGTTTTCGGTTCTTAGGCTGGCCCCGATAACATCTCTCAAGTAGTTCTTATATGCCTTCCTGGTTCTCCTGTCAATACTTCTTCTCAGTTTTTTGAATGCTTCTTGGTCACTGGGAGACTGTGACCTTTTCGCTTTATTGTAGAGTCTCTTCTTCTTTCTGTAGTCCCTTTTGAGTGATCTGTCTATCCATGGGTATGAGAAACGACTTGAGGTCATCTTCTGCAGATGCAGGGCGATTTGTGAAGCACAGGTCCAGTATATTCTCTGCTCTTGTAGGATCTTTAACAAGTTGTTGTAGGTTATTGTCATTCATAATATCTATCACTTTCCTACTCACTACCGGGTACTGGCCACCAGGTTTGAAGACGGTTGATTCCCAATCAACGTGTGGTAGGTTGAAGTCACCAAGGATCCACACGGATGCATTCTTTGGAATTCTTGATAACGATAATTCCAACTCTTCCAAGTACTCTAAGTTTGACGATGGTGGTCTATAAAATGCACCTATGTATAAGGGTGGTATTCCTTTCACGTGGATTGAGATCCATATAATTTCCGAGTTTGTTTGGAGATGTGGTTCTTCTGACGCAAGGAAAGTATCTCTTACAGCAATGAAAACTCCACCACCTCTCTGATCAGTTGCTCTATCTCTTCTGAAAACATTGTAGCATGATGGAAAAATTTCCCCGGTAGAAATAGAGCTGTTTAACCAAGACTCAGTCCCGATTACCACATCTGGGTTCTCACAAGCCAATACTGCTTCAAAGCTCAATAATTTAGCTTTTATACTCTGACAATTCAAATTAATCATTTTCATCCGTTTTGTTAACTCAGGCTTCTGTTTGTTCCTTCTTTTATAGTTGTCCTTGGGATTGGCTCCTGCATTCTTTCTGCTAAACACTGGAGTCTTAGGTTTTGGGTTTGGGCTTGATGTTTGAACAGGTTGTCCAATGTCTAGGTCTTGCCTATCATCTGATGAAACGTTAATGGCATTACTTGGTAACTGGGTCAATGGGTCGAAACTGTTGGACAGTTCTAACTTGGTAGCGCTTAGAGAGAAAGACGACACATTTGGGTTTCCACAATTAGAACAGATCCAAGAAAAAGAAGGATGATCTGACAAATAATCATACATGTCATCACTCATTTTCAGGCATGAAGCGTGAAACCAACCCTGGCACTGTTCACATTCAACAGCTTTCTGTCCCCATTTGGCTGCTTTCTTATAAATTTCACAAGGGTACTTTGGTTTACGGGGGCCAGGATTTAGTTCAATATCACCTGACAGCAAAACATACACAAAGGCCATAAGTCTAGCTCTCTTCACACTCAACATTGTTCTTGGTGATTTTAACTTCAACAAATACAAAGAGTAATGGAACATGCTCACTTGGTTTTCTTGCTTGTATAATCTGTGTTGCGAAAAACTAAGGGCGGAAGATGGTGCCATCCAGTTGTCACGGAAGATATTTGATTGCAGATTTTCTCTGTTGACGCCACACTCATGTTCAGCTGTGCTGCTGCTGGTTCTGATAATCAGGCTGAGAATCATTACTAGGGCTGGGATCCAGAATGACTGTAAAATCGCCATAATGCAGGCTGTCGTTGTTCATAAAAAATACTCCCAAAACAAACACTTATTTAATAACCATACAAATACTTTTATTACAAAAAATGTTTAAAAACATCCCACAAGGCATAAAATCCAAGATGGCGGTCGGCACATATGTTGGTGCGTTACTTGTTGGATGCACGAAAATCTTGATTGCACTATCACACACGTGAGGTCGGTCCGTAGAGCTGTGTTGCTTGGGCTTCCACTTCAGAGCAAACGTTGGTCCAATTTGTAGGTCAAAATTTCTCGCTAATTTCTCACACATAAGGATAAAAATCCATCACAGATGGATCAGCATAGTAAAAAACACTATAATATCACCGATTAAAACACAGATGCCTCGAAGAAAATTAAAAATTTGATAGGATTTAAACTGCAATTTGCAGAGCTAAAAAAATATGCGTCCGACTGTCAAGCATGCACAGCGCCCTCTCCACGATGTATCGTGATACCGTTAGCGAGCCGTTAGCGAGCCGTTCACACATGCTGCATGTGACCATCATTTTAGGTAAGTTGTTTAATAAATTCAAATTTCAGTATTGATAGCATAGATATGAAGTCTCATTATTATTTTGTTTGTCAGATGAGTTTGAGGTGACAAACAAAGATCTAAAGTATCAAAGTTCAAAGCGATCGCATGCGATCGTTGAACTCTCTTCGTGTTTGGAGCTCCGCTGGTACAGCCCTGTCGCGCTACATACGTACAGCGACTGGGCTGTGTATAGTTACGGTAGAACTAGATCTAGTTTACATGCAATGTAACCTATCTAGCCGCCATTTTTTTTTTTTTTTTTCTGGAAGCGGATGTTTGTTTGATAAATAGAAATCAAGAATAAAGTATAGTACTATTACTAATAGCATCGAAAAAAAAATGAGAAAAACTTGAGAAATACATCAACAACACTGCCAGAATTGCGATCCCTGTTTGCAGTCGGTGCATGTGCGCCAGGTATTTTCAATTTCATGTACCTTCTTGGTCACATTGGTGCTTACGCAACATTTGCGAGCAATGTAGAGAGGCGTTCAGCAGAAGATCGCGCTCGTGGATCATGCGCGTATTGCATACGAATAGGATTAGGATTGTACAGCTAGAAGTAGATCTAGTAGTACATTGTGCTGCAAACTGACCTGCTACTGCCGTACAAATTTGTACACGTATATCGGCGAATGTGGTGCCGGGTTTGGCCCTGGTCAATCTTGACCACACTGCCATTTGTCATTGGTCATATTTTTGTGATAACAATAGTGTGTATCATTACGCCTCAATAATCTTGTCTATGCCTATGGATGGTATATGAAATGATTTAAAATAATTTGCCAAATTAGTTTACAGTGTGGAAAAACCCTAAAATGGCCACAAATGGGGTATTTTACTCTGTTTTATACTTTGACCTGAATACTAATACTAGTACATGTGTAGTTGGTCATTGGCAGCTGTTCTCCCCCACCAAGACAGACGGAAGCCTCTCATACACGTTGTACTCATAACCCAGTGTAGGTCTATCAAAGTTTTTCCATGGCATTTCCATACACCAGCTCACGCACATATTATCAGGTAACACGCTATTGTACGCTGATAACTGATTGTCAGCGAATGACATTGGTTTCCACGGGTAACAAATTAGAGCATCCCCTTTTACTTTACAGAATTGGTTACAAGAATCTTTAGTCTATTTAGGAAAAGGATTCCATGAATCCAGATGTAGTCTCCACAGAGCATATCCCCGACGATAAATAGAGACTGATCTTTCAGTCTATGCATCTCTCTGCTCTCTGCTCTGTCTGATAAGATGTACAAAAAAGGAAGATGGCATAAATTTACATGTGTACAATGTGTACGTAAATTGTCTTCAATGTATGCCATACATTGTACTCTGAGCACTACTTTACTGTCCATCCCAGAAATACAGTGTACAACCATTGCGTAGCAATGAGCAGAATGCACCACTATTGCCTGCAATGATAATGTACTGGAACATCTAAAAAAAAATTGATGTACACATCAACTTACCGGGTTACCCTTTGACACATCAATCTAGATACAGCTTGGAACTCTCCATCTTATTGTGACATATAATCAAATTTATAAAGTTGGTACTTTCACTAAATTTCAAAGGAAGGAGGGAATACAAAAAGTGTTTGCTTTGTCTGACGTAGTCTAAAAGCTTCAGAATTTGTCTACCCCGGTATGGGGGGATGTTCTGCTGACAAGCTTGGATCAAGGCAATGCACATGATTGGAGACATCTTCAGACATATTCTGAAGCTCTTGGACTAGTTACAGTAGTAGTAGAACTCTAGAAAATGTCTAGGCGATATGCCAAACCGTGAGTAGTATTGTAGGAAGGACTTCCTTATGCCCCCCCCCCAATGCCCCACAACTTGCCAAATGTGTGTAAAGCTAACAAGGACCCAAGGGATAGAATAATGTAGACATTGTAGAGGAGTATGACATAATTAGAATGTGTGTGTGTGTGGGGGGGGGGGGGGAGGAATATCAGGATCCCATTTCATAAAACTTGTTATCAGTAACAACTGCCACATTTCTGTGACAAATTTGTATTGTATCTTGAGAAGTCATCCAACTGTGATGCCAGCTGTCAGAGCTGAATTTGATCTTCACTTGTCTTTATCTTCACCCAGAGACCTTCTGCAGGAAGTGGCTGCCAGACATTTATTGTGGTTATGGAAGGCGGTGTGGACACGTCACCGATGTCGGCCAGTGAGCTGAAGGCAAGACTGTATCAGACATTCAGGGAGAGAGGACTAGCCGAATCGCTGAAGGTAAGTGTCTAAGATGTGACAGTGACATGGAAATGTTGGTCAGATTAACATTCATCTTTGAAATACAGAATACGGTATCACAGGTACTGCTCACACTTTGCTGACTAAGCTGTGTGATAGTAACATTATGAACAAAGTACACATACCTACATGTACTGTACATGCAAATGTTTTCAGAATTAGGCATCACTATTGAGAGATTCATAATCAGTCATCAATTTGGATGTACATGTATAACACTACTTTCTATCAGCAGTATTTTGTATTGTAAATCCAGTGTCAAAAAATCAATACTTTTTTTTGAGGCATTTAATGTTTAAATTATTTTCATTCCCTTTTCCATACCTTGGTATTTACACACTCGCAGAGATATGGTAGCTTGTAGGACCATATGACTCAGATTTTACAATCTGCCTTTAGGAAATACAGTTTTAATGTTTTGAATTTCATGTTTTGCATTTTTTCTTCATATGATGGGAGACATGATTGCACAATGCAAGTTTAGAATATTTTACAACTTGAAGAGTTAACTTAAAAGAGAGTTCAAAATATCATCAGCATGCTTGGCATGATAAACAAAATGTAATCAGTTTTGAAAAACACAACAACGACTGGATGTGGAGCAGTCTTTACTAGTGTTTACCAATGAGACTGGTGTTACCATTGTGATGACAGAAGTGTTGCAGTAAGAATGATACATTCAAATTTCATTTGAATATCTTCCTGTCACTTTCCTTCAGTCCCAACTGCGGACCAAGCTTGTGACAGAGCTGCGACAGGGTGCCCTCCTGCAGCAAGTCAGGTTTGCATCTGACCCAGGAGCTGCCACCCCGCCTACTGGCATGGGCCCCTCCCCCCTCATGCTTCGGGCTGCGAACTCCCTGATTGCCGATCACCTCCGCCGCTGCGGCTACGATTACTCCCTCGCAGTGTTTTTGCCCGAGAGCGGGTCAGCACAAGACAAAGTAAGGAACCATTTGTAATGGAGGAAACATTAAGAATTCTGATGGTACTTTTGGTGATATTTTTATGTTGTTCTTTAACTAAGGACTTGAGAGAAATAATCAATCCCTAACTTGCTCTGATGCAACAAAGAGCTGTTATGATGGATTTTGAAACTTAACACCTTGAAACCATGGCCCTCTTTGATGTAGATAGAATCAATTCATCACTGGAAAGACCATATCGATTCTGAGACCTCTTACTGGCACTTCAGACCTTGTAATTGCTCTGTGGTATCAATAAACAATAACGTATTGAAATGTTATGACTGTTCCTTGATTGAGAGGTCTCGTAAACTTTCACCTTTTTACGTAGACTGTGATCTTCCATTGTGGTTTATGATATACATGTTACCCACACAAGATTTGAGATTTGATCAAGAATTCCTGTGTGGTTTATTTGTCTTTGTACCTATCTCTTATTTCATATCTTGTACTTCTGGATATGACTTAAAAGTTACAGATATCTGTACTTATTTTCTGTTTTCCGATTTTATTTCACTGATAATTTTTTTTTTTGGTATGATCAAGCAAGCTATGAATTGTCTGGATATACATGTACTATCTATGAATGTATTCAGCAAAAACTTCTATATTTCATTTAGAGTGTATGCATCTTATGCATATCTGAATACCATATTTTTCTTTCTTATTCATAAAAAAAAAAACCCTCTAGATATTCACTGTCCCTGATCTGTTAGACCTTCTCAGAATCTCTCCAACTTCCCAGACGTACAAAAAGCTGGTGAGTTCTTTATTCTATTTAAGAGAGGAAGTTGGAATCGTTGTTCAAAATATCTTAATATGGAGCATGTGCATACACATGTCTTGTAGCTTACAAAAGTATATTGAACAAAATTTTAAAGTATTAGTAAGCTGTTTGTGTGGACTGTTACTTCTTGTTCTTGAGGAAGAAATATATTGAGCTTCTATTTTAATAATGAATAAACTGGAAAATTGCACATCATAGGGTGTCAATTCTACATGTGAGTAAAATCAAGTTTATCCCATGCAAAGTAATTCTTATCAGTGGAGTGAAGCTCTGAACTCCTTGTGTTTCATCTTTTGTGAATATGAGCAGTGTAAGATTTTATAAGCCAAGAGTAAGACTTGTACTGAATGTCGCAGTGTTTTGAGGACATAGCAAAAATAGCAACAAAGGTAGTAAAAACAAGTACTGGTGTATACTTACACATAGATATTGCGGAAAACAGGAGAGATATATTATTGTTACATTTCAATGAGAAAGAACTTGATCCAAGGAGGAAATGACATCTTAAGTTCTCATAGACCTGTTCACATTAATATATGCCCTTTAAATAAATACAATTTTATTCTTATCCTTATCCATTTTTCTCAATTTCTATTACAGACATCTTTCCACCAGTTATTGAACACAGTGAGAACTTTATGAATCTTGTTTATTGACAGTTTGCCTTTGTACACATGCTTCACAGTTCTCACAGATAAGATCAGGAGTGTTAACTAACACTAGTCCCTGCACTAGTGGTACACTTTTAAGGCACTTGAATGAATTCTTACAAAAACCTATTTAAAGGACACTTCCACATATGTTTGCACTTTCCATGTCATCGTGCTATCCATTTTTCTTGCAGAGCTCAATTTCTAATCCTATCGACCTTGTTAATTTCATCTCTTTACGTTCTGATAGGCAGTGGATCTTCCTCATTATGATGCAAAAGGTAAACAGAACTTCTTTAATGTTTATGTCTCAAGTATGTGATAATACTTCCTGTTTTCATCACAATAGATTTTCCAAATGTATGTGTGTATGTATCATATGACTCTCATTAGTTGCATGTGGTATTTATGGTAACTGTGCTTCAGAGCTCTGGAAAAGTAATACTCCAAAGTGTTTTTCATTTGTATGAAAAAAAAAAAACAACCCACAACTTCAATTGGTTTCTACTATTCATTTCTTTTTATTACATTTTCAAATTACACTCCATTGATAACATTCAGAGTTTTTCTTGTGTGCTCTCTGACTTACGAAAATACTTATATACTGATCATACCATATACTGCATTGTTGCTATGAGAGACTTAATATGCAATGTTTATACATCAGTAATGTAGAATTGAGAGAAATTGCCATTCATGACAGGTGGTCATTAAACACTTCCGGGCCGGGGGGCAATTTATGTGAACCAATCATATATCCTAAAACCTGTACAGAGGATCATTTCATACTAGTGTCCCATGTGCTGCTAGGGAATATGATGATTGTAATTACCATGAAAATGCAAAATGCGTTGTGATTGACAGGATTCTTGTGGCAGTTACTGTCGGAGCTCAGTGCTGGCCGGGCCACGGGGCAAGAACATGTTGGGGTGCAGGTAGAGGAGTATCCACTGTATCAATCTTCCATTGGTGAGTGTGAGAGTCTGTGTCTGGTGTGTGAACTTTTGGAAGCTTCTTCTGTGACAAAGCCCTAAGGGAGGGGGAGTCCCAACTATGACATTTAGATGGTCATTTATGACCGCATCATCTGAAAACAGTAATTAAAAAATAATAATCTGTGATCACTGGTATCTCATCTGGCAAAATTAAGAAAACACTTATCACTATTCCTTTTATATGTTACTTGTATGTGCTATAATTGTTTCTTACCAGGTTTTAGTATTTTTCATGATTTTTATCAATTTTCATCTTATACGTGCAACTTATTGTCTCACCAGATAATTTATGTCTTAACTGTGAAAATAAGTGGTGGGGACTTGAAAAGAGAAATCTCAGTTCTGCAAAACTTTACTACAAAAGAGTGGGGACTTGAAAATAGAAATCATAATTTTGACTTTACTGAAAAAGTAGGACTTGATAATAGAATGATAATTTTGCTGAACTTCACCAAAAGTATTAAGGACTTAATTAGTAGAATCATAATTCTACCAAACTTCTCAAGTAAGTGGGGACTTGATAATAGAATCATAATTCTGCCAAACTTCACTGAAAAAAAAAGGGGGACTTGGTAATAGGAATCATAATTCTGCCGAACTTCACCGAAAATGTTGATACTTGACTATGGGAATCATAATTCTACCAAACTTCACTGAAAAAAAAAGCGGAGACTTGATAATGAAAATTATAATTTTGCCAAACTTCACTAACAGAAAAGGAGACTTGATATCAGAACTCATTATTCTGCCAAATTTCTCTATAAAGTAAGTGGGAATTTGGTAGTAGAAATTTGAATTCTGCCAATCTTCACTAAGGCATTGATGCGCGAGCTTCTTTGTGGAGATGTACATTATGAGCTCCCTCGTGGAGACAATATGAGCTCCCTTGTGGAGATGATATGAGCTCCCTTGTGGAGACTTGGTATATTTAATATTCTTGTTCATATCTCTAAGATTTATAATGTTTTGGTATATGTTAGTGTTGTCTGGGGTAAATTATTTGTATAGGACCCCAATTTTCTCTATCTCTTCTTTCTTCCTTTAAAATAACAACAACAACATTGATGCCCCCTTTTTGCCACTCCACCAGAGAGAAAACTTCAGAGTGTAGAAGAGATGTACACACGGCGCAGAGAAGAAGATGATATAACCACCAAGCACTCCATGCAGGAAAAACTCCTCCGCATGAGGCGGGAGCTGGAGGCAAAATCGAGGGAGGAGATCACACGGGAGGTGTGTATTTGTGTCAGCAAATTGGCAATGCTGTGAAAGTGATTTTTTTTTTTTCACAAGGTCATTCATTAAAAAAAAATAAATAGATGCTTGGTGGAGTAGGATGAACATTGTGAGTGTGTAATGTTGCTGTCTGTCGACACATTACTGATTATATAATTTATAATGGTGACAAAATATTGTGAGGAAAATATTTGTGCATATTTCATAGAAAATACATACTAGCATCATGATGGATTGAAATTTGCTACAAATTGCTTTCATTTATAATTCTGAATTGTGTTTATAAGTTTGCTGATTCTGTAATTCAGTAAGTGCTCTCAAAAATATGGGAAAAGCGTACTTAACATTACGTGTATTGTTTTGTATTGTACGTCTCATAAATGTATATATTCAGCATTTACTGGAGACTACAAAGGGAATGGCTCTGTGGGGTATGCATTGTGGGCATGTAAATGAATGACATAGGCCAGGCTTAGAACAAGTTTGGACATCAATCTCCATATAAGCTTATTGATGTATGCTTATGACAGCTTTGCTGTGTGTTTTTCCTTCATACATTTTACTTTTTTGGGGGACGTAAAAGTTTACCAGATCAAGTAGCATCTTCTTTCACAAATGACAGCATATCATTCATGTAGTGCTTTACTCACAATAACCCGCAGTGAAATTAATTCGTACGTTAGCACATGTGATGTCTTGTCTTGTTGAAGATTTCAAGATTCAAGGAGAGTGAACTGAAGAGAGTTGAACTGGAAGAAAGGGACAAGGCACGAAAGGAGATAGCCAGTGCCCGGAGAGAGGTAAGTGGACAAGTGATCTGAAAGGGAAAGACCTGGAAAATTGTTTTTCTTATTATAACACTTATGAAAAGTTTCATTGTGCAGAGAAAGTTTTGTTGTTGTTTTGCTTCTGTTTTGGATGGTCATGTTTCTTGAAGGTGCTTGGTCATATTCAGTAATGATAGTGCATGGAAAATCAAGAAATCGAAAACAGTACTTCAATCGACAAGAATATGTCTTTATATACAGTCACCTGCGTTATGATAGTAAAATAAGTTTGTTGGTTATTTTTATGCCTCCGCCACGAAGTGGTGCCGGAGGCATTATGTTTTCGGGTTGTCCGTCCGTCCGTCCGTCCGTCCTTCCGTCCGTCCGTAATGAATTTTGTGGACAAGGTAACTATCAAAACCTGTTGAGGTATCCTAATGAAACTTGGCATGTATGTGTATTAGGGGGTGAAGTTGTGCCTATCAACTTTTGGGTGCACATGCTCAAGGTCAAAGGTCAAAAGGTCAAGGTCAAATACATAAAATTTCACTATTTCCACCATATCTATTGAATGCCTGAAGATATTTTCTTGAAACTTAGTGTATACATGTATTACCCAATTAAGATTCTCTGGTGAAAGTTTGCGTCATGAGGTCAAAGGTCAAAGGTGAAAAGGTCAGGGTCAAATACATGAAATTTCACTATTTTCGCCATATCTATTGAATGCCTGAAGATATTTTCTTGAAACTTAGTGTATACATGTATTACCCAATTAAGATTCTCTGGTGAAAGTTTGGGTCATGAGGTCAAAGGTCAAAGGTCAAAAGGTCAAGTAAAAATATCAAAACTTCTTTTTTTTTTTTCTCCGTGCCTTGGAAAATTGTTCAAGGTATCTTCATGGAACATAGTATATACATGTACTGACTGGAAGTGATTATCTAAAGAATGTAGGGTTCATGGGGTCAAAGGTCAGGGGTCAAAGGTCAAGTGCAACACTTCAAAATTTTACTATTTCCCTCATATTTATGCAATGCCAGCAGGGTTATTATTTTTTTACACTTGGTGTATGCATGTGTAACCTAATAGAAATTCTCTGGAAAGTTTTTTTTTCTTCTTTTTTTTTGCCTCAAAGGTCAAAAGGTCAAAGATCAAAGTGCTGAACTAACTTTTTCCTCCATATCTCGAAGTGGCTCAAGTTATCTTGAAACTTAGTACATATTATGCATGTTCTACCTGAAAGTGATTATCTTATGAATTTTAGGGTCAAGGGCCAGATGAAAATGGTAACAATTTACCATTCAATTCAGAAATTGCACTTTTTCTCCACACCTGTACCTTGAAAATTACTCAATGCCTAAATGTATGAATGGGTCAAAGTCAAGTTAAAGTCCTTAAATCCCTAGATACATGCTCTCCTATTCATCCAATTAAACCTAGGTCAAGGAAGGTGAACATTCAACACATTTGTGACAAACTTGTCATTTCAATATTTTGCCAATTTTGTGAAAATGTAATCACACATTGTCCACATGTACTATCTAGACCTATTGGGAAAATCATGCATTATGGCGGAGGCATACCAGTCGCCAAAGCGACATTTCTAGTTTTTTCCCGAAAACTTGCAGCATGGAAATCACTAAAAGACCCTACTATAAAGTGCGAATTCACTTTCCCGTCATGACTAGCCAGTGCATGTAATTACAACATGTCACTAGCTGCTCTCTTCTATATTATATACTTAGATGATGACTGGTGGGGGAGGGAACATACCGAATGTTCCACCCGAAGGGTTTGAAATGCTATTGAGGGAGGTTATAAGTCCTGAGATGAAGTCGAGGGACTTATAGCCTCCCGAAATTGCATTTCAAACCCTGAGGGTGGAACGTTTGGTACATGTTCCCGACAAAAAAAAAACTCATCATCTGTTATATTATATGGGTTAGTCAAATATGCTGTACGTAATACGTCAGCGTCAACCACCAGCACATCAACGCACTTGCGTGTTGCAGAGCCAAATTCACTGTGCGCGCGCGGTCCTAGGCCTTCTGTCATTTGTTACGTGAAAATGTTTTCCCATGGGAGAATATTACAAAAATGTTCGCCCAGGCGAACATAACGAAATGTGCCTCCATCATGTGACTGTGTTAAGCCAATCACTAACCGGCATTTGACTAGCCCATTTAATATAAAACAATGACATAGTTATCTGTACTATTCTGCTGTCCAAAAACTTCAATGCTCCTTTGTTAATTGTGTGCTCACATAAGACTTTACAGTGGTTCACTATGAGCTGACTGGGCTGGGTTATTGTCATGTTCACTGATTTTAACAGATGGAGTCAACCTGTCAGCTCAAGTCAGATGCCCTAAGGGATCGAGAACAGGCCACCATGGAACGGTTACAGAAGCATCAAGAGGTCAGTGTAATATTTTTTCATTTCCCAACAGCGAACCCTAAAAGGTGTGCCAAGAGGAGGCAAAATGAAAGTGAGAGTCAACCAACAAATGCAAGTAACCAAACATATCAAATTATATATACAAAATAATGAAAATAATAATAGTAGCAATAAGAATAATGATATTGATAAAAGAAATTAAAATAATAATAATTAAAGCATATATGAAAAGGGGGGCGGGACACAAAATCACAAATATGTATAAACACAAACAAAAACAAGTGTGTGTATGTGTGGGTGGAAAAGGCTGTATAAAAGAGACTCTGATGGAAGGAATCAATCAGGAATAGAAGGGTCTGCAATTGGAAAAGGCGCAAAGAAAGAACAAAATAAAATAAAAAATAGAAAAGAAATTTGATAATGATAATAATAACGATAAAAAATGTAATTTATAAATAGAATAATAATTTCAATAAAATGGCAAAAAAAAAGAAGTGAAACAAACTTTCACCGACTTGCATAATGAGTCACTGAACCAAAAAAAAGAAAGAAATAACTTGCGCACATTCAAATGTTCAATAACAAATACTTTATTAACATCTCGTAAGTTCATACCACATGTATGACCTTTCTCTGAGAAGGTATCGAAGCATAATCCCTTTGCCATGTGTTTTCGTTCTATCTCTGTGTTTAGTTATAAACCTTCTCTATGAGTTATATCTCTGCAGTCCTGTCATTTTAGAATTAATTCTTCCTCTCAATATGCACCCAACTTTTATTTATCAATGATCGCGCAGTTTTTAAAAGTGTTAGATTTACAGGACATTTTTTGCAATTTTCTGCAGGAATATATCAATTTGCACATTCATTTATGAACTCCTTAGTTATGAGAAATGATTGTTTCAGGACATTGTTTGCAATTTTCTGCAGGAATATATCAATTTGCACATTCATTTATGAACTCCTTAGTTATGAGAAATTATTGTTTCAGGACATTGTTTGCAATTTTCTGCAGAAATATATCAATTTGCACATTCATTTATGAACTCCTTAGTTATGAGAAATAATTGTTTCAAGTTCCACGTAGTTGCTATCGCTGTTAATCTTGCAGTTACTGTAGAATGACTGGATATTATAAAGGCTCAATTTTAATCGCAAATACTAATGTTAAGACTTACACTGAGAAAAAGAAAATCTTTCATTTTGCTTGTTCTCTCAAACATATACATATAGGTAATTTTAAAAGAAACAAAAAGAAAATTAGCTAACTTCAGCTAACGTTAGAGTAGAGAGACATCATGTTTGTATTGCCATGATACCCAGCGAGTTTTCTCTGTGTAATACAATGTACAGCCTTTGTACTGAATTCTTCATATGTTTTGTTATTGTGCATAAAAGTAAAAAATAGCAAAATGCCAATGTTGAGTATTTCACTATGCATGTTCCAGAACTAGTATTGACACGCTTCAGTATAAAACGCTAGCTAACATTAGTGCTTGAGACCAGAGAATACGGATCATTTAAGCGAGGTTAAGTGAATATCATGTGTGTACAATGATGAAGTGGAAAGATTGTCAACATCGGTCTTAAATATATATATATATATATATATATATATATATATATATATATATATATGGGCCGTGACGCAAGAAAAGGGCCCTTAGACGCGAGAAAAGAGGCCTCCATCCATTTCAAGCTTAATCGCTTATGATGGTGGTCTCCTGCATTCAATTATCTCTGTTGTTTACTGAAAAATACTGTATATTTTATTTTATGTTTCTGTGTATCAACATCGCTCAATGCAATCACCTATATGAATCTATTTATGTACTGTTATCGATTTATTTCACTGCACTTGTTATTCTTTGTCTTTGTACTTTTTGAAGTTTGCATTCAAATTGCATCTGATTGAATGCAGAAATAAAAGCAAACAAACAAACAAACAAAAGGGCCCTTAGCACCGCTGCGCGCAAACGCCAGAAAACGGCGCGGAAGTTTAACAAAGCAATACGCGCAATAAAAGATCAACTAGCTAATATACTACGCACACGTGCATAGACGCATCAAAAAGTGACAGGATTTGGACAAAACATGCTGTTTTGAATGTCGTAATTGGGGCATTTAGGAGTGGAATTTCAGAAAAAGGTTTGCATATCCAAATAAGTCAGAGTTTCTCCTACAATATGGAGGTGAAAACTCATTTTCGGTATTTAATGCCCTAAGGGCCCTTTTCTCGCGTCACGGCCCATATATATATATATATATATATATATATATCTATATATATATATATATATATATATATGTAAAAAACACACACACACACAGAAACACACAACAAAACGATATAAGAGAAACCAACAAAGTCTCATTCACCGACCTGGTGGAGTCATTGAACCAAAGCAAAACAAACTAATACAGGTTCCACGGTTCATGAACATAATGGTTTATTAACACCACTATAATTGGTGAACTATTTACACATGTACAATGAATCAAGTCGAATAATCAATGCGATCATTGTCTCTCCCATTCCTGCGCATGCAATTGTGACGTCCGTCCATGCTTTCACCGCGCCGTTTGCTCTTCTTACTGTCATCCTGCTGCTCGCTGCTCTTTCCTCCTCTTCATCCCCATGTACCGTGATCGCCCATTGATGGCCTCCACTGCCGCATGCCACACAGTGTCCCGCTGGCATCTTGAAGCTGGACATACCCGGAAAAATGCCTCTTGCAGGACCTGGACCCACGCGGGGTCCAGCTGTCTCCCCATGTGGCCACTGAGGCAGGCGTTCTGCATGCGCTCTTCATCCGTGAAGAGCGCCGCCGCCAATCGCCTGCCTACCTCACGTGTGTGTCGTGCGCCATGGAACGCAGTTGGGTGAGGAGGTCCTCTGTTTCTCCCGTTTGTCCATCGAGACCTGCTGCGGTGGCTCCGCGCTTGCTGACTGTAGGCATCCTCGGCGGTCCGCTGTCTGACAATGATAGCGGCGAAGACGATGCCGGGGGGTAGCAGGAGTTGTTATTTACCGCTCCAACATTGTCGTGCATGCTTCCAAGTCCTCGTACTGCAATAGAAAGAAAGAAAGAAAAGAAAAAGGAAGAAAAAAAAGGAATGCAGATGGAAAAAAATAAGACGAACACAAAATTACATTCAGTTATTGAACTTAACACTCATTTATGTAGAGATCAATACATGTATTCTTTAATTTAGTCTGTACAAATTTCATACAGGCATAATACTTAATTTTACTCTTTTTTTTTAGGATGAGTATTTTAAATGACTACTTTTATTTCTCATCTCTCAAAGACAGTTTATATTCAACATTGTACTGTTTGTAAATTTGTTGGCGTCGCCATCAGGTTGTATTATCCGCTGTCAGAATACAACTAGAGAAAAGCTTTTAAAAATGGCGATAAATTAATTACCTTCTTGCGTAGATCGCTGTTTTCCCTCTCGAGGTTGGCGTTCCTCTCTGCCAGGCGAACATTCTGCTCTAACAGCACCTGGCTCCCGATGGCCTGTGGCAAGTCGAAGGCAGGCTGGCCTTTCATGTTGTTTAACTGGACCCGCAGTGTTTGGACACCTTGAAGGAGCTCCTCGTTGGTAACTGGTGCGATCTGCTGTGCCGGAATCGGGTCAATCTCTGGTGCCTCCTTGTTGGCCAGGAGAGCAGCAGTCGATAGAGTCGGATCCTATTGGTCAGTTGAAATACGGGGATAGGCAAGAAACTGAACAAAATACAACTAGAGAAAAGCTTTTAAAAATGGCGATAAATTAATTACCTTCTTGCGTAGATCGCTGTTTTCGCTCTCGAGGTTGGCATTCCTCTCTGCCAGACGAACGTTCTGCTCCAACAGCACCTGGTTCCTGATGGCCTGTGGCAAGTCGAAGGCAGGCTGGCCTTCCATGTTGTTTAACTGGACCTGCAGTGTTTGGACACCTTGAAGGAGCTCCTCGTTGGTAACTGGTGTCATCTACTGTGCTGGAATCAGGTCAATCTCTGGTGCTTCCTCGTCGGCCAGGAGAGCAGCAGTCGATAGAGTCGGATCCTATTGGTCAGTTGAAATACGGGGATAGGCAAGAAACTGAACAAAATACAACTAGAGAAAAGCTTTTAAAAATGGCGATAAATTAATTACCCTCTTGCGTAGATCGCTGTTTTCGCTCTCGAGGTTGGCGTTTCTCTCTGCCAGGCGAACATTCTGCTCTAACAGCACCTGGTTCCCGATGGCCTGTGGCAAGTCGAAGGTAGGCTGGCCTTCCATGTTGTTTAACTGGTCAGTTGAAATACGGGGATAGGCAAGAAACTGAACAAAACCTGAAAGTTGTGATACATCAAGTTATTCTTCACTTCTCTTCGAATCATACAACGTATTCTCTACGACAGCTCTTCGTATTATACACCATATCCCCTACTATGCCGTGAATTAGTTCTTCTGACCATGGGAGGATCATTCTGTGGTGGAGTGCTGGTGACAGTACTGCCACCATACACCAAAGACTAAGACAGTATGGTGTCTTCGCCTCGAGAACTGCTGTAAGGAAGTGTATCCAGTGCTACACTTCAACGGGATCTGTTCTCGATCGTCAACGTAAGGGTAGAACCTGCTCCTTGGCTCCCGAAGAAGAACTCTTCATCGACCAGCTCATCGAAGCAGACTGCGAGTCATCGCCAGTGGAACTGCAGAACAAGGTCCAGGTTTAGTTTGGCAAGGGGGTCAGTCTTAGCACGATCAGCAGGGTTCGAGATCGCCTCGGATGGACACGGTCTCGTGTCCTCTACTGCCAGCTCATCCGGAACGTCAACAAGGCTGTTCGTCTTGCCTTTGCAATGAGGATGGTCGAGGAGGGGGAGAACTTCGACAACGCCATTTGGACTGACGGAAGTACGTTCTGGGTGGAGAACCATTCCGGATACTACTATCAGAGGCGAGGCACCCAGGAGGTGAAGGTCGGCAAGCCCAAGCATCCGGCAAAAGTCCACGTGTGGGCTGGCATCTCTAGGCGGGATGAGACTAGGCTGCTCGTCTTTGACGAGATCATGAGAAAAGAATTTTTCACGGACACGATCCTTGCTCAATACTTTCTCCCATTCATCCGTGAGAAGTATCCACATGGATCATGTCGACTCATGATGGACAACGATCCAAAACATTCCAGATCTACGCTCGTCAGTTTATGCAGCGCAACAACGTGAACTGGTGGAGGACACTGACCGAAAGCCCGGATATCAACCCCATCGAGCACCATTGGGGACACATGAAGGTGTTCATTCAAAGGCACGTCAAGCCCTTGACCAAGCAGCAACTCGTAGATGGCCTGAAGGAATATTGGAGGATGCAGCTCACTCGCGATCGCCTGCAGCGTTGTCTTGACAACATCTACCACAGTATCCCAGAAGTAATTCAACAGGGCTGTGACTGAACCAAGTACTACAGTGTGTAGGAGCGACGCTACATTGGACATGGTTGAGCAATTATGACAACATCTACCACAGCATACCAGAAGTAATTTGACAGGGCGGTGACCGAACCAAGTACTAGGAGCATTGCTACATTGGGCATGGTTGAACAATTATGACTTTTTTGAAAACTCCCACATGTGAACGGTTTTTATTTGAAGTTGCAATAATTTGTCAAAAACTGGTTTGGTCTACAAGATCTCTTGCCAAATCGTGTGACATATACGCAAACGTGAATCAACGCAAAATAAGGTTTGCTAATGATCAGTTAGGCAAAACAATTGTTAATTTTGTAACGAAAAGCAGTAGAGCAAGGAGTTATCAGACACCGAACGATCGTTCATTTTGTGTGTTTTCTGGTGCACGTTTTAGTTTGCACAGGTGGTGCCACATGAGTTGGGCAGTGCGCCGCGTGCTGCCATGCCCAGTTGCGCAGTGCACTCATCTCATACCAGACAAATAAAACACGTGTTCGCTAGTACCAGGGATGTACGGTGAGACTTACCTCCCTAAAAGTCCCGCTAGTACATTTGTACGTATGTGCATGTACATTTGTACCACGTACATGTATGTGGGGAGTTGTATGTACCAAAGAGTGTAGAAGCCTACAGTGTATGTACTACCAAGGAGCTTTGTTTGAAGCTCCTTAGTACTACTTAAATTTTGTCCACTCACAATCGGCATACACACATAACAATCGAACGAAAAGAATTCTTGGAAGGCCAATCGAATGTACTACAGTCGAATGCAGTATGGACGTTTGATGAAGGCATCGATCATGCTGCTGATCGAAGACTATGTTAAGTACTGCCTGTAATTTAGGGATTACGAGGCACGGTCATGCTTGCACTCATATCTCCCCACTGCTGTAGTGTTGATTTACATGACGTTAAATCATTATGATATATTACGATGACATCTGACAACATCATGAACATGCGAAGCCGGTCGTTGCAACAAATCAGTATAACGTGGCGTGTGGCGGTAGAAAATCGTGGTCGCAGGCTTCACTCATCAGGCCCATTTGGCCTTGATATGAATGCACTGACATTATCGTCACTCAATCGAGCAGGCATTATGAATTCTCCTGATGCCTTCAGGATCAAGATATCGAGTGAGCTTATTGAAGATTAATTGTAATTCTGATATTTTGCATGATATGCCATGTAGGTCTACTAAAATTAGTGAAAGCACCTCCTTGCTGTTGACGCAATTGAGGAGGTGGAAGAGGGCGGTACCGCCGCTGCACTTCTGACTTTTCGAGTTCTCCTTTCCGAAAATAGAGAAGAAAAAATCAAGATCGTGAATCTGCTTTTCAGAACCTAGAAACTTGAGTACTCGAGTTTCCATCTAGCCAACAATAACATGTTTGCTGTCAGCTGTCGTTAGATGGCATCTAACGTTAGCTGCCAGCTAATGTTAGATTGGCAGCGAACGTTAGCTACACGTTGTATTGATAGCTAAACATTAGGTATCAATAGCTAAACGTTAGCTAACGTTAGCCAGGACATTTTTCACAACACTAACGTTAGGTAAAACATTAGGTGAAACTTTATTATTGAGTGACAGATACTGTTTGTAACCCTTTGCCATATCTCCCTTTCTATGCTTAATGTTTTGTACTGTCTTTATGAATGGTGTGAATATGACCTCATGAAACATGGCATTTGAATTTTGCTTCATTGTGTCTGTACAAATTCAAAGATATTTTTAATACTGAAGGTGGAGATGAAGAGAGTGACATTTCCCTCGTCTGTACATGTTTCATTCTCATCTCTAAAGAGGTGCATACCTGTAGATAATGCACATCAGGTACAATCAAACCTCTTTCACTGAACTTTTGTAGCTTTACTGTGCATCAGGTTCATACGTAACTCATATGTCATTAGAACTGTGCTGCATAGTGCATACGTTCAAATCTGTCGCTTGCACCACTTAAATCCTTTCTGTGTCAGGAATTTTAGACAGTGTTTACGACACTGATATTTTCAGTGCACTCAAAGCACACAAAGAGCTAAACCTGCCTTGCCCTTTGATGGAAGGTAGAGACTTAATCTTGAGCTGTTGATTACTCCCTTCCTCCCTCCCTCCTCCATGCCAGCTGATAGAGAAGGAGACATACGCCCAGAGACAGAGCCTGCTGGAGGAACTCAGAGTTATCAGACAGAGGGAAGCAGATCTCAGACGGGGGGCAGAAATCAATGCAAGGTTTGTTTTCTTATTCCTTTCACAGTAGCTGTTCTTCTCTGCTCATCGATTAATTCTTAATATTTCAAAAGGTTTTTAAGGTGTGGTAACTTCCCTGCCCAAATGATAGTGTCACATTTCTCGATTTCCATGGAAAACCATGAAGGACACCCATTTTGTGTCCAAGGTGTATACCTGCCTGCAGTCAACCAATGCAAATACACATTTTTGTTGACTGTGATGCACTGATCCCCAAGTAAAGTTTACACCACTGTTGTGATTAGTTTCCTTACAAGATCTCCAGAGAACTAAAAGATGTAGTGCAAGTGATGAAAAGTTACAGGTTTAAGTGTATGTGTGTATATGCATGTATATGTATGTAAGAAGTTATGTATGTGTGTATGTACATAAGTATGTATTTGATGTGTATGTGTGTGTGTGTATGTATATATGTGTGTTATATGTACACTGTAATTATGTACACACATATAGTTTGCGCAGTGGTTCTTGCTAGCAGCATGTTAATGCATCACAAAGACTACTCTGTCTTCTCAATGACATCTAATGGAAGGTGGTTTGTGTTATATTTGCACTTCAGAGCCTTTGGTAAAAGCAAACAAATGAACAAACTAAGGCTGAGATATCACTCATCCTGTATGGTACTTGACTGATAATCTTTCCCCCCCCCCCCCACCCCCCCCCCCACCCTTCAGGGCAGCCAAGATGGAGGAGGATAAGAGAAAGGCCCTCGAGGACAATCTCAAATTCCGGGAGGCGTCCGTCTCCAACATCGAGTCCACTTACGACCAGAGACTGAAGGAAGAGTCCAAGAGGTGAGCCTTTACATTGTATGTGCCCAGACGCTTTGTTTAACTTGCAGGACTTTTTCAAATGTGAAAATTCTGCATCTAAATTTAATAATACAAATTACTGTACATGCGATGTATTTTGGGGCAGTGTTATTTTAGCTGATATTAGATGATACTTTAGATGATACAAATAACATGACAACTTACAGTTCATGAAGGGGTGCATCAAGCTGGGGGAAACTGGGGCTTCTCCTGGCCTGTGCTGCCAGAAGTCACGCTGCCTGCAATTCTGTGGTTCTGCCAACCATGCAAAAACCAATTTGCAAGTTTGGGCGTGTGCCTCAGCCTCAGTGCCTCCAAATCCCTATAACACACACACATAGGAGCCTAGGTTGCAGCTCCTCAGCCTCACATCCTTCTGCAAGAAGCTCTGGGTGTCATCTGTTCACTCTCACACTTTCTCTCTCATAACTGGGCACTCTCATACTCACTTGCATGTACACAAACACAAAAGATTTTGCATCCTACACAATTAAACCCACCTGTGTGAAGTATGCCAAAACCCTGGGCTATGTGTTAGTGACTTGCTAGGCAGACTGGTAACTTATCCCATTCCTTATAATAATCCCTACCTAGTGAATTCAAAATAAAACTTAGATGTGAGCGTGATCATAAGGCAAACGAGAGGGAAAAAAAAGGGGGGGGGGTGAAACTGGTCATATTGTGACATTTTGCTATGACAGATGTTTATCAGTTGTCCCCCTCTTTAAGCCTTGTCCGCCTGTGCCTGTTACACATAACAATGTTGGAAATTCAGAGCTTAAGTATTTGTTACAAGTTCATTGTGATAAAAATCTGGAAAAAAAAAAACTGTTAAAAAATCTGTCATAGCACATCTTCAACCCTCTGCTTTTAAATTTTCTTGTGCTTTCATGTTTGTTTTGCCTTTGTAGAATGTGTCCTTTTTTTTTCACTTAGCATTGGCGCGTGTATGCTTTAGGGGCTTAAAGAGGCTAGCAGCCTTGCGAGATACCACTGAAATAAATCCCTTATGTCATCTATATCTCTATCTTCCAGACTAGAACTGGACTACGAGGCTAGAATTGCCAAGAGGCTGCATGATGTGGAACAGAAGGAAGCCAAGGTCAGAGGTAAGAAAGGCCGCCCCCCCCCCCCAGAAAAGCCCCACCCAAAACAACAACAATAACCAACAAACAAGACAAAGATTAAAGTACTGCAGCATTCTACCAGTTTTTCCATGCATCATTAAAAAAAAGTACAGTCAGCTACTCTAAGGCTGACTCTTAATAAATCATTTCAGCATTTCATAAATTTGATCATAATTCGTCACCTGCATAAAAGAAAAGATCAAGGCAGGACATCGTGGACTAAAGTGGTCATTACTTAACTAGTTTCTTACTGCTGCAATTTCCTTTCTGTCGCATGTAGTATATTTCTTGTTGTCCATTGCCTCTTACATTTTCTGTCCTTATCATATTCATTACCTGAATATTAATGGTAAAACCTTTCCATTTGTGCCTTTTGTGAACACCTGTAAAGGTTTCCCCCAAATTAGTCATTACCGTACAGGAATCAGATATGTAATATATTGAATATATGTGACCCGCCACAACATGGGATCCTAAAGTCAGTGCCGGCTGAGCCAAAAAAAAAATCGAGTTTGAAGTCAGATCATCAAATCGGTCAAAACAATCAGATTTCTGTTTTTGACATAATTTTGTAGTCTAATGTATCGTCTATAATCTGCCGAAATTTCGAAGCAAAATGATCAAAGGAAAGGCAAGAAATTAGCGTTTTTCTGGGCAATGATTTTTCGACTTTCAATGGAACAGAAACATGTCCGAAGATTTGGATTTAGCGCCGCAGCTAGACTCCGCCCCTAACAATGAGGGAATGATCTTATTGGTCAGTGCGTAGCATCCTGGTCACTGATTGGTCGTGCATAGACTGCTGGCGCTAAGCTTGAATGAACATCGCGGAGGTTGCTAGGAGCATACCTTCTTTTGTCGAGATGTGAAAACTGTCTTGCCTCCCCTTGATCATGATAGCGTCAAAAGGAAAACTTTGAAGGCTGTTTTCTTGAAACGCTGATTTCCAAACCATTCAACACGTGTTAATAAAATCATCAATATCTCTGCAACCGAGTACTTTTATGAATCGTGTTATATATGAAATTATTGTAGAAGAGTAAAGGAATAATGTCATGTCACTTTCAGAAAATTGTCCTCCCCCGACTTTCGGATCCTTTATTTGTAGCGGGTCACATATTTGGAATATTTATAATATACAATGTGAATATATGGTATAATTTTGGGTGTAGTTGGTTCATTCATATTTCAATATTTCTTTTTGTACCATAATTTTTTTATGAAGTTCATCCTGTATTATCTGATTGCAGCTGAGCAAAGAAGTGTGACGGAGGAAAGGGAGTCTATGAAGATGGTTCAGGATCAACTCAAGAACAAAACCAGTCAAGTCCTTGAACTTGAGGTGAGTAAGAAATGTTTCTCAGCTCTTGGGCTGTCTTCCCAAATTATGTTCAGGAGAAACTCTTGGATGAATGCAGAAATTGGTTGACCTACACATCCTTTTGAAATTGTAGTTTGACAAATGGTAACTATCACCAGACTGAGTGAAGTTCTACATGTAATGCTTAACACCCATACCAGTTTATGTCTGAGTTGGAATTTTGATTTAGAGTAGTTCACTTATTACTTTAATAGATATATGTATGCTATTCGTGTACAATTTGCTTTCAAATGTGCCAAAAATGAATGCTGCATTGATCTTTGTCTTATGGGTCATTAGTGATGCTGGTGATTATTATTGCTATCAAGACAAGCATTTTGTGATTAGTAGATTGTCTGATTTTGGTAGATTGTCTTAGGTTAATTAGAGTCTATTCCAGTCTCAAAGCATATATGTCATTTGAATCCTATACTTTGTTGCTAACATGTCTGCCATGCAATCAAATGGCACAGGTTCAAATTCCAGTGAGTCTTGCTGAGCTGTGTTGTGTGTAATCAATGCCGTCCTCTCTAGTAAGAGGCAAAACACTTTGTCCCTCGGATTGGACATAAAATGGAGGTCACGTGTGTGAGAGAGTCACAACCCATATACATGCACCTAGAAGATTCCGCTTCACTCTGTGTGAAGAGCAGGGTGTAAACCCGGTGAAGTGTTTGGAAGATAGGATTCAGATACCAACCCCTCATGGTATGCCCCATGTGACTAGCAACTGTCAGCAAACAATATCAATGATACATGTGGTGCCATATGAGAAGAAGGAGAAGAAGTGAAGTGTTTAAAGGGACTGTACAGTACTGGTTGAGGTAGGGATTCATGTTTTGAACATTCCTAAGTGAGATAATGAGAAACCTCTTATGAAATATGAAAGAGCATGTAATTTTAAGAAGGATTCAACGTTTATTTGATGAAAATTGGTTTTCAAATGGCTGAGATATCCCAAAAAGTGATAATAATAAAAGACTACAGGCCACGCCTTTTATTAGGATCTGTCTGTTTCACCTTGTTTTTGGATATAATCTCTCAGCCATTTCAAAACCAATTTTCATCAAATAAACTTTCGATACCCCTTAGAATTGCATGCTCTTTGACATCTCATAGAGTGGTTTCTGAATATCTCACAAAACGTTAAAAGGTAAATCTTCACCTCGACCAGAACTGTACACACCCTTTAAAACTGAAACTACATGTACACTACATCTCCATCATCAACTACTCATGCATTCTGAGGACCATAAATGCCCTAGGAATGTCATTCATGTGTTTGACCTTTGACCTTGTCTATCAGACTCTTCTGAAGGAGGCCAAGTCCGAGGTGGCCTCGTCCAACAATCGGAGTGACCTGCTGAATGAGAGGCTAAGGACGATGGTGGATTACCCGACACTGAAGGAGGAAAACACCATTCTCAGGAGGGATTTGGAACACGCCAAAATGTGAGTTCAATTCAAATTTTTTCAATATGTTTCCACAATTAAAAGAAAAGCAGTATGTGAGTATCATGAAAAATAACAAGGAGTAATAACTTTAATGATCTCATGTTAGAATCCAACAAAGACTTGTTTAATACTTTAATCAGTTTCTTGGAGGAGGCATATTCATCTATAAGACAAATCGTGAACTTTTGATCTTAAAAAAGAAAATCATTGACCTACACTTTAGTTATTGAGTGTGCTCTCTCAGAGCAAGAGTAGAGCTGGTGAAAAATGCAAAAGACATTTGGCACAATTGATTTCATATTGAGTCAATTTTGACTTGTCCATAAGCACTTGAAAACACAGAGAGGATCTTCTTTGTGAAATTATGTGTGAAATGCCTCAATTTTTGTTGAGGATAATACATTTCAGCCTTTAATTTGGAACTACAGTGTATGTTTTATATATTGTAATGGCATTATCAGAATGATAGCTTGGTAATGGTTCAGTAAGCTCCATGCTAATATTATGATGATTAATACGACGGAGCAAGCAGGACAGTAGGACGAATCGGCCATTCACTCTCTCATTTTGAACCACTCAACACAATTTTTGCTCTTTATATCCAGTTATTAGCCATTTGAGATAAGTATATTGACTAGATGAAACAAAAATGGCATTTTCCTCTCATTTCTTGGTATTTCATTATGCTAATTCATGTACTGCCAGTAGCATGATCATTTCATCTAATTTCACTCTTCAGCAATTCACCATGCTTAGCTTGTTAATTTCTTCAGCCTATTCTAACTTAAAGGGATGGTGTAGTTTTGGTAGAGCTTGGGATTCAGTTTTTAACCATTTGAGAGGTAATTAGAAAACACTTATATGAAATATCAAAGAGCATAAAATTCTTTAATAGAGGAATTAAAAGTTAGATTAAAATCAATTTTCAAATTTTCTGACATATTAAAAAACAAAGATGTCCTAATAAAAAGTGGGACCGGCCTTTTATTAGGACCACCTTGTTTTACTATGTATTTGGATATCTTACCCATTTTAAAAACCACTTCCCATTGAGTAAACTTTTTATTCCTTTTAGAATTGTATGCTTTTTTATATTTCATTGAGTGGGTTCTGATTATCTTGCAAGAATTTAGAGCCTGAATCCCCATCTCAGTCAAAACTGTACCATCCCTTTAAACCCAAGCCCTATTTCTCAGCTCACGTTGTGATGCTGATGCATAATCCGAATCTTAAAGGGGAAGGCTAGTAACCGATCAGTGGGAATCAGTGGAAATGCTGTGAGATGATTGTTCCAATCCTTATGGGATTCATTCAAGAGTTCATTGTATATCTATTGTTGTGTGAAAATTATTTGCTTCAGAATGGTCTCATATTCAAGTAATGTGCAGTTTAATGCTTCCAGGTTAGCGTCCCTGGTCAGTGACGGAGCATTAATCTGCTCATTACTTGAATATGAGACCGTTCGGAAGCAAATCATTTTCACACAACAATAGATATACAATGAACTCTTGAATGAATCCCATAAGGATTAGAACAATCATCTCCCAGCATTTCCACTGATTCCCACTGATCAGTTACTAGCCTTCCCCTTTAAATACCAATTCCCATACTGTATTGTGAAAATTGTAACTTGGTTGTGAAACATGCTGTGACGTGAACAACGTGAGAGTTGAATTGGTCTCACAGAAGTCAACACATTTATGGCCATCCTATCAATTTCTCTACTGCTGGGAAAAACCCCTAATACCGATGTGTATTTTGACACCATTTCAAGTTGGCTTTGATTTTAATATACATGTAGAGTAAGATAAAAGCAAGAATGCCAGAGGTTTTAGAAAATTCAGAGCTAACATCAGAAATGGGGAAAAGAGGTTGGCAGTATGAAGACAATGTATGTGTAGTCCATGAAAAGACTATTGGGGGCGCTATGGCATAGTGGAGGAGACTCCTGACTCCTGATCGGAGGACCCAAGTTCGAACCCCGCCCTGTGCTTACGTCCTTGGACAAGATGTTTTTACCCACTATGTCCCTTTCGACCCAGGTATGTAATGGGTACATGGGAACACTAGGGTAATAATAATAATCTATCTAAAGCATTCGACACCATCGACCACCACATCTTATCAAAAAAATTGCATTTATATGGTTTAAGAGGAGTGGCATTACAGTGGTTTCAAAGTTATTTACATAACCGGAAGCACTATGTGGTGGTCGATGGTGTTGAATCTGAATGCCTCAGTGTGAACATTGGTGTACCACAAGGCTCAGTTCTAGGACCTCTATTATTCTTGTTATATGTGAATGATATTGTGAATTCCTCAAAGATTTTAAAATTCTCATTATTTGCTGATGACACTGTTGTGCTTTTCTCTCACAAAGATATATCCTCATTAATTTCCACAATGAATAGTGAACTTGAAATATTAAGTGAATGGTACAAGAGTAATAAACTTTTTTTGAATTTTAGTAAAACAAAATATATGATATTTCATCCGAGAGGTAAAAAACTGTTGTTTCACGACCAAAATGTTATGATTGATAATACTTCCATAGAGAGAACTGAGTCGATATTTTTTCTAGGCGTACTCATTCATGAATCCCTTGACTGGAAGTATCATGTTGCAAATATTTGTTCTAAATTGTCAAGAAATGTAGGTGTTTTATCCAAACTAAAAAGTGTATTGCCTTCTAATATCTTGGTAAATATTTATAATGCAATAATTTTGCCTCATCTTAATTATTGCAATGAAGTATGGGGAAACACATACAGAGTACACATTATTAGACAGATGGTATCCATGACTGACTAGACCTCCTTTCTTCCTCTACCTTTCTCTTTCTCATCTCTTTTTCTCTGTATACTAAGGATGAATGTGCGAGTGTGTGCGTGTGTGTACTACATGTATGTCTGCCAACAAATTAAGCAAAGATATGTTTTTGTGTCAATAACAGATGACTTGAGTACACATTGGGTTATTTTAGTTTGGACTAATCTTCTGTGTGTATTAGTCCATATCACAAAAAGTTTGGGTGATTGTATGTACAGTATTTTATCCTTTTTGGTTTGAGGGCTCCAGCCACAAGCATAAATTTGCTTCTTAGGAGTCCTGGCATGTATTTGTTTCTTGTTTCTTGTACAATGTTTTATATTCTGCCAAATAAAATGAAATGAAAAAAATGAAATGAAATAGCAGGACACTCTGGTAGAGCAGTGGTAACACTGAAGAGGCTACCCTGGGTAAATGAGACTGTATTATTATTATTTTTTTTTTCATTATTATTATAATTATTATCATCATTATTATTATTATCATCATCATCATCATCATCATCATTATTATCATTATTATTATTATTATTATTATTATTATTATTATTATTATTATTAGTAGTAGTAGTAGTAGTAGTAGTAGTAGTAGTAGTAGTAGTAGTAGTATTAGTATTGCTTGATGAAGAAGACTCTCAAAAGAGAAGAGTGAAGGAGAGGAAGACATAGGGATAGTGTCAGGAAGTCAAATAGTGACAGTCCAAGTGTAGCGGTGAGCTAGGAGTTGAGATTTCACTGATTGAGACGGGAGAATAGGATGCATTATAAACAGCTGTAAGAAAGAATAGAGCAAGAATCAGGTCTAGGGAAATTAGTTGTGGTAAACAGTTCTGTAAATTGCGATGTGGTGATACTGCTAACCTCATGCCCTCATACAGTAAAGTAGTGATATGGTGGTGCATACTACAGTATGTATGGGATGATTGTATTTGAATTGATTACATCAATTACATAATTATCAGGCCGTAGCAATGAGTTGAGTCATCATGAATCGCATGCAAGTCATTAGCTTCATTTATGCGATTCGATATCACTACTAGGACACGATTTGATCATCACGTACAAGTAGCATCTACATACATGTACATGTACCAACTACTGAACGGGAAAGGCACTTCAGGGGTAAAAGTTGCATACAACGACCTCTATTACTTCCCACTTTTGATCAAAAGATACTCCAAAACAACTCGTTATTCTGGCAAATCGCATCAGCCAAACAAGTTTCCTGTTAGAGCCTTTTGATATATTGCAAGCAAATTCCAGAAGGTGGGAGATGAATTTTGAGCCCTCCAGAGAAGTATGTTTTAGCTGTAAAGGGGCTTTCTGTTTATTTACGTAAAAGATATATCATTGCCTTTCAAATTTTTGTATTGCTCAAATGATCTTACAGTGTACATATGTACATGCTGATTTTTTTTTTTTTTTTATAGAAATATGGTTACATAACCCTTGGCAATGCCATGTGAAAAATGCTCATGGCTGCAATTTTACACAAAGTCCCCCTCCCCAAAAGACCCAACAACGACGACACCCCAAAATGATTAGTAAGTTTGCAATGACAATGAAATGATAAACAAATGAAGTGTTGTAAGTCAGGGTTTAATAAGCTAAACGATCTGAAATTCTTTCTACATTAGTGCACAGCATTTTAAAATGGACATGATATTATTCCTTTAAGGTTTGTTTGTTTGTTTTTTGTTGTTGTTGTTGTTGTTTTGGGGTGGAGTTCACTGTGCCTCCTTCATAAAATACACAATATAGTGCACAGGATTTTAATATGGCTGTAACAATTGCTTGATGATTCATTTTTTTTTTTTCAGTGTACCTTCTTCATAATTAGCTAAAAGCTTGTATAGAGCATTGCAAAAAGTGTTCGGAAATGTCCTTGGTGATTGCGGAAGCAGTGGGTTGTTTCTACCGGGTCACATTAGCGAAATTAAATTGTGTGTCATAGTGCTGATTGGGCACTTTAGCCATTTTCAGTTATACTTACAGCAAGGATGGCTTGTAGCGTGTACTTTTTGATGTACGGCAAGTGTGTGTATGATTAATTTCGGCAAGTGAGTGGCAACTGTTCGAGTGAAATGCTGAAGTGCAAACATCAGCATGCATGTCACATTGTTTGAGGTACATTGTATGGTACAGTTTCGGTTGAGATGGGGCTTCAAGTTTCCAAGTGAACGTTTTTTGATGGTGATTTTTTGAAATAATGAGAAATGTCTTATGAAATATGAAAGTGCATGTAATTCTCAGAGGAATTCTAAGTTTATATGATGAAAACTGGTTTTGAAAAGGCCAAGATATCCAAAACATTGTGATCGTAAGAAAAGGTTGGACCCACCTTGTGTAATCAGGATCGCTTTGTTTTACTTTGTTTTTGGATATCTCAGCCGTTTCAAAACCGATTTTCATCAAATGAATCTCAAATTCCTTTCAGAATGGTATGCTCTTTAACAATTCATAAAGTGGTTTCTAAGTATCTCGCAAAAAGTTAAAATCTGAATCCTCACCTCAACCAATACTATACCATCCCTTTAAGTCAAATATAATTTTGCAGATTAATACGTGTGCCTACAGTGGGATGTGAGAATATGTGTGTGTGTGTTGGGGGGGGGGAGGGGGCTAGGGGTACAATGTATGTGTCATTGGTGTGTATGTACACCTTAGTAAGAATTCCTGCACATATCTTTTTGCATTCATTTAAAATGTACAAAATGAATATATGGGGAATATACAATGTGCACCATGCATGTTCAAGGTAAATATTTTCACTCATAGTGGTAGAGTTGTTTTGCATTCTTTTGATTTTCTTTTTCTGAGACGGGAACAAACATGGATGTGCACGCTGTATATGAAAATGATGTCTATATTGTCTGCGTACACAGTAAAAACTGATGCAAGCTGATACATGACTGTTTATGAATCCTTTTTTTTTCAGGTGTTCAATGTACCTTGTACTGATTTCAGTACAGTGAAGTCATTTTGTTTGCCTAGTGTACACGTCTGTGACACATAATATTTCAGCGTATTCTCCGTAAGAATAATTTTCTGAGATAGAAATAAAATACAATTTTCGTCAATATCTCCCAAGATGCTGTGAAAATGATGGCCTATGCCATCAGTTGACAATCATCCAGATTCTTTATGAGAAATGTAGCCAGGAAAATTAAAAAAGGTAGAAGAAAAAAAAATGCTGCATTTGTGGGGAGGCTGTGGCATTGTGGGAAGTGCAATTTACCTACTGGATGCTGTTTATTGAGACAGGGGAGCACTTGAGTGCCTTGGAGATATTCTCGAGGGTGGCATTTTGATCTCGCTGAAGATTAAACTTTGATGAAAGTCATTACTCCCTCATCAAAGTACAGATTACTCATTAACTAGTTTTTGTCTTTTTAGAATTGTATTGCTGTGATTTTTCTATCTGGCCAAGTAGAAGAAATCATTTGTTTCTAGTACCCACCCACGTCAAAATGTGCCACTGCATCAAAAAAAAAAAAAAGTGATTAAAAGATGAAATATTGATTGATATTTGCTGTCTCCAGCCATTGAGCCTCACACATGTACAGCCTACATATACTTTACTTAAAAAATTACTGAAAATTAGACTATCCAAATAGCATTGAAGCAAAAAAGCAAAAGTGCCCTCATCCTCCTTTTTTTTTTCTCTCAGAAAGTTAGGACATGAAACAATTTGTGTGTGAGTGTGTGTTTGTGTACTTGGCCTCAAATATTAAATTATATGCCATATTGTGGCAAGTTGTTCAAATCAGGGGTCATAACTCCTAATGATGACCTGTGTGGGTGAGTGTGGGTGTTTGCCATTTCATCCCCATCAGTGACACAAAGTTCATTTAATGGGAAATGTATAATTTCTGTGAAATCGGAAGGAGAAAAAGTATGCCACATAACATTCATTGAAGCAATGTCTGTTTTGTGCGAGAATTAATATTGTATAAACGCATATCAGTTCGTAAGTTTCAAGTTGAAAAGGCTGAACTATAAATATTCAAAGCAACAGCACCAGTTGAAAGAAAAATTGTAGTATCCTCGTAATTATGATGAAATTACCATGCCATAATCTTCCCCATTTATCCAGCACTGAGAGTATTCTCTCATTACTTTTTATGGCAGTAAATTATGATATCTTTTCTGAACTCTCCCAGTTCATGATTACATTTCACTATGAAACGGTAATTCAATATGCATCAGAAACAGAATTTATATTACAACAGAATTGGTTGTTAGAAAGTATTGTTACAATTCCTGCCAAAATACATACTTGTATGTCAGTGCACTATCCAGTAAGCGACAAATACCCTGATAACATATTTTATCCCCTCTCTCTTTCTTTAAATTGCTGAGAAGTATCTGTTAATTGCCATAAGTTAGGAAAGCGTTTTCAGGTCATTATTTTATGGTTATCAAAATTTGTGAAGTTATATTCCAATAATACATGTATAAGCTCTTATTCAAAGATGAAAGAAACCAATTCCTATTCAGGGCTCGACATTAACTATGATAAATATTATGCTATGATTCTCATCACACACATGCCATTCCCTCTTCAACAACAATTTAAAGAATGATACTTTTTTTAACAACTATGAAAGATATAGTTAAATGCATCTAAGGCTATTGGTACTAATATCTTGAGGAAAGAACAGTGGATACTGTATTTGTCTTCAGAGCAGGTTTCACTTTTAGAAAATGAAGAATGGATAGTCACGGTACAATATTTGTTATCTGCCAAGAAATACTGGTGTACACCCTGCTTCTTTACCGAGGTGTGAACTGTTACCAGTGTGGTGGTAATTGGTCCTTTATTGGAGTCGAGGGAGGCTGAGAGAGGGAAATGGAAAGAGAAGGAAAAATGAGAGATCGCAAGAGAAAGGGTGACAGGGAGAGAGATATATATAGATAGATAGATAGTTAGACAGAAAGATAGATAGTTAGATAGAAAGATAGATAGATAGATAGATAGATAGATATGTAGATAGATAGATAGATAGATTGATAGATAGATAGATAGAAAGATAGATAGATACGTAGATAGATAGATAGATAGATAGATAGATAGATAGATAGATTGATAGATAGATAGTTAGATAGAAAGATAGATAGTTAGAAAGATAGATAGTTGGTTGGACAGAAAGATAGATAGATAGATAGTTAGATAGAAAGATAGAGAGATAGATAGATATATATATAGATAGATAGTTAGATAGTTAGATAGATAGATAGTTAGATAGAAAGATAGATAGAAAGATAGATAGATAGTTGGATAGAAAGATAGATTGTTAGATAGAAAGATAGATAGGTAGAAAGATAGAGAGAGGAAGAAAGAAAAAATAAAGAGAGGAGGAAGGAAGACGGGATAAATAGTAGTAGAATGTGAAAGAGAGAGAGAAAGGAAACAAGAGACAAAGGGGAGAAGAGAAAAAAAAAAGACAGAGAAGGCAAGAGATAAAGAAAGAGGTATAGAAAGATAGAGAGAGATGGGGAGAGAGAGAGAGGGGGAGAGAAAAGAGATTAATTCTGGATGGTGCACACAATGGCTTTAAAATTTGCATGCTGGGAATTTCTCTCCTCTTTTCTCCCTCACTGTGCCGCTGCACGCAGAGTAGGCGAACAATTACAGATGCCGTGCCGGCAGGAGTCTCATTTACAATTCTCCCCTCTCTTCATCTCTCCATCTCAACCTAATATCATCACCATTCTCTTCATCTTCACTGCAGGAGGAGCGCCGAGCTTGGTAGAGATTTCAAGTCGGAACAGTCGAGTGAGTACAGGAAATTTATTTTTCTCCCTTTTTCTTGTCTTTTTGTAGTGTTCCTTTACATCGTGTTGGTGAATAAATTCACATTGTGTCTGATATGTTGTGCACCTGTATCACTGTATGTTGAGAACAGGAGTTGGAGAGAAAAGGTGATGTGATTCTAAGACAAGGTGTTGGCTTTTTTATCTGCTCTGCATGTTTTCTTTGTTGTGATGTTTACCACTATAAAATGGGCTTTGGAATCTCTGCAATCTGATTGGTCAATTATCATGCATTGATTTTTACTGATCCACACTGAGCCATGTGTCCGATAAAATCCAAACACATGATCCGATCGCATGGCTCAAGTCTTGTTTTGTATTGTAGGTGTACCGCATGCATGATGGGGAAAAAGAATTTAATTAATTTACGGGCCCATTTTATAAAACAAATGATGCACAGGCCTATTTCATGGATCAGTGAGAACTAAGTGCTCTTGTTTAACTTTGGAAACAGTCTAAAACCCACTCCCTGCACTTTGGGGCTTCAAGAGTTTCAAAGTTAAAAGTTTATAGACTAAAGGGATAATATCTAATTTGATTGAGATGAGGATTCCGGTTTTAACTTTTTTTTTCATGAAAAACAGTTTTTAAATGACTGGGATATCCAAAAACAAAGAGTTCCTATAAAAGGTGGGACCCACCTTTTATTAGGATCACTTTGTTTTACCTTATTTTTTGATATCTCAGCCATTTCAAAACTGTTTTTCATCAAATAAACTCTGGATTCCTCGTAGAATTGTATGCTCTTTAATTTTTCATGTGAGTGGCTTCTAACTATCTGGCCAAAAAGTTAAAACCTAAATCACCATCTCAACCAAAACTATGCCATCCCTTTAAGCTGTAAACAGGATTTTGAAAATACCTCTGCCAAAAACAAATTATAAAAAAAAAGCTCAAATAATTTGTTTATTACTGTAGGTAATGCAGTAAGTAGTTAAGAGTTCAGTTACAGAAATGTACAATGTCAAAGCATAGAAATGCTCAGTGAACAAGACTTCTTTAGGGCTTCTTCCAGGAACAGTGACCAATGTGTCCAATATAATTTTGCATTACAGACCACACATTTAAAGGACAAGTTCACCTTCATTAACATAAGGATTGAGAGAATGTAGTGATATTAGTAGAACACATCATTGAAAGTTTTAGGAAAATCGAACAATCCGTTCAAAAGTTATGAATTTTTGACGTTTTTGTGCAGTCACCGCTGGATGAGGAGACTACTGCAGTTTATGATGTCACATGCGTACAACAATATAAGGAAAATATAAAGAGAATTTCACAAAATTTAATCTGTTGAAAAAGTACACATTCCCTTGACTCGTTACTGACATATGTTATGGGTAATATTATTCCCATTGCCTTTAGAAAGAGGCAAGTCAAGTGCTCTTTTATTATGCGAAAAAAGTGAGAATATGTTGAATTTTCTTTACATTTTCTTCATACTGTTGATACTCATATGACATCACAAGCCTTAGTAGTCTCCTCATCCAGCGGTTCCAACACAAAAGTTTTAAAAATTCATAACTTTTGCATCGATTGTCCAATTTTCCTCAAACTTTTACTGATGTGTTCTACTAATATTGCTGCATTCTCTTAATCCTTATGTTAATGAAGGTGAACTTGTCCTTTAAGATGAATACATAATACTGTAAAAGTGGATATTTTCACGTGACTAATTTTTCGCGCTAGGCCGGGTCAGAAGAGTTTCGCGTGTTTTTAATTCCGCGGAATCAAGACATCACGCACAGGAACGTATGGCAAGCAAAAATATTCGCGTGTTTTTATTTTCGCGCTAGTTTCTGGTTGCGCGAAATGCGCGAAAATTTCAACACCGCGAAAATTTTCACTTTTACAGTATGACCAAAATTGTGTACTGTCTGTATGTGTACACTTTTTAATGTGTCCTTGATTCAGTCACAGCCTTGGCCTGCTCTGAAAAATGATGATGGAATGATAATGGTTATTATATTCATTCCAGCATTTGTTGTTTTTTTTTTTGGGGGGGGGGATGGTTCTCTGGCTAACTACAGCCAAGATGACCTTGCTTATGTATGAGACAAGTGCTCAACGTTTGCACACCAAAACGATGCGGAGGAAGCGATTGTTGCCATGGAAACTGGAATTAGCATCGGATGCACACTTGAGATATTTTCATGCACCAGCAAGTGCATTACTGGTACTGTGCTATTAGGGGAGCATGGGGGGGGGGGGGGAGGAGGGGGGCTGGAAGGTGAGAGAATTTGATTAATGTTAAATATTTCATTGTGTTGTGTGAGTATGACTGCCAAAAACAGACTCTCATCAAAATATGTAATTTGTCCATGATAGAATATTTTTGCAACACCATCAGTCCATTGTACACTGTATGTCATAATGTTGCCATTGGTTGGTTGGTTCCTTTAAAAGCGTTATTTACCATTTGCAGATAAAACAAAATCCCAGCTTTTGTGCTTCAAAATGGTCCTAAAATGTGAGTAAGGGATATAAACAAACAATGTAAAAATGTTAATCAGTGCAATCAATGTTAAGTATTATTAAATAAAAAAGTGAACATTTGTTATAATAGAATTGTATTTTGTTTCTATGAAAACAAAACTGTCTACAGTTACGTCTTAATGTGAAAAATAGTGTTTATAGGCTTTAGTGTGAAATTTCTATATGGTTCAAATGTAGGATGTTTTGTGATTCAACTGACCTACACATATGCATCAAACATGATAACTCAAACATTTTTTTAAATCACTGCTCCCAGTGGTGAACAATGCCTTTAACAGACAAGGAAAAAAAACAACAACTCATGCTTCGGAAGCATTGCTGCTTTGTCAAATTTCCCTACAGTTTCCCACCTTTGAAGGGTGTATTCAAATGACATGTTGATGCGCTGTGACACATCATTGTAGCAATGATGTTTTTCATAAGTTTTTGTAGATCTCAACAAGTCATTTGTCCTGTGTTTATAGACTCAGAATTGATTAGAATCTGTGCTGTTTAGCATACATACCTTTAATTATAGGGTGTCAATCAAGTGTACAGGTGCTGCTCTTATAATTCTCAGGTACTGTTGTTCACTATTCCAAAACTAGATAAGCACTCTGAGAGCGCAGACCTCCGCCAAGCATGCAGCTCATTTCCACCTCTGATCTTGTTCTTCCATAGAGATATCAGTGATATTACTCAAGTATAGCATTGTGTGCTGAAAGTTGCCCGATTTCCCAATATAGAAGCCTTTGATACGTCATAAACCCTCAGCTGCACTTTAGTGCGCGCATGCAAACCTCAAATATGCGCAGCCTGAACTCCCAAGTTCATTGACCCTACCTGCCAAAATATCAAAAATCCTTCATAAATTCCCCCAAAATCCTTCATAAATTCCCCCAAAATTCTTGGATCACTACCAAATTTCATTATCTGTTACTTGTATCATTCTAAACCTTTCCTGCAAGTTTCATCCAAATCCGTTGACCACTTTTTGAGTTATTTTGCACCCGGACAAACTAACTAACAAACGAACGAACAAACCAATGGTAACGAAAACATAACCTCCTCCCTTGGCGGAGGTAATAAAATGCTGATAGAGATAAAATTTCCTATATAGCTTTGTATTGTAAGGAGGATCATGCACTAGAAGGAATTTATCAGAAGTAGTATCAGTATTCAGAAACATGCATCTTCTATGTGTAGATGAGTGAGAAAAATACTTTTAAGATATAATTCAAAGGATGATTACTTGAACTGGAAAATAGTCATAAATGAGGAATCCATTGTGAGAGATGCTTAGGAATGTTGATGATGTTCACCCCTTTCTGTATCAGGGACTTTAGACATTGTGTGCCTTGCTATTATATGAATTTTCTGTACCAATCAGCACTCAAAGCAGGCAAAGGGTTGAGGAGATAACCAAGATTCTGGAAAAATTCTTGTGTTTGGGGCAGAATAATTCTGATGTAGTGTGATAGAGTGAATGTAGTGTGTCTTTGGCTTTACAATGGAAATGGTTATGGTCCCCTGTTACAAAAAAAAATTAAACCTAGGGTGTATTTAGTGTATTTATTGAATAATTACCGCAAAGTGAGAAGTTAGTCGGTTTGTATGCTTCCAATTGATTGGAAACAGTTTTTGTTGAATTTTATGTACTACACATGATGTCATCCATCTTTGACAAAACATGATTATATTTTGTAATGCATTAAAGCATAGTGCATATACTATGACAGTATTGTAAAGTGGAGGTGAAAGTGTGTGTGTGTGTGTGTGTGTGTATGTGTGTGTGTCTGTCTATCTGTTTGTGTGTGTAACTTTCATCATCCATTCATAATCAGTTCATGTCTGACAATCAATCACCAAAGCCAGCTTAGTTTGCACAGTGGCGGATAATCCTGAAATTATTCCCAGCACTTCTAGTTTCTGTTTGCACAAAATCTCAATATCAATGTGTGCGACCTCCGATGCTGTGGAGTGAAGCATTCCTGGTAGTTGTCAAAAGTCAGAGCATATTCTGGTCTTGTTCTTTTTCTTTTTCAAGCTGGGGCAGCATAGTGGTCTTGCAGAAGACTAGATGAGAAATGCATGGTATACAACAAATAGAAAAATACCCCCCCCCCCCCCAAAAAAAAAAAAAAAATAAAAAAAAAAATATGTCAACAGTTAATAGATGATCAAAATTTTTCATTTATATTTTAGTTCTACATGCAAGAGAAACATTTTATTATATATTTTTTTTTTTTTTTTGGGGGGGGGGGTCTGTGTGCTCTTTAAAGGGGATGGCTAGTAACTGATCAGTGGGAATCAGTGGGAATGCTTGGTGATGATTGTTCCAATCCTTGTGGGATTCATTTAAGAATACATTATCATTGTGTGAAAGTTATTTGCTTCAGAATGGTCTCATATTCAAGTAATATGCAGTTCAATGTTTCCAGGTTAGCATGCTTGTACAGTGACGGGGCGATCGTTAATGGGCCATTAAGTGTAGTTATTATCTTTTTACTTATATTCACATACATATTATGTGATGAAAGAACACTTGACTTGCCTCTTTCAGAAGGCATGGGGAATACTCAAGTATTACCCTGAATATACATCAGTAACAAGTCAAGGGAGTGTGTACTTTTTCAAAAAAATGAAGTTTTGTGGAATTCTCTTTATATTTCCCTTGTAACCTTCTATGCAAGTGACATCATAAACAGGACTTTAATAGTAGTCTGTTCATCCAGCAGTGAGTGCACAGAAACTTAGAAAATTCATAACTTCTAAAACGAATTGTCTGATTTTCCTCGAACCTTCACTGATGTGTTCTACTGATATTTACTGCATTCACTCAATCCACATGTATATTAAGGTGAACCTGTCCTTTAAATGAACCTGAACAAAAAAAACTCATGTATCTGAAGGTTCACTCCATCGTCATCGTATGTCCATTGCAAAGTCTTAGGACTCGCCTGCCATCATTATGCTTGCCATCATGCTATGCCGTTCGGTCGCTGTATGCATCACGACTCCCTTGGGTGGCAGTGCGAGTATGAACGCATATTCTGCTGCCGTTTATGAATCATAATCTTTACTCTCTTCAATATTGTAATCATTTTGTACATAGATGTAAGTATTGCCATGGTAACACTGATTGAAGGTCATGACGTGAGAAAACGATTTCTTTCTTCATTTTTTTCTTCACTTTTTTTCTTTTTCTTCTTGCAAGGCAGTGGTATGATAGCAAAAGAAACATAATTGCAAGTGAAACCACTTATTGTAGCAGGGGACTATTAGATTCTTTCTTAATGCAATGCATTCATTTTCTGTTTTTTCAAGGTACATGTACCAGTATGCCATTGGCGGCCTCAGCAAGAATATGGATTTTCATTCTTTTCTGATATGCCGAGAGATTGATGCTTGTTAGAAGAATGTGTCTATTTTTGCTGCCTTTTTTTCTCTCTCTCTCTCTTCATTGCCAGTCAAATGAGATTGCAGTGAATATACCAATACAACTGTAATTTAAACATGTATGAAATGCACACCCCAGTGAAGTAAATGTGATTTGCCATAGGTGCAGGTGTGTGCAAAACAACTTAGTACAGTCAAATATTTCATTTTGCCTATTTTTCGATGCCTCCCAGGGACCTTGCTGTACATTTCATTTCAGCTGCATATTACCTAACAGATGAAAATCAACATACTGTGCTAATTGTCTGGACTTTTGAGCTTTGAATGTCATGGGCTTGTGCAGAATATTGTGATTAATTGCAATGGCAAACGGTATATTGAACAAATAGATAGTTGTACAAAATCAAAGGGGAGTATTTAAGGGGATTATTGTATTGGGTGAAAGCAAAATTAAGATTTGATATGAATTTTCATCTATTGTTCATGTGATTATCCACATCGTATTTCTTTATAAGAAAAGGCATTTACAGGCAAAGTTGTCAACCTTGTGAGTTTGGGTGTTAAAAATGTAGATGTTATAAAGCCTTCATGCTTTATTCATGTTGTATTATTAAAGGGTTTTTCCTATTTCTGTTGTGATGACTGAAGCTGGTTATATCACTCTGCTTTGAATCTGAAAGAGACTGTATTAATAGACTGATGAAATATTTCCCATACGTATGACATCTTCTATGGTAATGAACTTTATCATTAACAGTGAGCTTAACATGTTTTGTTGATATTTCAGTCAGCTTACTATTACCAGATAGTCTTGAAAAGGCCATTATGTTTCATAATGTAAAAGGTGTAAATGACTGCACCAGAAACGTGTGACACAAGGAAAAGTGTTAACGTGTTCAGAATCAATATTTTACTTGTTCTCTCAATCTTAAAAAAGAAAAAAAAAAATGGAATATGGCTGCCACAAACTTAAATCAAAAGAATGATATGCATAGGCTGAGTATCATTACAGGAAAGTTAAGACATATTCAAGTGGTATTCCCATAACACTAAAAGTGTATCAGTTAACAATATACATCAATCACGTAGGCAATGTCTATTTGGCCATGCACAATAATTGCTCAAGCTATTTCATAGACAACCTTCTACTGTAATGTAGGCCTTCAACTATAATGAACGGTGTGAGTCTTGCTCCTAGTGCACTCAAGGACCTCTTCATTTCCTCTCCGTCAAGTGAAATTTGTTTAAAAAAACACACACACAAACAAACCCAAGCCAACAATAGCCTGTACTGTGATACACTATCTTTGTGCATTGTTCTCCAAGCTTCAGGTTAATAAGTTGTAGACCCTGTGCAAAGCACACAGGAATGCCTACAAGAAAGCTCATTAGAGTCTAATTAGTAGGTCTTTTGAAACCCCCGGTGAATATTAATTATTCATGCTGAGGGTCATCTGTATCACTTTTATAGACCTTCACCACCCTCGGTACAAAAGAAGGAGCAATGTTAGATACAAGACTCGTTCCCCCCCTCTCCCCCCCCCCCCCCCCCACACACACACACAGGCTAAGAATACTTTTGAGTGATTATTAATTTGCCATGAAGACATTGTAGAGAAGCCTTATTCAATTTTTTTAACAGTGAAATAATTTTGTATTCATGGAGGATTTGGAGCAAAAGAACAGGAACTTTGTCCATTTGTCAAAGGCGTAGTTCTACATGTAAATTGTGTGAGAAATCATAGGGTACCAAAATGTGATGTCATAGCCATTCATCGCCATGGAAACAGGTTCTGAACAACCTTACCTGGCCTGAGTGTTTCTTGGTTCTTACCCAAGCTATGACAAAAGACTGTGATGTCATCACTTCGGTACTCTCTATTACGATTTGAAACATCCAATGAGAAGAGCTGTTTGAGCTATCACAGAGATTTAATAGACAAACAACTTTTATTCATAGAGTGCTCTATGTCATGAAGAATATCACTGTTGTAACAGTACACATGGAAAACACATTGTATCTAACTGTGTCCTTAATAAAATAATCAAATGAATTAACACTGGCGTGAAATAATCAAATAAATCAACATAGGTATGAAACAATTACAGATCACTGAATGTAATTTGTCCCAACAGTCAAGATCTATTCTGAAAGTACAGGGTCTTTCATGCTGAAAACTGTGTTGTGGATGTTGAGGCCATAGAAGGTATCTGATGCTGTAAGTCAACAGCAGAATTTAATTAAAAATTGCTTTCAGTGGACGTATGTAGAAGCTCTCACACAATTACATCTAAACCTTGTAGAGCTCAACACTGCAAGTGCAACTTCTTTCGCCACTCACCTTGATTAGTATTATTTTGTATTGGTGTGTGCTGCCAGCTCAGCAAAAGTGGAACAAACACTGATTTGGCTTTTTCCTCAAATTCACTGAAATATGGTATATTAGTCTGGGTGCCAAAGTCAGTGGCCGCTGTGCTGCACAGGGTCTCTAAGTTTACTTTTCTCTTGGAAGGATTTTCTGTGTCTGCATATGACAGGTGGCTGCCGTAGACAGGTGGCCGCTGAGGCAGGTTTGATTGTATATATATATGGAATTTCAATTTATGGTGGCCATCTTGAATATCTCAAAATCCTTGAAGATGCAAGAGTTGTGTCATCGAGATTTGGATTTAGCACCCTTGAAATAGGTTAAAACCATATTTTTCTTTTCAATTTTTCACCATTTATAAGGAAATATAGGCATATCAGATTTTGGCGGTCACATTGGTTATCTTGAATATCTCAAAACCCTCAAGGATACAAGAGTTACCTCATCCAGATTTGGATTCACCACATTTGAAATAGGGTAAAACATTGGGCGGATGGTAAAGCAAGTTTATCTGATACCCAGACTACAACACTGTGTATTATGTGCATTACTTATGAATCAAAGTTGTAACTTCTGAATGATGCATATTGATTTGAATCAGACAAAGTTTAGAATCGAACGCATTAAAACTGGTCATTAATGCCACCAGCCAAGATGTGGAAAGGTGTGAAAACAATTCAAAACCTGTCATGTCATCACTTTCCTTTTGTTTTTTATTCATTTTTTACTGATTTTTTCTTTAATTTCTTGGGAACAGGGAATGAAGAGCTGATCAAGCAGCTGACCGAAAGGATGTCCAGACCATCCCCCGAGGTCCAGGCTCTGCGGAGCGAGCTGGACCAGGCCCGTGAACAGCTCAGCCAAGAGAAGGCCATGGTGCAACACATGGAGGCCCAGTGGAAGGCCAGGCTACAGGAAGAGGTGAGGTTTAAAGGGGCATTCTGGGGTAATCACTGTCAGGGGTGCTAATTTTCACTGGTTCCTCACAAAACTGCTATGTGATATGTAGAGCCACCATATGATTAATTAATTTTTCTTCATACAAATGTAGAAAACATGGTTTTAAAGGTATGACTGTCTGAAATTTGTTTTGAAAGGCTTTGTATGAACCCTCTCCCCATCTTTAAACCAAAATGCATTCTTTACCTGCAGAACATTCTTAGTTACTGTAAAAGGGGATATTTTTGCAAGAGTAATTTTTCGCGTTCTGCCAAGTAAGATTGATTTTGTGTGTTTTTAATTCTGCAGAATCAAGACATTACGTAGTGGTACATACAACAAGCAAAAATATTCATGTGCTTTTATTTTCGCGCAAGTTTGTGGTTGTGCAAAATGCGCGAAAATTTCCACACCATGAAATTTTTCCTCTTTTACAGTAACTTAAATACATATATTTTTTAAAGTGTTCATCAATATGTTTAAAAGGATCAGTGGCACTGCTCACTGTTTCTGAACATCTCTGTTGGGTTTTCACTAATACTTTCACTTGCCTTATTGGTAAAAAATGAAATCAGTTTTAGATGCAGTAAACATGGGTTTACAAACTAACTGAAAAATAGTTCTTTTACGTATTTGCATGCTTCCAAACTTCAGATCATAATCCTTTGCCTTTCTTTCAAATTGTTCATTATAAACACACAAATATTCATTCAATTTCTGTGGTCTATGTTATATATCTGACTATTGTATAGAATGTTTTTTTTTTTTTTTTTTTGACTTACATAGTAGAAGAAATTGTCCACAACTACAATTGACATTCTATTTCCACTCTAATATCATGCCATTTCTTATGATGATCAGTGTGTTGCTGGCAGTATATACTGTTGGGGGGGGGGGGGGGGTGGTGACTATCGTACTGTAGTTACCAATACAAGTGACACATAAGCATACTGGCCAACTAGTAAGATTTTATCAGATTCAGTAAGATTTTTTACGTTAAAAATAGCAAAATCAGATTTTTTGTCTGAGAAATCAGATTTTCAAAAAATATTTAGATATACCTTTCATGTGTATTTTCTGAAGATTTGACCGAAAGTAAGATTTTTAACTTCAGTTTGCATATAGAATAAGATTTTTGCAATCCACAAGTAAGATATTTCGTCTTGAAATGTTGGCAGGTATGCATAAGTAATTGAATTCAGTGTGACATGATTGCATAATTAGGAGAGAAATAAGAAGGGGACCGTTACTATCTGTTTGAAGTATGAATGCAAGAATATGATCTAACTCATGCAGCTAAGGACTACCCACACCTGGTGACAGATTGATATTATTATTATTATTCTTTTTTGTCTTTGGGCATTTGTTTGCATAAATGTAATTGACTTTATGTAGATGGCAACTCCTGCTTTAGTTAATTTTTTTCAAAACGGTCTAAAGCACTTCATGAATTCCAGTGGTGGATCCAGGGGGCGCAATGGGTGCCCCCTTAACTTTTACATAAAGAGTTATAAAGCCATTAAAAAAAATTATACCAAAAATATGCATGATATCTCACGGTGACAAGTTTAAATGTAAAAAATCTCCCTGCTTGGGCTCAGTTGTATGCTCCCTCACTTTGCCCCCCCCCCCCCCCCCCTTATGGAATTCCTGGATCTGCCCCTGGAATTCTGTACAATGTGTACAGCCAACTTGTTACATACATTAGCAGGATTCTATTACAGCTACAGATGTCGCGGTACTGTTGAGTATAAGAGAGATCAGTTTAGTACCTTAATAGCAGGATTTTACATTATCTTTTTGTTTTTCTGGTGGCCAATTCAGGCCACTATATGAAATTCGGACGGCTTGAAAAAAAAAAAAAAGTATTGACCCCAAATAAAGGGAAATGTAACAATCCATTTTGAATGTATGTTGCCCAATAGGACCACCAAAGATACATGTGTCTTTGGGAAATTTGGTGGCTCCACATCAATTCTTAGTGGGCCTGGGCCACTGCTAATGTCAAGCCCAGCCATAGGTACAGCATGTAGAATATATTGTGGGGTGAAGAGTGAAGTGTTGGCAAAAAAAAAAAAAAAACTAGAAATGTCGCTATGGCGACTGGTATGCCTCCACCATAATGCATGATTCTCCTAATAGGTCTAGATAGTACATGTGGACAATGTGTGATTACATTTTCACAAAATTGGCAAAATGTTAAAATGACAAGTTTGTCACAAATGTGTTGAATGTTCACCTTCCTTGACCTAGGTTTAATTGGATGAATAGGAGAGCATACATTTGGGGATTTAAGGACTTTAACTTGACTTTGACCCATTCATACATTGAGTAATTTTCAAGGTATGGAGAAAAAGTGCAATTTCTGCATTGAATAGTAAATTGCTACCATTTTCATCTGGCCTTTGACCCTAAAATTCATAAGATAATCACTGTCTGGCAGAACATGCATAAATATGTAGTAAATTTCAAGATAACTTGAGCCACTTCCGAGATATGGAGGAAAAAGTTAGTTCAGCACTTTCACTAGATCTTTCACCTTTTGACCTTTGAGGCAAAAAAGAAAAAGAAAAAAAAAAAACCTTTCCAGAGAATATCTGTAAGGTTATACATGCATACACCAAGTGTGAAAAAATAATCCTGCTGGCATTGCATAAACATGAGGGAAATAGTAAAATTTCGAAGTGTTGCCCTTGACCTTTGACCCCTGACCTTCGACCCCATGAACCCTAAATTCTCTAGATAATCACTGCCAGTCAGTACATGCATATATAGTATGTTCCATGAAGATACCTTGAACAATTTCCAAGGAAAGAGAAAAATGGTGAAGTTTTAAATATTTTTCTTGACCTTTTGACCTCATGACCCAAACTTTTCACCAGAGAATCTTAATTGGGTAATACATATATACATTAAGTTTCAAGAAAATATCTTCAGGCATTGCATAGATATGGTGGGAAATAGTGAAATCTTATGTATTTGACCTTTGACCTTGAGCATGTGCACCCAAAAGTTGATAGGCACAACTTCACCCCCTAATATACATATGCACATACATGCCAAGTTTCATTAAGATACCTCAAAAGGTTTGATAGTTACCCTGTCCACAAAATTCACTACGGAAGGACGGACGGACGGACGGAAGGATGGACAGAAGGATGGACGGACTCTCAAATATTGTCTAAATGTGAAATGACAGGTATGCTGTAACCTTGATTGGCCTACATGTAAACTAGCGGGTTCAAGCATTCTCTGCTGATGGAAATGGGTGGAGAATTAATAATTGATATGAGATGGTATGCATGATCATGTGTGATGGATACTACATGTATGATCATGTATGATGGATACTAGTAAAGTATGAGATCTGCTACTAGAAGCAGTCAGTGAGAATCATGACATAGCAAAAATATTGATGTAATGAGTGCAGCAATAATCAGGGACATCCGTACCTTCTATTTCTGGTGTATGGCATACAGTACACAATTGTGATATTTCAACATAGATGGAGGGAGGGTTTTTCATGGTTTTGATAGTAAATTTCATTTGTAGCTGCATACAAATGAACTGGATCTCTGGACATGCAATGCAGATTGCGTTTGCATGATTACTGAGTAGTGAAGCAGTATGTTTGTATGCCATGGAATGCTGAAATAATCAACACATCTGCCAGTCTCACTGCAGCATAGATGTAAAAACTCTTTTGTTAGCTCCACATAGTCCCAAACAAATTAAATTATGTAGTGTGGACTGATCCTACTGATTACTACTGTATAAGCTGTTATTTTTGCATTTAAAGATATTTTCGCAAATGAAGAGGTCACAGACATTTTTGCAAAATGTTGTTTTCATGATTTTGATACTGAGGCTATCAAAAGTGTACTAACGCCTGTCAGTTCTAGATATTTTCACAGTCTAACAGTAATTTGGGAAATTTGCAATAATTAAACCCTTGTGAAATTTGCAAGAACCCTCATGAAAAATAACACTGTGTGCAGTATCATGTTCCTTAAAGGTGATTGAATGTGTACTTAACTTTGTACTACTTTCTACTCTGTTTTATATTGATTTTTATTTTACCTTTGCATTGAAATTGAATCAAGTGTGTTTTGTTTTGTTTGAACTACATTTTGCACACATGGCTACCTGTAGTTGGTATCAGCCAATCAGTTGTAACTTCTGCTTGATAGAGCATATTTGCTTTTTTGCAGGTCAACTATAGGCTGGTCATTTGGCTAAAAATCTTGCAACCATCTTCTAATTGTATGCATTCTATGCATTTATATAGTGTGTGTAGTCTGCATAGTCCTATACCTTGTGTGCGTGTTTGTGTGTGTTTTTTTGTTTGTTGCTTGGTTGGTTTGTATGAATTTACCCGAAATCATTGTTTGTATTCGTTTCATTGTGAAAATGATGGTGATATTGAGTGAATTTGAATAAAAGACTATCATTCAAAAAAGTGTGTATGTGTTGTTGTTCTTCTTCTTGTTGATTTATCTACTAGTTCAGATAATCCTGATCATTTTCCAAAATGAACATATTGTGAAAAACTAGATGACACTGCTTGTCCTTTCGTAAAGCATTTCAAAAGTTATATTTTTCATCATTTTCACTTATAGGCATTCATTTCAAAAGGCAGTGATTGCAGCATTCTTGTCTTCTCCCATTCTCCCTCAGATGGACACCAATCGGGACCTCCGACACAGACTGTCAGAACAGACCAATGAGATGGCTTCTCTCATGAGGCAGCTGGCAGACCTCAAGTTGGCTCTTCGCCAGACGCAGACTGCCCTCAACAACAACATCTACCACACAGACAGGTGAGCCTAGAGTGAATCCCACAACACATTCAATGTTCTACTGTTTAAAATTGGCTGATTTCAGAATCGTATTTCAAATGAGTTAATGAACCAATGAGAAGAAATTATGAGATTAATGAGATTATGAGCACTGAAAAGTGGACCTGTGCGCTATACAAGTAGCCACTATTATTATTATTATTATTATTATTATTAACCATGCAGTATTGGTAATGTTGGGTGATGTTAGTTATTGTGAAGGGTAATACAAAAATGAAATACTGTAAGGGTCGTTATTCCAAAGGTTTGTTTTTCAGAAGGTTCATTAATCAAAACATGAGATAAGGTTCCCTATTCTTATGGTTTGTTATTTTGAAAATGGAAAGAAGGTACACACTTATGAACTTTCGGAATTACAAACTCTATTTTGTTTTTGATTATAACTTTCGGAATAATGAACCTTATTTTCATTTTCAGAATTATGAACCTTTGGAATAACGAATCTGCAGAAAAACAAGTCTTCAGAGTAACAGGATGTAATCAGTATGTGACAATGATACTCTGCAGTCACATTAAATTGTATTCATGCTTGGCTGCACAGGCAATATAGCTGTTGTAAGATTTTTTTTTTTTCCCCTCATAAGCAAAGTTTTGTCGTACTCCCACTTAATGCTGAGGCTAACTTACATCGATTAGATACTGTCACTGGAAGCGATTCGGCAAACAAGCCTTTTTTGCTTTCTTAGAAATATTGCCAAATTGGTGCACTTCGTATAAAATGCCATCCCTCATCACTTCCACCACAGAAAGAAAATTCACATGAGTTGAATGGAACAGCTTCATCACACAGCTACTTATGTCTGTCAGAGCCGTAGAGTGCTTGAAGTTGATGATGGAGATAAAATAATTGTCAACAAATCTAATATGACAGATACATAGCAACAGGATATCGGCTGTTGACAGATGGAATAGGGAATGGTGACTTGTTTGTCTAACCTGCTTCATGCAGTCATCTGCCTGTCAGCTGCACATTCATTTTGCTTTTAATAGAGGTAGCCAAACCCCCTTCCCCCCCCAAAAAAAAAAAAAAAAAAATACAGAGAAAATGATTGTCAAATTTGAATATGTTATGGAGTTGATAACATCCATGCAAGGATGTTTGTATATTCCTGTTAAAAAGTATAGCAGTGTAAATACATGTATTTTCTTTTGAACTGTTTTTGTCTCTATAAGTTGTCTTCAGTAGACAATTACCATTTTCAGATTAACATGTAAGTCCACACCATTTTCAAGGTGGCTTTAAAGAGATAAAAGTGATAACAATCAAAGTTAGGAGGTTTCAGCAAAATGAGATGACGATGTCATGGTGTAACAAGAAAAGTCCTTGGAAAGCATTGACCTTTGCCAAGCAACTCATTTCCATCCTTACACACATGCTGAAAATCGCCCTTATTTAAGTATGCACATGATGCCTTAGTTTGTTGGCCCTATTTCACCAATGATAATTCTTCCCACAGAAAAAGATAAATAAAAATAATAAAAATCCCTGATCCAGAAGGTTATCAAGATCACTACCAAAATTCAATCAATTGTTCCTTATGCCGTAATCAACTTTTCTTGTAAGAGTCATCCAAATTCGTTCACAACTTTTTTCACAGACAGACAGAAAGACATATAAACAAATAAAAAATCAACCAACAATCGCCGCCAAAAAGTAAACCCCTTCACGGAGGAACAAGTCTCTCAGTGATCTTCACACGCAAATCTTCCCCATATTTCTTTTTGACTTGTATTCTTCTCTCAAATTTTTGTTGTGTTTCAATAACCTGGTACATACAAATGCTATTAGCAACCTGTTTATCCACAGATTTGATATCCCAGTGCAATTTCAAAAATGATCTGCCATCACAAAGTCCATCTACAATCATCTTTGACATCTTACGCAGGAGTCAGGGGCTGGGACTAGGCGGGGATATTCACAACAGCACGCTGGCAGACGACCCTTACATCGACACCAGCCTGCACCGTGCCACCCTCGGTCCCGAGCTCCGATTGGCCGACGCCGGTGGCTACCAGCTGCCATTGGACGATTCAAACAGTGGGGAGGATGACGAGGAGTCCCGGGGGGATTCCCTGGCCTTCATCGAACACACCAAGGCCAGATTCCGAGAGCTGGAGAGAGAGGCAGCGGTAAGGAGAAAAAACAAACAAACCACTGTATCAGTCTTGAATGAAGGCTAGACAGAGTCACAGTCTCAGTGGACCAATTAGGCTTACATTATACGTACATGTGAAGCACAAATGCTGGGGAAGAAATTTATTTATGGTGTCAATCAAACTATGAAGTGCAACTCTAGATGAGTAACTCTATTAGCTACCAAGAATGAATAGATGCTATCCCTGTAAATGGAAACTGAATATATCAAATAGCGCTGTTTTCACATGAAAGTGTTGCATTATTTTGTCTTGATAGCTTATAGTGAGTGTGAGTTATTAAATGAAAAATTGATTCTCTTGATTGATACAAGATCTTGATGACACCATCAACCATATTAGGATTGAATATGATATTAAAAATATACTAATGAAAAAATGCATGTTTACTAGCCATATTCAAAAAGCCAACATTGAAACAAATTTCAGGGATTTTTCAAATAGATCTAAAGATGGGGGAAAGTTCATTAATTCTATATGGATGTGAAGAGAGACAGAGAGAGAGAGAGAGAGAGAAAGAAAGAAGATAGAGACTGCAAGAAAGTTGGAAAATGAAGAAAGTGTTCATAACTGGTATCTATCAGCATACATTTAATAACAAAGATGTGTATGAATTTTAGTTCCATCCTCACGCAGATCAAACAAGACCCGCATCTCAACTTTTATCCCAGTAGCCCCAGCTACCGATGTCTTGTTTGACTTGGGTTGCCAGGGCGTGCAGCGGAATACAAATCTCAGTTTGCCCAATCAGGAGCGCCAGCCCACTGGTTAAACATTCGTGTCTGTGCGAGGGGAAATAGAACTTGATTGCTTGCCAGATAGTATGTACACAGTGGCGTAATGTGAGCACGGCGATGACATAACAATGTCGGTGATGCCTCGTCACAAACACATCGCTTCTCTTTCTTACTCTATGTATGATCTCTCTCTCTCTCTCTCTCTCCTTGTCCATTATCCATCACCCATCACAGCATCTTGAGCAGAATTACCAGGAGCTGCAGCATCGGATGAGTGGGGTGGGAGGATTGCACAGGACCCCTCAGCATCCCGTCGTCATGGCAACCACTCGCGAAACCAGTTTGGCAGGTCAGGAGTGATTACGTTTCCCATCTGTGTGTGTCTTTACAAAAAGCATTTTTATCATAAACTCACAAATAAGTCTTGAGTGCTGTTTGCATATAATTTTTTTGTTAAGATAAATATTTTTGTTCAATTTTGCTTTGTTTAAATCTGAAGTTGAACTGTAGGCATGACCAAAAATGAGTATTGAATTGAGTTCATGATATTTATGTTTGTATGTTTATATAATGCTTACATTTTGATGCCTATTTCAGTGCAATCCTTTTTTAGAAGAGGAGTAAGAATTTAATCTAGCCACCTAAATTCAATGACCTTTTCAGTAAATTGATCATGTGTACAGGTTGTGTTTTTATCTTGTACTTGCCTGATTCGAAATACACAACAAAAATTTATAAAAAGATTTTTTTCTTCAGTCTGATTTTGTGCTCGGCATATTGCAAGATCCAAGATCTGGAGTTTGTGCTGAAACAAAAAGAAAAAGAAAAAGTCATTGGTATTGTTTAAAAAAAAGAAAAAAAGCACAATTGCAATTTCAATTTGTTATTTTAGCCTTGATTCACATTTTAACAGAGTTGAATCAGTTTTCACGTACTGGCAGTAATTCATAGTGCAAATGAGCTAAAAAACATTTTAACAGAGTTGAATCAATTTTCATATACTGGCAGTAATTCATAGTGCAAAATAAATGAAAATGTGTACAGTTGTCTACTGTTAATGTATGATGAAACAAAATTGGAGTCAACAGGAGAACATTTTAGAAAGGCAACTTTAAGTATAGATGAAATGAATATATGTCCTTAGTAAACTAGTATAAAAATCAAGATTATGATGAACTCCTCACCTTGGCCAAAGATCCTAGTATATTGCGTGAAGAGAGCCATGGTTTGGTGCAACTACTGTAAAACATGATATATTCGCGGCATGAAATTTTCACGAATTGGAGCCGATGGCCTTTTTATGGCATGAAATTTTTGCGAATTGCCTCTGGCATTCAATGCATACAGTGTAGACAAGAACTTTCGTGTGCATTTTAATTTCGCGAACATTGGCTCTCGTGAAATTCGCAAAATTAGAATGCACGCGAACATTCCTCGTTTTACAGTAATGTGCCCCTTATTCATGCAGATCTAAATGGGTCTGTGGCAGGGGTCTTAGGAACTGGCAGTCAATCGCCTATAGCTGGCAGCAGACAGAGAAACAGTGAGGTCCTAGGAAGCTCTTCTGGGAAGCGGAGCTCCAAGGTACCAAAAACCTCCGCCGCCCAGGGTATCCCTACTCAACCGACTAGACTCCAGAACTTGCCCAGTCCTAGAAGTTCAGACCACGGTGACATTGGGACAAAGTCATCTAGTAGAAGATCTTCCACTTCTTCCGCGTCATCCACCCCTTTAAGGTTGACAGCATCCGACCTTACAGGACCGGGGTCGGCCATGGCAACAGGGGTTAAACAGTCGCCTCCAGGTATCCCTTCAACTTTGACCTCTTTGACCGGGTTAGGGTTATGACAAGTTTTGTTGGTTTGTTGTTTGTTTTGTTTTTATAAAAGAAAAAAGTAAAGGCAGAGTTTGCAAGCTTGTTATCATACTGATTGTATGGATTTTTTGAAAAAAAAAATCACCCCAAAAACCTGGAAATGGCAGTTTAGGCATCAAGGGAAAGTCAATACTGATTTAAGTTGAATGCAATATTTTGTAACTGGCATGTCTAAACAGACTATCATGTAAAAATACTGAATGAATATTTTATTTAGTTAATTATGTGTCTAAATTAAGCCTGAACATATGGCACATGGTATCTCTACCAACAAAGATTGAATTTTTCATAAATTACTCTTGCCTGCTGTACTGAAACTCTGATGCCTCAGGATATTAGAATACAAGTGTAAAATAACTGGGGGAAAAAAAGAGAACAGTAGTAAAGTTATTGGCAATCTTCTGGAGGACAAAAATGTAATTAATTGGCAATCTTCTGGAGGACGAAAATGTACAATTTCCTAATTTCCCATGCAGCAATAACTGGTAGTGGTCTACCAGAGAAAGGTGCTGAACCTGGTGCAACGCAGTCCTCGCAAGAGAAGGAGATGGATAGAAGGAGAAGGGCAGAAGAAGAAGAGGCGAGGAAGGAAAGGCAAAGGGTAGAAGAGGAGAAAAGGAAGACCGAGGAGAAGACAACGGATGTCAAGGAGGAGGAAAGGAGAAGGTTGGAGGAAGAAGAGAGAAGGAGGAGGTTGGCGGAAGAGGAGGAGGAGGAGGAGCAGCGCCGATGGGAGGAGAAGAGGCGACAGAAGGAGGAGGAGAGGAGGAGGAAGGAGCAGGAGGCGAGGGAGAGGGAACAGAGGATGCTGCTGGAGCTACAGCAACAAGAGGTGAGATTCCAACTGATTCACAAATTGCCCTTCATTGATTTAGAAAGGTTTAGGTCCAACTGGAGTTTTGTGACAGAGGATGTTACTGGAGCTACAGCAACAAGAGGTAAGATCCCAACTGATTCACAAATTGCCCTTCATTGATTTAGAAAGGTTTAGGTCCAACTGGAGTTTTGTGACACGGGATGCTACTGGAGCTACAGCAACAAGAGGTGAGATTCCAACTGATTCACAAGTAACCCTTCATTGATTTAAAAAGGTCCAAGTACAACCAGAGTTTTTTAATGGATTAACAAATTGCCCTTCATCGATTTAAAAAGGTTTAGGTCCAAACGGAGTTGTGTAACTGATGGACATATTATGACATAAATGGCATCCCGGGGTACCAAATAAAAATCAGCCATTTTGTTGAATTATTTATTTTCTAAAAAGGTTGTACCCTGGGTGCCAAAAAGAGGAAATTATTTTGGTGCTGGAGCTAGCGCGCGCTAGCCACTGCACTGCACTGCACTGCACTAAAGCACACGCTAGTGGTATCACAGCATGTCATACACGCATAGTACATAGTATAACATGCAGTGGCATGAGAATGACTATGTACAGTCACACACAGTGCATGCATTTCTCTCTGGCTGTTCTCGAGTGGACGTGAGGTGGCGCTACACAATGTGGTAACCCGGGATACTATGGTACCGCGGGGTAACGCGTGATGCATCATATGCCCTTCATTGATTTAAAAAGGTTCAAGCCCAACTGTACAAAAACACTGAATAATTGATGGTTACTTATGTTAGTGAAGGACAGTTTGTCAGTTACCATAAAACCAGAAACATTCATGGCATGAAATGTTCGCTAATTGGAGCCGACTGCTTTTTTCGCATGCATAAAACTTTCTTGAATTTTGTGAGGAGCCGTGATTGGCAAAAGTAAGAAATGCCAGCAAAAGTGTCTGTCTACACAATGCGTTGAATGCCAGTGATGATCCACTAAAGTTTCATGCCAAGAAAATAGTCGTTGGCTCCAATTCGCGAAAGTTTCATGCTGTGAATGTTTTTTGTTTTACAGTTATTGACGATTCTGAATTGCCCTTCACTGATGTAAGTTAGCATCGATTATTCAGTTGATACAAAATCATAGGCACACATACTCGGATTGGACCCCAGCTTACTCAAACCTGCTAAAAAGGATAAGAACCAGCACTGGCTGGCGGGTGGAAGCTTGGTAGTCCAGTGAATACAACACCTGCCTAATAATCAGAAGATCGTCAGTTTGAGTCCAACGCGAGCATGTCTGTATGCCCACAATGTTTTTGTCGTGGCTACTACCAAAACACTTAATATGCGGTGCTTATTTACATTGATGTAGGGTAATGTTTCAATCAGTTGCAATAAAACGACTTGACTCAAGAATTTTTAAATTTAGATAAGAGGTATGATTCTATGTGCTCTTTGACTAGAGTTAAAATATGAAAGTTGACAAAAACTTTATAAAGTCACCCATTATCAAGTTTCTATTGCATCTTGTAGCCTCTATGTGCTGAGGTACTTAGCTTCACTTGCAAAGCTTTTTCACAAGCATTTCAGTAATCCATCCAAACTTGGCATTGGTGAAAAGTTCACAGAAAGCCCACTGAGGTGCAGCAATGTGCCTCAGTCCAACAGGAAGGCCAGGGTGACAGAATTGGGGATTTGTGGGTTGAGGTAATCTCTTTTCATTAACAATTTGTTCCCAGACATCTGTGGCGATGGATGAAGAGATCACTCCAGCGAGCATGCCAGTTGGCAAACAAACAACAAAGAACTCTAAGGGTTAAAGTCTCCAAACTCCAAGCTTTCCTATAGTATAAAACTTGTCCTCACTTTATATCCAAAGCACCTACTGCGAAAATGACAGAAGAACTCGCCACCAGATGAACCACAGGTGTGACAAAATTGGCTTGGAAATTCAGACATAGTCAAGCACACAGGAGATTATGCGTTGAAATATAATACAGTCAAGCCTGTCTATAGCGGCCACCTGCCACGTGCGACCACTAATCACAATCCCCCCCCCCCCCCCCCCCAAAGAGAAAAGCCATGTTAACAACCCTGTCTATAGCGGCCACTTTCTTGTCTCCCTTAGGTGGCCACTGTAGACAGGTTTGACTTTAGGTCAATTCAAAGCACCATAGTAATATGCCTCATGAAGACCATAGTGTTATTAATCCATTGAGGAAGGACTGATTTTGCTCCAACACGTATTTCCCATAGACACCAGCCCGAGTATACTCAGGACTTGTCCTCAATGGGTTAATTTTGAAGCATTCTTACCCTTTGAAAATCTGGTAAGGAAACTGTAATGTCTTTAATTCCAAAACATTCTTCACTTTGAAATTTGGGTAGATAAACAGTAATGTTGTTAATTCCAAAACATTCCAAACTTTTACATTTGGATAGATAAATGGTAATGTTGTTAGTTCCAGAACATTCTCTGACTTTCAACTTTGGTTAGGTAGTGAAGATATCGAACTTTCAAGTTTTGAAATAAAGTGGGATTTCCATTTTTACAGCACAATCACCTTGAAATTTGCAGATGTCTTTTCAATACAAACTTTGAAAGTACACTTTTTCATGGTATTGTGGTGAATAGCCCCTATAAATCTGAAAATGTGGGTTCTTTTCTTGTGACTCGGCTCCTTCAACAGTTTTTTGAAGGAAGCGTTATCTGTTGAATATCATCTTCGACTGAAGCTCTAGAACTGGGGTAGGTCATTTGGTGCTGTCACACATTTTCCCATCGCAGGAAATCAGCTTTCAGCTTTCTTTCGATGAATGTAGCCCCCTAGCACTTCCCGAGGGAGGGCTGTTTGATGTTGTTAAGTGCGGATGTTCCAGAGGGGGTGCAGTCCAATTAATTGAATTTCCTGGATGTGAGAAAACATGTTATTTTGGTTTGCAACATCTCGAGGAGAATGAGGAAGATGGATAAGGAAAGAGAGAGATCCATACCAATTTGAAAAGAATTATTGAACTTCGTTGGCAGCGTTGATCCGTGACTGAATTATAGAGCGGTTCAAATAATATTGAACTGAGGGGGAAGCAGTCGCTTGTGACATCAAATATGCATTTGAGATTCACTTTTTCTCGGCTTATAACCAGAAGTGGGGGACTGCACGTACACTGTGTGTATCATTGTATCGTTTTACTGTAAATGCTTCTCTATGCAATCATCTTGTGGAAAGAAGGGGGTAGAGCATTTGAATGTCTTTCAATGAAAGAGCATGAAATATGTAATATGAAATGACTTTCAATTTGGTATGGCATGATGTAGGTGCATGATATGCTATACGTTCTACCAGGTGTGTAGATGTTATGACAGAATACATAGCAGTTTGTGATTTGATTTTGTTTTTTTCCAGGATCTAGGTATGTGCTTTGTGATGCTGCCAAAAGTCGAACAATGTTTCAAGAGTTTGTGTTGTTTTATTTTGTTTGGGTAAAGGTGTCATTAAAATAAAAATGTTTTGAAAGATTTTGCCAACACTGGCAAGAAGGAAATGAAGGATGGAAAAACAAAAGAATCATGTTATGTTGTGGGCTACATGCCAGTGCTCAGTTCTGAAAGTATCCATGTTGCCAAGTCCTGGTAGCCGAAAATAGTTCACCGACATAATGAAGGCTTGTGAATTATGATGATACGAGGGAAAATTGCTGGAGACCAGTCAAGCACGAGTAAATATTTACTCTAATTAATCGAAATCAAAAGGCAATCTAGAATCTCAGACTAGCAGGTTCATGGCAATTATTATAATTTATCTCATAAAGATCATGAGATACTGTAATATGCCATATACATTGTACGTGTATTGCATTTTGCCAACTTTCAAATTACCGGTATATGCATATTGAACACCATAAATGCATTTCTTCTTTTTTTTTAACAGTTTGGTGACTATCTTTTTCTTTCTTTCTTTTTTCAATTGTGATACCTGCTGACATATCTGTTTAATGATATTCATTAATTGAAATGTCATGCAATCATACAAATTATTTTAGATAAGCTGTCATTATTGTGCTATCTATTGATAAAGATCACTTTGTCAATTTACTCTTTGCAATGTTTAAAGGAAAGATCAAGCATGACGAAAGTGGTCACACACATTTTTTCACTAATCAGTCAAAAACACTGGTAGTGAGTAGGACCTTGCAGATCAGACTTTTCAAATAGCCCATAGGGTCCCATTGCATAAAAGTTGAGATCAAACATATGTCAGAAATCAGACCTGAAGTACCTGAATACCCAATTTTGATTGGCTGATACTTGGGTTGTTTTTTTATCTTATGACTTACGTTTGATTGCATCTTTTTTATGCAACAGGGTTCTGGAATTATCAATAAACAGTGCTTCCATCTTATAACAAACAAGCAGGGCCCTGTTGCATAAAAGTTAGAATCAAACTTAAGTCGGAAAATCAAACATAAATATCTGAATGCTCTATTCTGATTGGCTGATACCTGGCTATGTTTGATTTTGTGCCTTACATTTGATTTCATCTTTTTATGCAACAGGGTCCAGTATGCAATATTGATTAACATTCTTCTATCTTGTGACAAACATTAACAAGCAGATCTCTTAATGCAATCTCTTTGTCTGTTTCCATGACAACAGCAAGCTGGAGATGGTGCAAAGGGGGCGGCCGCCTCTTTGGAGCCAAGAAGAGATGCAGACGAGATGGGCGTGGATGATGCAGGCACCAAGAAAGAAGGGAGAAAGGAGGATAGGGAGGAAGAGGCGGGGGAGGAGGAGGAGAAAGCAGCGGGCGGGGCTGGTAGTGAGGGCATCAAGATTGACCCCATGATGCAGCGGTACATGATGATGGTACAGCAGCGCAAGCAGCAGCAGGATTCCGGGAAGACTGCCACACCGGAACCTGAAGTGGTAAGGACGACTCTCCATTTCATCTCGACCAAGTCAAATTAATCCAGCCCTTGCAGCAACAACAAAACAAAATAAGAGTTGTGTGCAAATGCTGCAGGACATGTACAAAAGTTCATTGATTTCATTACGTTGTAAGTGTAATGTTTGTATGATTGAACCAATTAAAGTCAACAAGAACATAGCATGTTTTTGTTTTTTTTTTCACCACTTTTCAGATCTTCTACTTCAAGAAAATCAATTTGGTCCAAATTTAAAGTCCACTTTCCATATAACAGCACTTTTCGGTATTGACGCTTTTCTGCCATTTGATTTTGCATGCTTAATATGTGCAATGTGCCTAATTTAAAACCAAACCATGATTTGTCATGATTTGTCAAATTGACCCCCCCTCGACGTTTCGCGCCACGATTTCGCAACGCGCAAAGGTTTTGCCACGTCGTTTCACGACTTTCTTCATTGAAGTCTCCCGCATATTTTGAGACCAAATTTGCAACGTCCGGGTACACCGTTTTGAAGTTACGTAATGTTTTGCATATGCATGTCAACCAAAAAACAGCTCAAATTCATGATATCGTGTGCAAATCCAATGCAAATTGTGTTTTTTGGTTAAATTGCTATAAATTAGATTATTTCAACTTTTAACCATTGAAATTAATCAATTCTAGTGTAGATAGGCCTGAAAAAGTGCCTGCAACAAATTTTGGCAAAAAAACAATAGAAAACAAAAGGTCGAAAAAACAATAAAATACATAAGAAATTAACAAAACAATAAAAAACAAAAGAAATTAATTTCGATTGTGCTAATTTTTTACAAGAAAATTGTTTGATGTGTCTTGAGGAATTCTGACACAAAAATTTAGCAATCCTCCGGTCTTTTGGAGTTATAGGTGAAAATATGATTTCATGCACAAATTTGCATAATTAATTTATTAAAAATAGAAAGGCAATATTTTTCTATTGTATGACCATGTTATCTTGTAGTTGACATCCAGCTCTATCTTCAGGCAAAATTTCACGGCGATCGCATGATCGGCGGCCGAGATCTGAAGGGGGGGTCAAATTGACCCCCCCTCAGTAAAAACTTGGTCTCAAATAGCCCAGTTAGAATAGGGTTAAACAATAATTTTCACTGTGCATTGGTATGTTTTATGATCTGGCCAAAGAGAGAATCAGATGACAAATGTGGTGAAACTAACATATTGCAGTGGTGCAAAACCGCTTTAGATCACATAAGTCAAGGTCTCATTTTCCTCATTAATTATTGTGATTATGATTATGATGATGATTGTTACTATGGTTATGATGATGAAATTATGATGATAATGACAGCGATGATTGATGATGATGATGATGATGATGATGGTGATTATTGTTAGTGTTATTATCATCATCACATTATCATTATAATCACTATTACTATTATTATCATTATTATTATTATCATTGACTGAGCTAATTCGTCTTGTGATTCTCTCCATGGCCAGATTTCTGATTCTCCCTCGTTGAGTATCAAGTCGGATGGATCCATCTCAGGGGAGGAGATGCAAGGAGTGGAGAAAGAAGCAAGGTGAGCCTCAGGAGATCATTCCTGATGTCAGATTGTAGTAGGTTGTGTGTGTGTGTGTGTGTGTGCGTGTGTTTGTTTGTTTGTTTATAAGACTTGTCATGCGAATCGAGTCGTGATCCAGATTAAGGCTGTGACAGGCCGAAAGCTTGATTAAAGGGAAGAGTGGAGAGCAACATCTTCCTCAAACTTGATTTCCTCCACATATTATGTGCTTCACAATGAGACACTGTGTACATTTCGGTCAGGATCAATCTCTCGCATTATATAGATAGATAGATTGATAGATAGATAGATAGACAGATAGATAGATAGATAGATAGATAGATAGATAGATAAAATAGATAGATAGATAGACAGACAGATAGATTGATAGACTGATAGATAGATTGATAGATAGATAGATAGATAAATAGATAGATAGATAGATAGATAGATAAAATAGATAGATAGACAGATAGATAGACTGATAGACTGATAGACTGATAGATAGATAGATAGATAGATAGATAGATAGATAGATAGATAGATAGATAGATAGGTAGAGAGAGGGATTTGAAATGGATTGGTGCCTGATGGCACTCTGCCTCCAAACAATAAAAAAAAAGAAAAAACAAAGAGATGAAATCTTATCACTTTGGTGTTCAGATTGCTCAATGAGGAAATAGAAATGTTATGATCATACAGAGAGAAACTTGTCTATGCCACTAATATCACGAGTATTCGTAGATGTGACTGCAGTATCAAATGTATAAAACATTTTACCTATTAAAGACCCCCACCTCTCCCCCCCCCCCCCACACACACCATTTTGTTTGCAGACTTAGTACAATGCAAGTCACATTTGTACACCCCAAGATGGTTTCGATCTTTAATACCTTTTGAGTGTGGTCGTTGGCAAACCTGATAAAAAGAAATGAAGAAAGCAAAACATTCGGTGAGGAATGAATCATGTGGATCAGGTTCAAGCAAGCAACAATATGAAACACTAAGTATAGAGTGTCACTTTCTATTTGCCATATAAATGTCCACGGGGTAGTTTCACTTGAGTTGATTGTACTCACATGAAGTGAAGTTCTTTATTTTTTGTTATTGTTGTTGTTTTTATATGCCAGTGAAATGTTGATTCTGCTTCATGATAACCTGAAGATGTATATGTGTGTCATCACAGAGCGGAACATATCATTCTTTTCTATTTAACAAAAAAAGAAAGAAAGAAAAAAGTGTGGCATGGAAAATTGGCTCAAAACGGTTCTTTCACAATAAGAATGCAGCTACCTATAAACCTTTGTGCCACCAGTAATGGACATAAATGAATGTAGCTTTGCTGGGCAGAAAGGTGTGAGCACATGCATTGAGCTTAAAAGCATCATTTATCCTCTGACGTAAAACTCAGCATGTATCTTTAGACATGACTTTAAATAGGCTTACCATCATTCTGCCAAACAGACGTCATCATTTTTGTTAAACATGGCTTTCTCTGGTGTGCACCTGCAATTTTTATCATGTAAAGGAGTGTTAAAAAAACAAACATACAAACAAACAGCTACAGGCATGAAGAAGGTGCGATGTTCATTGAATTTGGAATTGCTCATGTCTTGGCCAAGATTCAATGTGTTCATATTCTGCTTTTATGTGATTCTAAATTCCTCAATTCCATTGATGATAAGTGGTAGAGATTCTCACAATGATAATCCATTGCAAAAAAAGAAAAAGAAAAAGTGGGTCAAATGTGTTTGTATACAAATGATGCACAGGATAGAGTGCGTTAGTGTAGGCGTAGCGCACTCGAGGGTATTTACAATTGTGAAACATGCACGAGGCGAAGCCGAGTGCATGTTGCACTACATTGTAAATACCCGAGAGTGAGCTGCGTCTCCATTAACGCCACGAAATAATCCTGTGCATCATTTGTTTTATAAAATGGGTCGAAAACTAACAGCATTTTCACGTACCTTTGTGGGTCAATAGTCCAGTCAGCTACATGTAGCACTCGCTCGAGAGAGTCGAGTCAAGCACGTCGCACTCGGAAATCCCGCACATGTAAGTACTGTACGTATCAGAGCATACTGTATACGTACGCCACGTACGTGTGCATGTTATGCACACAAGAAAGGCCGGCCGGCATACGCAGCCCGAACTAGAAGTTGTTTACAGGTACAGGTATTGACAGGCGTATAGTAGCGCGCGACGCACTTGTAACAATTGATTGAGTGCACACTGGTACTGCAGTGCAATGGTACTAAAGTAATCAAAGCCCACATGACTCATTTCAGCGCTTCCTATTGGCTACGTTCTTGAACCCATTTTATAACTTCTTTTATTGTATGTGACTTGATCCCAATATCTCATTTGCATTCCCAGTACCGGCAAAGTTTCAGACAACGATGATCCATTTGGAGATTGGTAGCAGATGGTTCGGATCTGAACAGTTTTCACATCATCTGTTTGGAATGGATTTTCCTGGTGCTGTCAACGAGTAAACACAATCAACCATCGGCTGCATCTGTGTCATAACTTGGAAAAGGAGAGAGCATTTACATTAATCTTGGTTCACCTTTGATTTAGACAAACATTCAGTATTCTTAGCAAATAATGATTTTTAACTTTCTGGAAACTGCAGGCAGTTTTGCAGGGTTATAGTTTGTACTCCAACCGTTTGTTTTAATCTGAAAATGAAAAAAAAAAGAAGGTTTGTTATTCCAAAGGTTTGTTAATCTGACGGTGAAATAAAGTTTGTAATTCCGAAGGTTTGTCAGTGCCTGCCTTTCATTTTCATTTACGGATGAATAAACCTCATTTCACTTTTGGTTTAATGAACCTTCAGAATAGCGAACCTTATCTCATCTTCAGATTCACAATCCTTTAGAATAGTGAACCTTATTTCTTTTTTTGATGATGAACATTCGCAATAACAAACCTTATTTCATTGTCGGATAAGTGAACCTTCAGAATAATGCCACAATGGTTCGGATTAGCAAACACTATTTCATTTTCTGATTAATTAATATCTATGTAGGTATAGGGAATGTGTGTGTTTTTGAATAACAAACATCACTCATTTGCAGAAGGGCATCCATACCTGAAGAGTGGGTATTTTTATAATCGGTTCATCATTACAAAATTCTTGCGCTGCTGGATTGGTATTACTTAGGCTCTCTTTAATTTGGTGCCTTCACATCAATACTACACTTTGATGGAATAGAGACTGTGGTCCCTGCATATTACAAGTTTTTTCCCAGGTACATTTGAATCTGAGTTAGAGATGACTTTCAATTGTGACAAAAGTTTCGAATGCCATTGCACACTTGTAAGATGATATGCTTTCACATAATAGTGTACTACAGTGGAAACTCGATGTCAAGAGATCTGATTAAACTAGATACCTGATATATTAACAAATTGATTTCTCTGGTCCCAATGAATTTTTTTCCTTTTATTGACTAATGATATAATTAGATATCTGATATAAAAAAACAATTGTCTTGGTCTGAAAGGACCTCATTATACTGAGTTTCCTCTGTAAGATGAAAGTGCCATAAATGAGCAACACAACAGATGCTTACATTAATCCATCTGTTTGCAAAATTATTTGCACTGGTTGTTTCTTGTCAGTGTCATCACTTTGTGGGACATCACTATGCAGATCTGACTAATATTGTGTCACAAAGTTGGTAAATACTAAAGTGGACACTTGTGGACGTGCATGTAACGTTACAGATAAAAGATGATTTGTCAGCAGAGGGGATTATGAAGAAGTTTGAAAGAATAGGATGATCTCACCAGGTAGAAAGTGACAGTCAATTGGATTTTTGCAATGATAAATTTACCCTAATTACAATGGAAAATTGTGAGAGTACCATGTTTGTGATCACCTTGTTTATTGGTACACTCTAGGATACCTTGACATATTTAAAGCAGTTGTAGCTTCAATTACAACTGTATTAGTTTTTTTTTGTGTGTGTGTGAATAAGGTAACATCACAAAGGCAACAACCAGTCATATGGTAATTATATTTGTATTGATGTTGCTGGAAATGCAATCATTGTAACTTACTAAGGTTGCCATTCTCTGCTTGCAGAAGTTTTATATGATGTTCACTCTTTAAAACATGACACTAAACACCAAACATTCATGTTTATCCCTGGCACAGTGGCTAGTGACACAGATGGTATGGCTATAGATCAGTGTTTGCCATGTGTACACTACACACTAATGATCACACTCTTTCCAAACAAAACATTTTATTTTTGGGTTTATCATAAAATGATGTGACTATCATGTACTTTGTAGCTACTCTTATCCTCCTTTTAAAGTAAAAGTCTGCTTCACTTTCTAGATGACATGATATATTGAATCAAATTAAACAAATTGCACAGTAGAAGCCTCATCAAGATTGGAATAAGAAAATTATGAAAATAGTGGCAGGACAAATATGAAAGTTTCACATTTGAATAGGCTTCCTTGCTTACAAGATATGTGTAGCACAATAGACATATGCTATTTTTAAGACAGTCGACAAAAAGAGAAAAAAGAAAAATGAGATTGACCTTTTAGTTTGCATTTCTGTGCCATCCATGAACAGAGAATTGTAATGGAAGCATATTTCTGTCATGTTTGGGGGCAGACTGCATTACCCCCAAATTGATTTGTTGAGGCCCAGAAATCATGCATTATTCATCGACGTCTGATGGCACATTTGAGTGCACACATCCTTGTTTGCAGGAAACGGCATGCATTTATCCCCCCTCACTTTACATTTATGTCATGTGTACACATATGTCTACATCAGTGCATTAATGTGTCGGCTTGGTGTGTTAGATGAAACCAAAGTGGTTGAATGCTATGATATAGTTGAAATCTTGTTGGATGATAAGATGTTAATAAGCAGAAGCTCTCTCGCTCCCTCTCTCTGTTTCCAAGCCGTTGTAGTGTTTACCAATTTTAGTCTGAATTGCATTGAATTTGAGAATGTCAACCAAATATCAGCTCAAACTACCCAAGTAATGCTAAAGGAAGGTTTTCATCATTATATATTCCCCTCCTAAATTAATAAACATTCTTCTTCAGTTCGTAATTTCTTCATGTTCATGCCGATTAGAGACACACAAATTTACGTTGGTCTAGCTACCGTTATATGATTTTTTTTTTTTACCTTGAGTGTTGATTGGTTTGTCTCGTTAATCAAAATAATTTAACCTGTGTTTAGTCAGTTAATGTTGAAAGATGTGTCAAAATGTGTTTTAGGTCCCCCCCCCCCCCCTTGGTACCACAGTTACTTACAACTTTATACAAACCAAATCAACTCGTAGCCCGTTGTTATCCTTGTGCACCACAAAGGATATTGAAATTAAACACTACAATGTATCATAGATGCTAACCAAAGATAAAGATCATGCAAAATGTTGATGGGTATACAATTCACCCCCCCCCCCCCCCCTCCACCACCACCACCTGCTTCTCTGAAATTGTTCAGTACATTAGTTGAAGACAATTATTTAAATACTGGGTATATTCACACACTTTTTTGTTAACTGATGTATCACAGAACATGAGATAAAGTCATTGATTTCATAATAGTGATGATGTTGATCGGTGCTGATAATAATGATAATGATAATAATAGTAATAATGATGATAATAACACAATAATAATGATAATAATAATAATAAAAAATAAGACCTATATCTCGCCAAATCCACTCTGTAAAATGCTCAAACCTTAAGGGGCATACATACTTTACACCCATGTTCTTTCAAATACTGTGTGTGCATGTGTGTGTTTTTTGTATGAGTAAAGAGTGCAGTAATGCGAGCCAGTGTTAATCCATTAATGTCATTTAGCTTTGTTTACCATGCACTTATTCAGTTTGTGTGCCTACAAATGTAAAATATCGCTTCCTTGCATACCCTTAATTCAATGTGTACCGGTACTTACAAAGTGTATTTATATGAATGCATACTTGTGATTATCAAAATATAAATGGATGCAGAATGGGAAAAATATTGTAAAATGATCTTATGCAAAATGTAGTTTATCTGCAAAGAGTGTGCCTAAAATTGAGCTGCCGTAAATTATATTTTTGATCTGTATGGCAAGGAAGAGGACAGCTAAAGTTAGAAACAACTTTGCTGTGAAACTTGCAGAATGTTTGGATAGTATTATCAGGGAGGTTGATGATGGATGCGCAACATGCAAATTAATTAGTGCTAGGCCTATATTAAAACGAGAAGATTTAAGACTTATTTCGAATATCCTTTTTTTAGACTGGGAGATCTCTTTTGTCTATTGAGACAATAAAACATACTCATGTGTTTTTACTTCGAATCATAATGTTGCAATCTCCATGGTAAGTGAGTGAAGTTAAAGCTGACTGTTTCACATAGGTAATTTTAATGAGTGCCTCTGAAATACATTGGCTTTTTAAGATTTTGGCTTTTAGCCTCATTTTTTTTTTTTTGATTGATTTTGCCATTTTATTTGCAGTCATTTTCAGAATTTTACGTAAGATAGCAATATTTCCAACGGTGGTTTGATCCATTTTGGATGGTTTTAGTCAACTGTTTTTCATGTTACTCTTTTTAACGCAACAATTCTATAATTAATTACAGCCCCATTGATAATTCAAAATTCTATGACGACAGTATTAGCAACGTAAATATTATTCTGTCATTGAGGCAGGATAATCTTCAAAAGTAGTATTGCGTAATTGTTTCTTTGATGCAAGGTGCTTGATATGTGAAATTTAATAATGGGATATACACTGTATTTTATGGATATGAGCTGTTACTCAAATTGTTCAGAAACTGCAGAAAGATGACATACAAGTCGTTTGTGTAGCATAGTACTGATTGCCCTCTTTCGAACTGCATGCCAATGCAGTTACATATTTGACATTTACAGTCTGTGATGTTTCAAGAGAACAAAACTAAGTTATTAATGTGATATACATGTAAATATTATGTACAGTATGTATAATGCACAAAAAGTGTGAGGATGTGAATTTGAAAATGACACAGCAAATATTGAATCCCTAATGCAACTTGTGCCTCAGAAGAAATGAAAAGTTTGCGGAAAAAATACACAAAACCATATTTTAGAGACTTGTCCTTTTGTGTGTGTCTATGTTCGTGTGTCTGTGTGTGATTCTAGATTTTCAGAGTTCACGCGAGAGTGTATGGAATATTTTTTAGCTCACCTGAGCCAAAGGCTCAAGTGAGCTATTGCGATCGCCCTTCGTCCGGCGTCCGTCGTGCGTCGTGCGTCGTCCGTCGTGCGTCGTGCGTCGTGCGTCGTGCGTCGTGCGTAAACTTTTTACATTTTCATCTTCTTCTTGAAAACCCCAAGACCGATTTTCATCAAACTTGGCAGGTAGCATCCCTAGGGGGTTATGAACTCAATTTGTTAAAATGGGCACCATGCCCCACCCAGGGGGCCCCAGGGGGCCCAACCCCCCCCCCCAAATTAAGGAATCTGTAAAAATCTTCTTCTCTAGAACCAGGGGGGTGTTTAATAAAGCTGTTCGTAAAGTTACGAACGACTTACGAGTGACTGGTGATCAGTTCTGATGTGCTATACTTATTAGAATTTCAATAATTCAGCACAAGAACTGATCACCAGTCTCGTAAGTCGTTCGTAACTTTACGAACAGCTTTATGAAACAGGGCCCAGAAGTGATAGAGCTAAGTTAATACTATGAGTTAGTACGTTGATGACTGTAGTTTCAAGTTTGTTCATGGCAGAAACAGGGGTGCCCCCCTTAGGACCCAGGGGATGGGGGTGGGGAGGGGTCCTAATGGGGCCTAAATTGTACATTTTCATCTTCTTCTTGAGAACACCTTGACCCATTTTCACCAAACTTGGCAGGTAGCATCCCTAGGGGGTTAGGATCTAAATTAGTTAAAATGGGCGCCATGTCCCACCCAGGGGGCCCTCAGGGGGCCCAAACCCCCCAAAATGAAGGAATCTTTAAAAATCTTCTCTAGAATCAGAAGTTATAGAGCTAAGATAATACTATGAGTGAGTACATTAATGACTGTAGTTTCAAGTTTGTTCATAGCAGATCCAGGGGTGCCCCTCTTGGGGACAGGGGGGGGGGGGTGGGGTGGGAAGGTCCAAATGGGGGCCTGAATTGTACATTTTCATCTTCTTCCTGAAAACCTCATGATGGATTTTCGTCAAACTTTGCAGGTAGCATCCCTAGGGGGTCAGGATCTCAATTTATCAAAATGGGAACCATGCCACACCCAGAGGGCCCCAGGGGGCCCCAATCCCCCCAAATTAAGGAATCTTAAAAAATTTGGGCCCTTATTGTACATTTTCATCTTCTACTTGAGAATGGCTGGTCAAATTGAAGTAGAGCTGTGAATAATTTAGATTAGTGACTGCGTGAAAGGTGAACTTCCGATACTCAGGTGAGCGCTAGGGTCTCTTGTTTGTTCCATGACATTTGCTCCTGCGGCTATTGCTCCCATGAAATATCTGCACGTAAAAAAAAAAAAAATAAATTCCACCAACAAACATAACCCTAACCCTAATCCTAATCCTAATCCTCACATCAAACTAAACCTAAAACCCCATCACAACCCTAACCGTAACCCTAATTCCTTCGAGAAAATAAGACCGGAGCAATTAAAATATGTCGTGTCACCGCTATTTGCAGAAAAAGTTATCTATCTCCAGTAACGGGACCAGTATGTACCACAGTGATACATGTTACATAGCTAGTCTAGCAAACATCAAGACAGATTGAAGCTTGCAATATTATTGCTTGCTACTATTATGCTCCTTTAAACTTTGGGTTTACCCCAAAGGAAGGGGCGATATTTACGGCGCTACACGCCACCCGCTGGTTTCCGACGGGCGGTTGAGTTTACCCACGCAAATAGTTCGGCTCATGACAAGCTCTCTCGTCACTCGGCTTAAAGGAACGTTCAAATAAATAGCGATCAAAAAATCAAAATTCTGCCAGTGACCTCATCTTTCAATCATTGCTAAAATACATTTACTTAACGATTAACAAAAGACATTGAAATGTACCTTCCCCTAGACTTAGCGTAACTCGCATGTTTCCATGCAATTTCTTTTATCAGTCATAATCAGTGACATGGAAATACGACAATACGCTCAGTCTAGGGGAAGGTGCATTCCAGTGTCTTTTGTTAATTATATTAGTATTTTAGCGATAATGAGGTCACAAGCAGAATCTACGTTTGAAAGGTTTTTCTTGTATGTTGGCGTATCCAAGAAATTTGAAGAAAAATAGTAGAAAATTACTATGAAAATAAATATGGAATGTATTTTAGATATTCGTTTGGTCACATAATAGTGATGAAGAGGGTATCATGAATCAACACAAGTCAACATGTCGTAACGCTGCATAGGTCCTTTAAAGGGGGGAAACACCAGGTCATCATAAAGCTGACTTTTAAGGAAAAGAAGTGGAGTCAAGGAAACAGAACAGCCAGAAGGTCGTTAACATTGGGGCAAAATCCAGGGAAGTTGTTAATCGGCATCCCATCCTTCTTGCGTTTGTGTGGAACACACGTTAAAGAAATACTCCACGTAACTCTACAAGCTGACTGATGAAAGCAATAGATTAAAAAAAAAAACAAGCAGAAAAGTGACTCTACTACAATATCCAGATTTGGCAAAAATAAGGACGTTGCAAATTTTTTCCACTTCCACGAATCAATGATATCAATCACACTACACTGTAATTGGGGACCCTCAGGGGCAGACCCCCCCCCCCCCCCCCCCCCGGGTGAGGAGGAAGGAATCTGAGGAGAGGCCGGGGGTAAAATTTGGGCCCAATTTTTGCATTTTAATTTTCTTTTTGGAAAGGCATAGTCAGATTTTCACCAAACTTGGTATTATCGCTAGAGTGTAGAATGTATTGTCGCCTGCCTGTTTTGTTCGTGACATAAATGACAGATGAGATCACATATATATATATATATATATATATATATATACATATATCCCTCCTCTCTCTCTCTCTCTCTCTCTCTTCGCGTATAGGACATGGTTATTTCGTTTCGATTTCAGGTTTATCGTGATATTTCGGGGCCCCGTTTCATAAAACTTGTTATTAATAACAAATTACGACAGTTGTTACAAATCTGTGCATCTGATGGGCTGAGGGCAAATTTGTCATAGAAATGTGGTATAGTTGTTACTGACAGCAAGTTTTATGAAACGGGACCCGGGTCAATAGGAGACGTGAGCCGATAACGTCATCGTTGCATCCTATATAAGATTTGTGTAAATATGAGAAACTTACAAAAATCCATACCTGTGTTTTCCTTGACAACCTTTAGAGGAACTATCACTGCTTTCTTTTCCTCAGGTTACTCTTCTTAGCAAAGTGAACTTGTACATGAAACCTGATTTTCGCGTCAGTAAATGTTCCGCAGTAACGCGAGAAGAAAGGAGATGTGTATTTATAGGCACTGCGATATACGATCCCACCAAGAATGGTACCTAGAGACCGGGGAATGTCAATGACCGATGAATATTGATAGATCTCCCTCTTTCTTACATGTCTTTAGGTCACTTTATGTCACGGGTCGAGAGTCGCTGTATGATATCGTGAAAAGTGAAATAGTTTCGTCATGTCTGCCTACAAATTACCACGTGCGTGGTACACGCACCTTGAAGAATCACTATCATGTTGTCATTAATCATGCGATACTCGAAGATGCTATTACATTAGGCGACTGTTAAACAGGATACTGACTAGAGGTGAAATTAAAGAGGCAAAAGATCCAATGTCATTGAATGATAGACAAACGAACACATACCACACAGTGGATTGAATGCGTGGTGATGCACTACCACTTTTTTTCGTGTAGGAAACGCTGATGATATCTAACCACCCATGTTGGCTCAGTCTATATATATAAAAAATCCCCCCCCCCAAAAAAAAAAAAAAAAATGATGCCAATGATTAATATGTGGGTGATTTAAATGTACATGATTGTAATCATAATCTGCATTTATTCGTATTTTAACTTTTTTTTTAATTTCAGTGTGAATGCTATGATTTGTTAATTGTGGTAAACAGTACATAATATATATGATTGTGTATATACATAATTTCTATACTACACAAACATTGTATACATTATATAGGGCTATCAAATACAGCACGATGTAGAGGGGGCGGGGTGTAACTGGCGTCTGCAGAAGCGCCTCAAACTGGCCCTCCGCAATAAAATACGCCTACCCTTCCCTCACGTTTTTGCTTTAGTCTTTTCGGCGAGCAGTGTAAGAAATCATGACTGAATCCAAAGACCTTTTCACTGAAACGATCGAATCCATCAACCTATGAGAGTATGTCTCATGCCAAAACACCGTCTTTCGAGCATTCTGTCATTTAGAGTCTGAAAAGGTTTATTTATCAACAGCAAGGTTTTCATGCTGTCTGCAATAATCTGTATTGTTGTTAATATTGCGGGACATTTAAAAAGCTCTGTTGACAGTGGAAAAGAAATTGCGTCGGCGTCCATCGTATTTTCAAGGTAAACTCCGAAAGCGGATGATGGCTTTGTTTTGTTAAAATCTTGTCGTAATGCCATCTTTAACCAATACATTTGATCAGCATTTTCTGTAGAATTCTAGGTTGAATTGGATAATGCTTATTCAACACGCCTATTTTCAAAGGGAAGCTTTTCAAATCTTGTCATTATGATTTGTGTTAGTAATGATTGTGAATGAATAAATAAACAAGGAATAGATAAGTAAGTGAATGAATGAATCGATGAATTTGTTCAATGAGAACATAAAGGATC